>NC_081180.1:18692307-19022307 GCF_029867415.1 Vicia villosa | reverse complement strand
AAGATTAAATTCTCCCCTATTTCAAACATCTTATATGTGAACAGAATAATTGCAGAGAATTGATATAGGGCTGTACACAACTTTCGTTGGACTATAACAAGAAGCAAAATATTATTTCCTAAATTTCATGCATTAATAGACATTGTGAATTTTATTCGAATATTGAGTTTTCTTTATAAAACATTTAAATTGTTTGATGGGAAATGAAAGTGGGTTGTGAGACCAAGTTGCATTGGGTGCCTATCAAATATAAGCACACATTCATTAAAAGATAGGTTAGGTAAAAGCATTGCGTGCAAAAACTTATAAAACATTAAAAATATATTGGCTCTAGAATGTTATGTTTGACAACAGAGGTAAAACTAGGGGTGGCAAAACGGGCCGTCCGCCCTGCCCGCCGCCTGCCCCGCCTTATGCCCGCCAAAAAACGAGTGGGGCGGGGATGCCCGCCAAGTAAAATGGGCATAAAAGTTATGCCCGTCCCGCTAAGATGGCGGGCGGCGGGCTTACCCACCTATTTTTATTTATGTTTTTTTTAATAGATTAATAGACTTTTTTACCTTTTAATTAAACTTTTCACTTATTTTTTAAAACAATTTTTTATAAAAGCAATTTTTTAACAAATTTAATTAAAAAAATATTACATGTATTCATAAATAAATGTATAAAATAAATCATCAAATAATACTTTTACCGATAATAATACATTATTGAAATATTTCATTTATTGATAGTTTGATCAATGGATCAATAATGATTAAATCGATTTTGTTTTACAATCATAGATATGAATATATAAATATATATGTTTTACAATCATACATACATATATATATATATATATATATATATATATATATATATATATATATATATATATATATATATATCAGAATAATGGTTGGTTGAGCCGACTTCTAAATATTCAACAATTTAACTTTTTAAAAGTGCGAAAGCAGTTGAAATTGGTGGTGGATCAATCAATTATAAAGATGACAACAATAAAAGAAGAGGAAGAAAGATGACAAGAGCAATGTCCAATGTTACAATTATCAAAGGTTTGATATCTTGCTCGTGAATGTAATGCCAACTAGAATGATCCACAAGAAGCTGAAGTAAAGTTTGCAACGCAAGAAGATGATGAGTGCACATTGTTGATGGTGATTGCTGAGCAGAAAACAACACTGGAAAAGGAAGTTGTAACCGGTTAGAGCATAACAGATCACCGTTAGTTGAAAATGTGATGGTGATTACATGAGAAGATGTAGAATGCACCAATCAATGGTACCTTGACTCCGGGTGTTCAACCCACGTGAAGGAGAGGAAAGATTGGTTTATAAAAATCAATCAAAGATTAAAAACAAGATGAAATCCGCGGGTGACAACACATTCGCAGTTAAGGGGATTGGTGCTTTTCAATCAATAGAAAGAATGTTAAGCATTCTTTGATTAAAAATGTGTTGTATATTTCGGAAATCAAATGTAATCTTTTAACCATTGGTCAATTGCTTGAAAAGAATTACAAGATTCATAGAATAAATAAAGTCATGAAAGTTATGGATGCAAAGTTTGATCCTAAAGGTCCCTATGACTCAAAACATAACTTTTAAGGTTGAATTGAAAGTAATGGATCATAGGTGTCTTGTAACAGTTGCTAGTAGGGAAGAATGGATATGACACTATAGGCTTATGCATTTGAATTTTAGAGATATCAATGTTATGTAGAAAAATAACATGGTGACGGGGCTAGCATTGATCAATATGTCAATTGGAGTATGTGAAGAGTGTGTGCATGACAAACAACACCAGCGATGCTTTAGAAAATATGCAGGATGCAGAACCAATTTTCATCTTAAGGTAGTGTATTCAGATGTTTGTAGACCAATGCAAATTGATTCAATTGGGGGGCAATAGGTACTTTGTCACTTTCATTGATGATTTTAGTAGAAACTTATGAACTTATTTGATAAAATAAACGATAAGGTGTTTGAAGTATTCAAGAAGTTCAATTCAATGGTAGAAAGACAAAGTAATCAGAAAATTAAAACTCTAAAAACAGACGGTGGGGGTGAATATCTCACAAATTATTTTGGGAAATTTTGTGATCAAGAAGGCATTGTACATGAGATAGTGACACCCTATACGCCTCAACAAAATGGAGTCACAAAAAGAAAGAATCGGTCGATTATGAATATGGTAAGAAGCATTTTGAAAATGAAGCACTTGTTGTAAGAGCCATGGGGACAAACGGTATCCACAGTTGCAAATTATTTTATAGATGTCCAACAAAGAAGATGAAAAATATTACAACCAAAGAAACATGGTCCAGATTAAAGCCAAATATGAGTCACTTGAAGGTATTTGGTTTGGTTGCGTATATACATGTTTCAAATCATCTTAGAAAGAAACTAGATGACAAGGAAGAACAAATGATACTTGTTGGACATCACTCAACGAGTAACTACAAACTCTATGACGTAGTTAACAAGAGAATTGTAATTAGTAGAAACGTGATTTTTTGATGAATTGAGAGACTGGAAGCATGCTGTAACCAATTACCAACCATATGTAATTGGTTACTGCAATGCTGGAATTGTTCTTATAGTGTTTGAAAGCGCAGAAACTGCAGTCAGTGAAATTCAAGTTGAAGAAAATGTGAAAAGATAACAAAGGAAAATAGGCAAGCCTGCGAGATTGCAAGACCGTGAGATGTTCTTGAATAATGAAATAAATGTTAATGGTAATCTTGTCCATTTTGCATTCATGGATGAATCCGGACATGTGAACAAAGAGGAAGCCTTGAGTGATCCAAAGTGGATATGTGCAACAAAGGAGTTTGAGATGACCGACCTTGGTCTCATGATGTATATCATTGGCATTGAGTTTCACAGGTCCGAAAACGACTACTCATGCATCAAATGAGGTATGCTTTTAAGATATTGAAGAAGTTAGAAATAGAGCATTGTAATGTGACCATTATCCTTGTAAAGGCAATATTGCAATTGTCAAAGAACGCAGATGAGTAAGATATTAATCCAATGCAGTGCAAGAGGCTGATTGGATCATTGTAGTACTTGTGTAATACGAGATCGGACTTGACATAGTGTTGGCATATTGAGCATATTTATGGAAAAGCCAAATGCATCACACATGACAGCAGTAAAGAGAATTCTGAGATATATTAAAGGTTCAATTAGCTACGGAGTTATGTTTCCCGTAACATATAAAGGTAGAAAATGTGAATTGCTTGTTTATACCGACTCAAAACTGATGTGGAGATAAAGATGACAGAAAATCCACTATTGGATACATCTTTATGTATGAAAACATCAATCTCTTAGTATTCGAAGTCGAGTACATTGCAGTGTCTATGTGTGTGTGGGTGTCAAGATTTTTGATTGATGAATTTGACGAAGGAGTTGTGTAACAAAGAGTATGAAGTTGTGACATTAATGATAAACAATATTTCTGCAATAAACCTTGCCAAGAATCTAGTTTCTCATGGGAAGCAAGCATATATAGATGATATTTCACTACTTGAGAGAGCTTGCGAGTGAAGAAAAATTGAAGTTGGGGTATTGGAAAAGTGATAATCAGGTGGCCGATTTGCTAACCAAAAGAGTGACAGTTGAAGTGTTCAAAAGGTTGAAAAAACATATAAGTATGGAAGATTTAGAGGACTTGAATTATGGTGGTGTGTTAAGAAAAGTTCATAACTCAGGTTGATATAATCGGTTACATGTTTGGTGTAACTGGTTACAACCCTCCAGTTTTTTTTATCATGTAACTGGTTACAGATTTTATGTAACTGATTACATAGTTGGAAAATTTGTTTTCTCTTTTAGTTAGTTAGGTGTACAATTATGTATTGTTCTCTCTCTCTCTATATATATATATATATATATATATATATATATATATATATATATATATATATATATATATATATATATATATATATATTTAAAATGGCTAAGTTATATGAGAATTTGAGATTTTAAAATAAATAGTGTAGATTATGTGTCATTGTTTTTTCTCTCTCCTACATCATTTATTTTAATAATCGAGGAGAGAGAAAAAAATGTTCCCACATAATTTCCACCATTTATTTTAAAATTTAATTGTTCAGATTCATTCTCACATTCTCATATAAAAAAAACATTCTCATATGATATGTCCTATATATATTAAATTGTTCATGAATAACAACCATTTTATCTTAATTCTCTCTAATTCTCTAACTCTCTCCATTATTCTCATGTTCGTCATTTTATCTTCTGATTGAGATTTTGCTCCAACATTTACTAATTCTACGCCTAATAGAGTTATAAATGGAGTATTAATTACAAGCACAAAACTAAAACGATTTCAATCAATAATAACAATCTCTTCGATATAAAGCAACTACACAATTGCAAAACTAAAACGATTAAGGTGGTGTGTTGTGAAAGGTTCATAATTCAAGTTGATGTAATCGGTTATATGTTTGGTGGAACCGATTACCACCCTCTAGTTTCCTTCTTAAAATGTGCTAGGCCTATTCAACCCCGTTTCTTGGCGACTAAGTTACATATAATATCACAAAGATAATTAAGCATCACATATATTATTAACAAAGACCTCCTAATCTTGTTGTTGAAGTAGTTACTCTCAGTTTCCAAGAAAGAGGAAAACAGAAAAGTAAACAATAAAGCCCACAGAAATTTGAGAGGAAAAGTCACAACACATTCAACAAAAGTTAGGAGTAGACGCATTAATCTATTTCTGTAGGCATTATTTAAGTAAAGAAAGCATCTTTTGTGGAAGAACCACAAAAGGATCAGTCAATACAAGATGAAAGGACAACAACACTTGTGCTTTTTTTTCTTTTTTTCTGTGTCTCAAGTTTTACAACCATCATAACTATTTTTATTTGTCATTTCAAGGAATCATAACCCTCCCTTTTTGCTGTAAAACAGACAATACAATAATAAACGAAATTACATTTTCTAAAATATTTTTCAAATCACCTTCTAATTAATATTTTTTTTTTGGAGCTGATAAACCATCTTCAACACTTTAGAATTTAATAGATTAAACAAAAAAAAAATACTAGAGATTAGAGACCATAATATAATATTATGTAGCATTTATATATTTATCATTATTAAACATATGTATAAATTAGATGATAATAGTTTGAGACTGATACACATAATACTAATTAAATGATTAAAAAAAATAATATTATATAAAAATTGCAAAACAATATTCACTTTAGAATAATTATTTTTGTACATTGGAAAATAAAATATATATACATATCAATAGCAATATATTATTAGAAAATACAAAAAATATTCTTATTAAAATTTAAACTCTAGACCGATAATTCACATCCATTTAGTTCAACTAGAAAATATAAATTGAGCTACTTCAATCAATCCTCTAAATATATGTATATCAATCTAAAGATATTTTATAAAATAGGATGAGTTTTTTTTATTTTTTTGAAAAGAAAATAGTATGAGTATTTTTGTTGCATGTGACATTCACTTTCTGTAGGCTATAAATATGAGTCCTTCTATTCCATGCTAGCTACTTCCAACTAAAAGAAGAGACATAACATAACATATACCCTATAGGTTATCTTAGAGGTGAAGTTTCCTTGATAAAATGGGAGGCAAGAAGTCATCTTCATTCTCATTTTGTGGAATGTTCAAGTCTTGTTTCTCAAGTGAAAGCAAAAATGATTACTATTATGAAGGGAGTAGCAGCAGGATGTTTACAAGTGACGAAGACAGAGGCCGTTGGGTTGCTGAGCCTGGTATTGACAGGAAAGCATCAGCTTTCATTGCTAGATTCTATGCAAGCCGAGTCACTGATTCTGAACAGCAAATTGCTCCTTGAAAATTTCATCTTCAATTCTTGTTTTTTTATGCTTTTTAAATAATTCAAACCTGGGTTTTAAAACGCGGTCCTAGTCGCGAGTATTGTGGCGCTGATTGCAGTCGTCGCAGTGGAAATTTATCACAATTTGTTCTTTAATATAAATACATGATAACGATATCAGTATCGACATCTGCCGATAATATTTTGTCGCTGCCGTTTTCGCTCGCAGTTGTAGACCGCTTTTTAAAACCTGATTCAATCCACTTTTCTTTCACTCCACAATTGTAGACAGTTTTATAATTTTATCTAGTGTAATAATGTGTGTTGCTATCTATTATTAATAAATAATGTAAAAATTTATTCATTTGTTGTTAAGGAGTTATTTTGAGTTTGCGTTGTTTATGGTGGTAATTCTTAGTTGTTTATGGTGGTAATTCTTAGTAAGCATATGAATGAAACTTTGAAGTTAAATATTGGCTAGATGATTTGGTGCCTACCTTGTAATTTTCTAGTTTTCTTGTGAGAATTTTAACTTTGGTGTACCTATGGAAAAGGAATAGATTCTCTTCCTTTGCGACAATCTTTCATATTTATCCAACTATTTATTATGCAGCAGAAGGAGCTTATCTAAACTGCACAAGAAAAGGAGAGAAAAGTTAATGAACTCTTTTATTTACAGTAGGTATCAACACCCCAACAATCTTAAAGAGATGCTTAGATATATTGGACATTAGCCTCTCTTTCAAAAATGTTCCATAAACATAGCGATTTTGGATTTGTTTAAGATCATGTTAATTTTTGTTTTATCAAAAGGTTTGTGAAACATAGCGATACACTTTCACAGTTTAGATCCTCGAAATAAAATCTTAACAAAAGAGATATTGCTTTCACATTGTAGTAGGTTTCTTTAGGAATTTTTTCGCCATCTCATTCTCAAATTGTAAGGTTTTTGTGATTTGTTATTTTGGTTAGTTAGCTATTATTTTTGGTGAGCACGATAGTGGTTTTTAGACAATTTCTCATTCCACCCCATGAGTTTCTTATGCACCACCGAAATAAATAAAATGTCCCCGTGCTTCCGTTTTGCAATAAAAATGGAGTTTTCAAGTGAAATGACCATGATTTGAAAATATAGCAGACTGTTTCGTAGGTGCATCTACGGAACACTCTGTTTTCACCATGTTCCGTAGATGCATCTACGGAAGACTTCCTCAACTCAAATCATTGGCTACCGTAGATGTATATACGGAAAGAAACATATTTTTTTTCCAAAATAAAGGTACTTCCGAAAAGAAGCATCTATAGAAATTGAAGAAAAAATTAGAATTTTGCGCCGTGTGTAAAAGATTCATTGAAATATTGTCGGTTTTTATTCTTTGAGGAGTTTTTCATTCTAAATAAATATAATTTGATATTTATTTATTCACCTCTCTTGTTATAATTACTGTCAAATATTTATTGTTGCTTGTAAAAGATTCTTACAAGTTATAAATTTATATTCGATGTGTATTGTTTATTATTGTGTTCTTTTTGTTAATTCTCATGATTGCAAAAATAACTTATAAGATAAACTAGGGATGTCAACGGGGCAGATATTGTTCGGAGGATGTTTCTCCGCTCCCCGCTCCGCCCCCAAATTTAGTCCCCATCCCCATCTCCAATCCCCACCACGGGGGAATATTTTCCCCCATCCCCATCCCCACAGATCCCCACGGATATCCACGGAGATCGAATCTTAAGAAAATTTCTACACTTTTTGATAAAAAATATGACACTAGTATTTTGTTATTTTTTTTCCGTATTTTTTAAAACGCATATATTTGCATCTTTATTTTATAAAAAATAAAATAAAAATACATCTTGCATCAATAATAAATAAATAAAAAGCAAAAGAACTTGATGTTGCTAATATTTTTTATGTAAAAATAAATAAATAAATAGTAACATAACTTGCTACCGTGCTTCCACTAATTTACTACAACAATATCGATGTCGTCCAACGCAAGTGGTTGATTATGTGTGACAAATCTATAACTTCTAATGACTCTTCATTTTCTAATACATTAATATTTTTCATGTAAAATTATATAATTATATAATATATAAAATATATAAATTAAAATATATCGTCGGAGTCGGGGAATCCACGGGGACGGAGGATACTTTTCCAATCCCCGCCCCAAAGTGTTATCGGGGGAACTTTTCCCTCCATCCCCATCCCCACGGGGAAAAAAATCCCTAACTTCGGATCTCCGCAAAGATATTCCCCACAGGGATCCCCATTAACAAATGCAATTGACATCCCTAAGATAAACAGTTGTAAAGTTAAATATTTTTATACAATCACATCAACCAAATTTTATTCACTAAATGAGATTGACTACATGATCAACTTTTATCTATCAAGAACCATGCATATATTTAATTGTTAATCTAGAGATCTTTCTTAATAATTATTAATTTTATAGTCTTTTTAGGTCTTTTTCTTTCTCTAATTATTTGACTTCTCTCAATCTGATCCACTCTTCTTATCACAAAATTTACAAGTCTTCTTTCTACATGTCCAAATCACCTAAGTCTATTTTTCACCATATTCTCTACTATAGATGCTACCCCAACATTCTCTATAATATTTTCATTTTTAATCCTATCATTTTTAGTCTTACCACAAATCCAATAAAACATCTTCATCTCTGCGACACTTTCTTTATTCTAGTGTTGATTCTTAAACGCCTAACATTTTGTCCCGTATAATATCGCATATCTTACCGCAATGCGATAAAATTTTCCTTTCAGCTTGAGTGGTACCTTTGTGTTACATAGAACCCATGAAGCCCTTCTCCATTTCAGTCACCCAGCTTGAATTCGATGGTTTACATCCCCTCATATTTCTCCATCATTTTGTATTACAAACCTAAGATATTTAAAGTGTGTGATTTGATGGATGATATGGTCTCCAACTTTCACCTCTAGGTTAGAAACACTTATTCTTTTGCTGAAGTTACATTACATATACCCCCTCTTACTTCTAATAAGAAAAAATCACGTGTTTTTAAAGCTCGTCTCCAAGTCTCCAACTTTTAATTTTAATCCTCATTCGACTCTCCAATTAGGACTATATTATCTGCAAAAATCATGCATCTCGGTGCTAGCTCTTGGATGTGTTCCGTGAGTACATCTGAAATTAAGGTAAAAAAGTAGAATCTCAGGGTTGAACCTTGATGCAAACCTATTGTAATAGGAAAATAATTTGTCTCTTCACCTTGTGTATGCACGCTAGTTGACACCCCTTCATACATATTTTGAATAGCTCGAATACATGAAATTCTAACTCATTTCTTCTCTAAGGCTTTCCACAAAACCTCTCTAGGAACCCTACGTCTTCTCCAAGTCAATAAAAATTAAGGGCAAGTCTTGTTGGTCCATCCGATATTGCTTTATCACACATCGTAGTAGATAGATGCCTTTCATGGCCGATCTTCCAAGTATTAAACCAGATTGATTCTCAGTGACTTGAGTCTCTTTTTTTAGTCTCTATTCAAGCACTCTTTCACATAACTTCATGGTATGACTAATAAGTTTAATCCATCTATAGTTTGCACAATTTTGTTTATCCCTCTCGTTCTTATAGATTGAAACTAAAATGTTTCTTCTCCATTCATTTGAAATTTTATTTGACAACATTAATTTATTAAAGAGTTTGGTGAGCTACTCAATACCTCTCTCTCCAAAAAAAATTCATACTTCGATCGGTATATTGTTTGCCTCAACCGTCTTATTGTTACACATCCTTTTAAACACTTCTTTTACTTTTTTTTTTAAATCTGATGGTAGTAATTATGATTTCAGTTCCCTTCTCTAATGTCGAGTCTGCTAGAATCGGGTGAGATATCATCTCCTTCATTAAATAAATTGTAGAAATAAATCTTCCACCTATCATTTATATCTTTTTACTCAACCAAAACTTTACCTTCTTCATCTTTAACACACTTCATTGATTCAAATCTCAAGTTTCGGTATTTTTACGCCTAGATCATTCTTTATAACAGTCTTTTTTTTACTCTAACTTTATTCTGAACACTTTCATTCCACCACGACGGTTCTTTACCCTTAGATCCAAAATATCTTCATTCTCTCAATGTATCTTTAACCACTTTTTCTAATCTCTTGAACCATCTTATTCCACATATCATTATTTGCACTTTCTTATGATCGTCAAACCCTCCCTCTAAGATATTATGTTGGAAACTTTCTTGTTTTTCTCCTTTCAAATGTCGCCACTTGATATGTGGTGCTCTCATATGACTTCTTCTCTTTGCTCTTCCCTTTACTATTATATCCATAATCAATACTCTATGTTGGGTAGTCAAACTTTCTCTCAGAATAACTTTATAGTTCAAACAAATCTTCTTATATGACTTCATAATATTTTTATTTTAAATTTAAATTCTTTTAAAGTCTACCTCATATAATATTAGATTTATATATTAAAATATAAAACATAAATGATTTAATAGAAATTTTAAATTGATGATATATGATCATGTAGAAACATTAGAAATTAATATTATGGTTTATGATAGAAACATTGTTATTGTAACACTCTAAATAACTCCCGTGTAATTTAAATAAATTATCAGAGTAAATTCAACACAAAAGTATTTAGAATGCTATAATTCAACAAAATCTGCTCATACATCATGATATGTAACACATACTATTTTGAAAAATTATGATAAAGATTATAATAATAAAAATATGTCTGAAAATTCAATTTGTATTCAAGCAACTGAAATATCATCAATTAATAATAATTTAAAACATAATCATGTTTATAAAGTAAAACATAGCAACGTCAACTCAAGAGATATTCAATTAATCTCCACAACATAAAAGACATAAAAACGTTTCCTCTCCAGTGTTACGCATCAGAGCAAATGCCGACACTAGAAAATAAAAAGGAATACTTCACCCTTCCACTTACATCCACGCTGATTACTCCTGAGTATATGCACATTACCCATGTAGAGGAAACATTCAAACAGAAGAGGTGAGATATCATAATTATATTATATAAAGGAATGCATAATAATAAGCGAGTAATAAATTATTATAATTATATCCCACATTCTAACAACGCACATATCCACATCACCAACATAAAATACAACATCAATGTATTCACACCTTCAACACAACAATACAACACCAATGCAATGCAATGAGACTCAACAACTTCCAGGTTCACCGCCTGATCCCCACCTATGGTCATGACTCTCCAAATGGACCTCCGTTCCAAAATTGTTACACAATAACGCTTCACTAATCCATCACCATAGGAATTAGTTACTCGCACCCAATCCACACAATGGTATTGAGGCTCACCAAATACGGCCTCCGTCAACCCCATGAATGCATGCAACATAATACATGCAACAACAACAATTATGTGCACATTGATATTCACCATAGCCAGTGCACTTCGCCAATACTGGCCACCATGCAACAAACACATGCTATAAACAGTAAGCAACAATAATATAATAATATAGCAAGCAACAACAATATAATGATATAGCAAGCAATAACAATATGCACATTGACTTTCACCAAAAATATTTATTTTATGCACCCAAAAATATTTTTATATCAAAATACACTGCAATAGCTTTGCAACACTTCGAACGACACTCAAAACGGACACCCGAAACTCAGGTTATGAATTTTTAAAGTTTTCAGAAAACGCAAACAGCGACATCATACCGCAACATACACTAACACCACAAAACCTCATTACACACCAATTAAATTTAGTTTCAGGAACTTGAAATAATTTTTACAAGAAATTACACTATATTAGTTTTTCACAAGTTCAAACGGCGCGTCAAACGGACACCCAAAACTCAAGATATGAATTTTTAAAGTTTTTAGAGAATGCAAACACCGGCATCATACTACAAAATACACTAACACCACAAAACCTCATTACACACCAATTAAATTTAGTTCCAGAAACTTAAAACCCTTTTTTCAAGAAGGTACATTGTATTAGCTTTCCACGTGTTCAAATGGCGCATCAAATAGACATACAGATCAAAAGTTATGATCAAAATATTGAAAGTTTCTAAAAAGGTGCAGTTTCCAAAGTTTCAGGATTTTCATCCAAAACCCCCTATTCAGCCCTAAACTAGTGTCAATTTGATCCAAATTCACCTCTAAAAATTGTCTAACAAGAACCACACATATAACATAATAACTAACACTAATCTATCCATTTTTCTCATGAATCATCTTGATTACATGGACACAACAACCACACATCAGTGCACACAAAATTTGTTAATCCGTGGCATATGAAAATAGAATTTTCTGAATCACATGAGAAAAACAAATTCAAACAAACAATTAATCCCTAACCACAAATCAGTATACAAACCCTTAGATAATTAGAACTTCACCATTGCCGAGTTCCCGCGAGTTCTTCTACCTCTACAATGATGATTCATTTTTTCTTCCCTTGAGGCATAACTTCTCTTCTCTTTTTTTTCTCTATTCCTCTTTTTCACGTACTGACAATTTCTTCTCTCTCACTTCTCTTTTATTATATTATTCTACTCTCAATTAAAATTATTATTATTATAATAACTAAATCATCATTTAATTGTTATTTTATTTAATTAATTTTTAATGTAAATAATAATAATAATAATAATAATAATAATAATAATAATAATAATCAATAATACTCTCCCACCACCTTATTGTGTCTACACTTATACTCATACACCCCACACACCTTAAAACAATTATTTCCAAGGCTATTATCTCTCACCATAGGTAGTTCAAACATGTCAAAACACCAATCACGCAATAAAATCATAATTATCAGATAAATAATTTACGAAAAATAAATAAAATTAAATCGGAGTGTTACGGTTATCCTTAAAATATAGGAATTATTAATATAATCATAAAAAGAGATTTTAAATAGTAAAATAGAATAGCAACTTAGTTATATAGTTGTATAACACACTTGTTAAGTTATATTACATATATTTTTTGTATTTGGATTTTTTATTCTAAAAATGATGAATTTGTTTGGTGGAAAAACAAGAAAATATTTTTTTCAAAAGCAATTATGAATGAATGACCGAGTTATGCAACTTAGGGAGCTTTGTTACCGATGATATTATGAGAGGATTAGACAAGCTTTGAAGAACAAAAGTTCCTAGAAAAAGTTCATTTCGTTGGTTGAAGATAACTGCTAGCAAGGCTTCCTACAAGAGTTGAACTGACTAGGAGACGAATCCTTCATGAAAACTAAAACCGATGGCATCAAACGACAGTGGATGATATATTATCATCTGTGGGTTTCTTTGGATTGAGTTTTTTCATCTGAATCTGACCGATGTTCACTCCTAAATTACCCACATATAACCAGCAAGCCTTGATAAAATAAATAAATTAATTAAGAAAAAGTCTTAAACTAATAACACATAAATTCATTATTTTAAAAACTATTGTTGATTATTTTAAATTAAATTTATAAACTAAAAATATTAACCATAAAAATCTTGAAGGATACTTAAAAATAATTTTAATATATACTTCAAATCAATTATTTGTAGTATTTATATATTTGGTAGCTACACTAATTTTGTCAATAAAAATTTTTACTGACAAAATTATAATGGTTAAAAGTATAAATAATTTTAAAAATATTTTTTTGACGAATTACAAACAAACTCGTAAAGTCACACATTAAACCACATAATTTACTGTTTAAATAGTGATATATTCACGTGACAAAATTTTAAATGGTTAAAAAAAGTGATTTAAAATCCGACCGCGAGCTTTAAAAAAATAGATTTTTTTTTATATTCTTTAAAATAGATTTTATAAAACTGTTTTTTTATATTCGTTTTTTAAATTTAAACATTACTTTTGACATCCTATTATATAAACAAATATTATTTAAGACCAAAACATAATCAACATCGTAATTTTTTCAAAAAGTGATATTTTAAAAATGACTTCTCGGTATTCCTTCTATGATTGGTAGAAGTAAAAAATCAGCGCTTAATTTTATTAAAGACAAAATTTGGAGGAAAATCAATTCTTGGGGTAGCAGAAGCTTGTCGCAAGCAGGGAGGGAAACTATGATTAAATCTGTTCTGCAATCCATTCCGACTTATATTATGAGTATTTTCCTTCTTCCTTCTTCCTTAATTGATGAGATTGAGAAGTTGTTGAACTCGTTCTGGTGGGGCCATAAAAGAGATAGAGTTAAAGGTATTCATTGGCTATCCTGGGATAGGTTATCTATGCCAAAATGTGAAGGAGGTATGGGTTTCAAGAATCTAAATGCTTTCAATCTGGCCATGTTAAGCAAGCAAGCATGGCGGCTTGCGACTAATACAGATTCTCTCGTATCCCGTCTTTACAAAGCCAGGTATTTTCCGAATAGCGATTATCTAAGCTCAAATATTGGTCATAATCCTAGCTATGTTTGGCGTAGTATCTGGAATTCAAGATTTGTGATTAAGGGAGGTTTGAAATGGAGTATAGGGTCCGGTGAGGATATTTCGGTTTGGGACGAGTATTGGCTGGCTGATGGTACTTCTCTGACCAATCCTTGGCCTAATGATTTAGTGGTGAGTAATCTTAAAGTCTCGGACTTGATGAATCCTGATGGTAAAGAGTGGAACCATAATTTGATTCAGGCGCTTGTAGGAGCAGATACAGCTCAAAAGATTCAAAATACTCCTCTTTTTGAAGCGGTCCATAATGATAAATTGTATTGGAAGCACGAATCTAATGGAAAGTTCTCAGTTCGAAGCGCTTATAGATATTGTATCAAAGATGCTATTGATACCTCCCATCTTAAAATTAATGGGTACTGGAATTTGCTTTGGAACATTAAGGTCCCTCCAAGAGTCAAGAATTTCATGTGGCGTTTGTGTAGAGATTGTGTGCCTACTAGAAGGAGATTATTGGATAAAGGTGTAAATTGTTCCCCAAATTGTTTAGCTTGTGGAGTAGGCGAAGAGAACAATTATCACCTTTTCTCCAGTGTACTAAAAGCATCGAGTGCTGAAAAAAAGTGGGATTGTGGTCTATGTTACAGCAACTCAGTGTTAATGGCGAGTCATTTGCTTCTGTTATTTTCTCCGTTTTGCAGGTATCCAATCATGACCAAAAAGCACTTTTCTCAGTATCCTTATGGAGTATATGGAAAGGGAGAAATAATCATCTCTGGAACCAGGTGGAAGACTCTCCGATGCATATATGTCAGAGGACTTATCAGTTATTGACCGATTGGAGAGAGGCTCAACATCAGCGTCCCAACAATGGGATTATAAATTCCCCGTTAGCTGTTATCAGATGGGAAAAACCTCAGAGGGGTAGGTTCAAGTGCAATATTGATGCAGCTTTTTCTCAAAATAAGGTGGGTTTGGGTGCGTGCATTAGAGATGATACGGGTAAATTCATTGCAGCCCGGACTGAATGGTTTACGTCGTGTACCGATGTTGTTATTGGAGAAGCTCTAGGCTTTTTGAAAGCTTTAAATTGGGTCCATGATTTGGGATACGACAATATGGATTTTGAATTAGATGCCAAGCGAGTGGTGGATAGCGTGACCAATCTGAGACCAGATGACTCGGACCTTGGAGCTATCATTAGAGAACGTAACCGGTTGATGGCTCTTTTCTTTAGGAACTCCCATGTTAAGTTCGTACGAAGACAAGCTAATGAGGTTGCTCATGCTCTTGCACGGGTGGCTCCATCTCTTGCTAGTTTTCATAATTTCTTTGATAGTCCAACATGTATTCAAAATATTATTATTAATGAAATGAATTAATCGTTTCCCGTCAAAAAAAAATGACTTTTATTAAAATTTATTTGAAATAGCTTTAAAATTAAGTGATTTTTAAAATTTTAATATAAAAAAAGTTTTAATAAAAATATAAAATACCTAAAATAACATTTTAAGAATAACTATTCAAATCAAATTTTTATTTGATACTTTTATAAAAAAATTCTTTATAAATTTTTTTATATAAAATTACGTAACACCGTAAAAATCATTTAAAAAAACAAAAACAAATATGTTAATCCGGTTGTTTTGATAAGATACCATTTTACATTGGAATATCATTCTAGCATCTTATTCATGAACCATGTTTATCCTTTGAATTTCATGGCTTCTAAGTACAATGAAGCTACTTTCATATGTCGGGAACACTACTTAATTTTATATGTCATTTCTTGGTTCTTCTAAGGCATATGCTATATGCTTGGTGAACTTTAGTACATATAACCAACAATTCACTTTTCCCCAAAATGGCATGAACTTTTACTACTTTTATTGCAAACTTTTCAGAGATGTAGCTCTCTCGTAAAACCTTCAAATTCTGAATTTTTTCCGGCAATGCCACGTATGTGAAATGAATTTCCCCCATTGCCACACTGTGAAAATATATTCCCAGTGTGCCACGCTTCAAGGGCATGTCGCCAAATGGTCCGGCGTAATGAAACCCTTTTTTTATTTTTTTTATTTAAATGATTTTTAATTTATATATTTATCATTTATAAATTCAATATATATTTTTAATTAATTGAAAAATAGTTTTGGATAAAAGTGACTAATCATCTTAATCCCTCACAAATTTGATGTCACATTAAAATTTTGAAATTGCCCACATTCACATGTTTCTTTTTGGAGGTCCACATTAAAATAATTAAATGACGACACTCGTTATTTTATTTTTTATTATTTAAAATTAACTAAAGAGTGAAGACTCATTTTGGTCCTTCACAAAAATTATACAATTCAAATTAGTATCTCACAAAAAAAAGTTCTGATTTAATTCTTTACAAAATTTAACCGGACCTTACTAGTCCTTCTACTAATATTTTTTTCAAATCAGTTTTTTTTCCTATTTTTAAACCGTGACTGGACTGCCACGTTGTATTTTATTTTTTATTTTTCATTTTTTAAATAGTAAATTAATTTCTTATTTTATTTTTAAACAATTTTGATTTAATAATATCCAAAACGTTAAAATTGTTTCTTATAAGGAATGGAACCCAAGAATTTTAAACAATATCTTAAGTCTTTACCACTAAGTCAGCGTGCATTCATAACAAATAATTTTCAAATTTTTTAATAATATTAAATAATTCTGAATTTAAAATAAAAATTACAAAAGTCATATCAATGGGGTCTCGATCCTAAGTCTGATAGATGATATTCACTTTACAACTAGACAAATCAATTTCTATTGTTAATATTCTTAATGATAAATACATAATTTAATAATTTAGAACAAACATTTACTTATTTCAAATAACACACAAATAAATATTTACTAATTTCAAATAATACACCAATTTAAAAATAAATTTTATAGAATACAAATCTTCAATATATTTAATCAATTAGAAATAAATTAAAGTATAATAGAAATTCAATTAAATAGTGATCAACTAGTTTAATAAAAATTCAATTAAATATTAAATTAAAACTATTGTATTGATTAATTATATTTAAAATTATTTTGGTTTAAATTCAGAATTATTTAATATTATTAAAAATCATGAAAATTATTTGTAATGAATGTACATTGAACTAGTGAGAAAGACATAAAATATTGGTTAAAGGTGTTGGGTTCAATTCTATATAAAAACAAATTTTCAGAATTGTTTAGAAATAAAATTATAATTAAAAATAGTATTTACAAAATGAAAAATAAAAAATAAAAGCTAACATGACAGACTAGTCACGGTTTAAAAGTATGGAAAAAAACCGGTTTGAAAAAAATATTAACATAAGGATTAATATGGTCCGGTTAAATTTTGTAAAAGATTAAATTGAGTCTTTTTTTTATGTGAGAGACTAATTTAGGTTGTGTAATTTTTGTGAGGGACCAAAATATATCTACACTCTTAATTAAAATCATTTTTCAATCAATTAAAAATATATATTGAATTTATAAATGATAAATATATAAATCAAAAATCATTTAAGTAAAAAAAAATAAAAAAAAATAAAAAGGGCTTCATTACGCCAGACCATTTGGCGACATGCCCTTGAGGCGTGGCATACTGGGAAAATATTTTCACAGCATGGCATTGGAGGAAATTCATTTCACTTGTGTGGCATTGGGGGAAAAAATTCTCAAATTCTAACTTATTGAGAGATGTAGCTCTCTTGTAAAACCTTCAAATTCTAACTTAGCCAGATCAAATAATTTGAGTTTATCTTAAATAAATAATAATTTGAGTTTATCTTAAATAAATAGCCTGATCAAATAATCTCGATACAAATGTCATTTTATAAAAAGTAAATCAGGGTAAACTATGACATGGCCGTCAGGAGATTCTTGACACCGTCAATGGATCATCAATCGATCATGATCGTGCAATAATTGGTTCTAGAAAAATATGCGCTGACACACTGTCGACACAAAAGTTTAGAGTGAACCCTTGCAATGAAGTCCGATAAAATTTGAGTCAACTAGAAAAATATGCATTTATAGGTTGGCGACGCAAGATCTTATTGGGTGCCCTTACAAGAAAGTTCAACAAAATTTGGGCCTGATTTTTGGCCCAATCCAAGACAAGTTTGCTTATTTTTTTATGTTAATAAAATACAAAATCTAAACAATGTAAGCACCACAAAAATGACTCAAATCCAAACCAAACAAAAAAGGAGGATAACTTAAGAATAAAATCAAATAAGAGTGGGCATTTCGAGTGGAGGAATACAATTTTTGTTTATTTTTGGAGTGACAAAAAATGTTGAGTACTATGTTGTTCACTAATGTGTTCTGTCCCGTTTTAAGACACTATTTGGCACATGAAAGTAATGAGAAGGACCATATTCTATTTTTTGTTCTATTTTATCTCTTCAGTTTCATCCTTTTAAGTGAAACTAAAATGTACTAACTTTTTCTTTATGATTTGCTTTGTCCTATACTATTTTAACACACAACAAATAAAAAACAGAATTCACGTGTTCTGTCCTATCCTTTTCTCATTGACAAGATGTCCTGTTCTATTCTGTCTATCAATTATTGAAGTTTTTTTACCTTCAAATTCCATTGTATCGTTTTTATTAATTTTTTTTATTCATCGAATCCCAACTATTTGTTTTTTTATGTATATAAATAACAAGTACAGCATGTTATACATATTTGAAATTGAGAAAATTATACTTATTTCATATTTATTAAAATAACACCCACAATCTCTTTTAATTTTAAAATATGTATTAACTTACATTAAGCTTACATATACTAACAAAATATTTTAATGACAAACAAATAGCAGTAAAATTTATTAAAAATTATAGTGTCGATATCAATTTTATAAACTTCCATATATATATATATATATATATATATATATATATATATATATATATATATATATATATATATATATATATATATATATATATTAAAATTAGAGAGTCTGTCAATTTCATTTTAATAGACCTTAGAAGAGATAAATGTGAATTCTCTTTGAAATTTAAATATATTTGATTATAAGGAGAGACAAACTATTTTTAATGTACTAAATAAAATAATGTAGCTTTTAATATAATATGAAAAAAATTACATAAATAAAATATAAGGAAGAGATGAATTATGTAGAGAATATATGAGACAGATATGGGAAAGATATAAATTAAAATACATCTAATACAAGATCAATGAATAATTGATTATCTGAGGATAATATTGTTCTTACACTATAAATAATAAAATAATAATATTAGAACAACAATAATATTTTATTTATAAATTAACAAAAACACAAAAATAATTATTATTACAATCTCACCTTTATAAATGATGGTTAAAAATATTTGGATTTTTCTCTCAAAAGTTTTTTCCCTCTGGTTATAAATGGACTAAAGTATGACTTTTATAACCAATGAATTCAACGATTATGATTTAAGAAGAGTTTTTATCATTCTCATTCCATCCATTTAATTTATTTTTTTGTATAGTTTATATATTCTTCTTTTCTTCTCCTCCTAAAGATGAAAAAGTCATTAATCCTCTCTTCCCATTTAGGCACAGAACTTAAGTAGTCCAGCTTTTAGACAACTCGTACTTGTCCTTAAGTCCTTAAATAAGGACTTTGTCATCTCATATAAACAATTATTATCAGTATGAATTTTCTTAAGTCGTAATTTATTGGAGGACAATTGGTCCACTGGCCTCTATAAATACCTCAACTCTAGGGTTGAGGAGGATAACTCAGAAAATACACGAAATACTTTAATAATACAAAGTCGATGATCCCACGCGAGCTTGCTCTCTCCATAGCTAAAAACACAATCAAAAGGGTTTCTCACCGGCGTGAGCAACCCCTAAACCACATAAATCCCTAAAGTCTTTGGCCACCCCTACCAGCATATAATTGTCACGCATCTGTATTTTTTTACAAGTACACAAGTGATATCTCACATCGAAGTGCTTTGAGTTACGCTCGAACTATATATTACAATGGACAACATACTTCTGTTGTTCGTTCCCTTCTCATGCAAGAGTCACTTCATCCTTATATTTTCTTTACAAATGAATGTTGTAGCAATGAACTCTTCTTCGGTAGACAAAGTAGCACACTTTTGTGGCTTCGACTTCCTTGATAAAGTTCCCCTTGAAAATGTAATTAGAAGTTCATAAGTAGATTTCCTAGAATCAATATTTCCAACCCTTTCTACATCTATGTATCCAATCAGTTTAGGTTTTCTACTTGCAAATCATAAACTAATTTCGAAAGTTCCTCTAAGATATTTTAAGATCCACTTCACATTTCAATTTTCTTTTTCTTGAATTGGTCAAGAATATGCTAACAACACCAACCACGTGCGATATGTCTGCTCACATGTATACCATTGGATATATTAAGCTTCTAACAACTAAGGAATATGACACCTTATGCATTTTCCCCTTTTCAATTTCACCTGTAGAACTTGAAAAAAGACCTAAGTGACTACCAAGTGGAATAGAAATTGACTTTTCCTTTTCCATTTAAAACCGCTCGAGTACCTTCCCAATTCTTCTTATGATAACCATAACTTGTGTTCCTTCCACTCAAGTAGAAATTGGCCTTGCTTATCCCTTTGACTTGAAGCTAATGGATCTTTTTTAAATTCCAAAGTCTCATCATCATATATACAATCAAGCCCCTGTTTATCTGAAATTGGACTCTCACCAATTTTTATTTTTACATTACTTTCATTTTGATTGACTTCGACAGCCATTATTTGTTGGAATTAGCCTCTAAGGTCGCCTTTATTCTATTTTCGGCCACGTAGGCCGAAATTCGAGCCAATGCATTCGATTCAGTCATCATTGTTATCTGTTGACCACCCAGTAGTTATGGTCGAACCTTCACCCATGATAACTTCATGCTCCCACATGAAAAAATGGTTTGATACAACTTCATGGAGTAGAAGATATCTCCCTGCAGAGAAAATATTGATTCCACAGACATACAAAAGGAAATATTAGCTAACCTTTTATCAAATGTTCTCTTGTCTATATGATTTACTTCAATTAAGAAGTAACTCTGGTAAACCTCAACATTCTCTATAATACCATCAAGCCTCCACATGAAGATTCTTTGGCGCATAGTGGAAGGTACCCCCCCACATCGAGTATCCACCCATGCCCCATCAATAAGTTATAATTGGCTTTGTAAGCAATGACCACAAATAATGTTGGTCTGACAATGGTACCTACAATAATGTCCATCATAAGATCATCTCCAATTTTTTTAGAATTTTTAGACACTTGAAAACATTTTTAAAGAATTTAAAATATAAATAAAATATTAAAAATATCAAATTATAAACTAAAAATGTGGAAAAATATCCATCAGAAAGAGAAAATTCAAAAGTATTTTTTGGTATTTTTTCATAATTTTTGTAATTAAAATGGAAGAGTTATGAATTTTCGAAAGTAAATGAACTAAAAGAAATTAAAATAGAAAATAAATAAATCAGAAAGAAAAGGAGGCACGTTGGATCTGGCTCATTAATACACACTGGCAGATCCAATGGATCAGAGGTGAGGGAGCACCAAGGATCCAAGTCAAAGCGTGCTCACATTGCAAACAAAAGCCTAGCCAATAGAAACATTTCAATTGGTATCATTTCATCGGTTGAAGATGACACGTAGGTCATCTTCGACCTCCAGCCAAGAAAATAAAAAAAGGAATATGCGGGAAATCGTGAATAAATCAAAAGGTAAATGTATGTTTTCATAATGGTATCAATAGATGTGTGTATTCAAGACGATCTCAACCATGTGCTCGCGAAATTTTTTTTTGAACCCACAACTTAGTCGATTTGAAGAAAATCAAACAAGTTTGAAACTGAAATTCTAAAAAATAGATCAACCAAATGCTTCTATATTTAAAACAAATGATGTTATGAGCATCATTAAACCAAGGGCTACATTGTAGTAACAAATTTGGAGCGAATTGGTTAAGAATTCTACTCGAACAAAGTTCACCTAAAAACCTTTGAAATTGAACTTGGCTTGCTTTAAATATTACTCGATTCAACTTGCTAATGGTCTGATTAGCTTAAAAGATGTTCAAGGAAGCTAACTGAATGGAGAGTTTGAGTGATTGAGGTGTGGAAATGAAAATTAGAATTTCAAGCTTAAGAGTTCGAATGCAAACTTAGCAGGGGTGTTTTGGTTATCAAAAGCTTGAAAAATGAAGGGAGTAACTTCCCTATTTATAGGAAAGTGTGAATGAATGGTGAAGCGTGTGAGATGATGAGAAATTAAATAAAATCGTGTGTAAGTTGCAAGTGTGAAATAAGTGACTTCACATGGCACAAAACACAGCAAATTAGATGATTTAATTGTCGTTTTCAATTTTGTGAAGTCCTTAAACATGATTAAGAACCAAAATGCGTGCCAATTAGGTATTTAACATGAATTTGATCATTCAAAATTCTAACTTGATGTGCAAGCTGCAGTTTTAATACACCAATTTCAAATCCATGGGGCAACTTGTGTAGGGAGCTTTATGAGATGGTTCTTGTTGCTTTGGAAATATTTTCCTACAACCTTCACAATGTGAAAGGAAAGGTGTCATTTGGAGACTTGAGCACAAAGTTATAATGCTTCAAAGTTGGGAAAAAACTGCAATGATGTTCAAAACACTTAGAATTTTTTGAATTCCTTAGACCAAAATATGACCTATAATATTTCCGAGAATTTCACGACCTTCCTTCATGATTTGGCTCTTGATCCATGAAGATGATTTATAGAGCATACCAAGAAGAGTGCATATCAAAAAGAGGCACTAAAAATATTGAAAAATGAGTAAGTTGTGGCCCTTAGAAGTTGATGAAAATCACTTGAAAACTCCATAGATGACCAATAATCTTTTTCAATCTTTCATGACCTTTCATTCAAAATTTTCTCTTGATCAATGAAGATGAAATGAAGTAGAGTCACTCAAGAATATTGTGCAAAAATAGTGGGCTCAAAATTATGAAAATTGAACAAGTTATTATATTTTGAAGTTGGCACAAATTTCTTTGAGCTTTCAATGAGAACCTATAATGTCTTCACATCTTTGATGACTTTCTAAGCAAAATTACTTATTGACTTATGAAGAGAAGTTGTTGATGATGAGAATGAGATTAATTTGCATCTATGTTTGGCTAAAACATATAATAGCAGCAAAAGGTATTTATATGTATAAGTCTTGCAAATATAAAAGAACAAAACAGGTACAAGCAAGATGTTCTATGAAATGTCATGACTTCAACCATGACATCGCGCCTGCAAAACTGGAATGAAGATTCAGTTTGATTCTCAACAGATACAGAATATTCTGTGAATATTATGTAATCCTATGTGGCGCAAATTTAAAGGTTAAAAGAATCAAGTCAGAATATTGAAGAATCAGATCAGAAGATTGAAGATTCAGCAATTTCTAATTTAGTAGATAAATTAGGAAACTTATGATTAAAAGACCTTGATTGTAGCAGAAGATATCTGCTAATTTGTAACAGCAAGGAGTGCTGCGATTTGTAAGCCCAAGTCCAATTGGGAATAAGTTATAAATAGAAACCTTTGTAACCTAGTTTGATATAGAAAAAAATATAGAAAACCGAATTCATAAAAGATGTAGTCATTAGGATTTCTATAGGTAGACCACCCAGGTTGTGGGATGGATGCCATGTACTTCTCGAAACCTGTAGGTAAGAGAAGCTATTGCTCTCACTCGAAACCTGTAGGTAAGAGTTGAGTATTATATTCTTGATTGAAGCTGTGAAGCAAGATCAAGTTATTGTTTATTGTTAATTGTGTAAATAGCTGTTGCAGGGTTGTAACAGTTAGGTATCACTAGGGAGTGAGCAGAGGTTCTCTTGTCTTAGATGGGGTTCTAAGATAAAGGTTGCATTTGGTAGTGACTAGGTAAACCAGAGGTTGTTTACATAAAATAGTACTATTGATAGTGAAATCTTCTTCCCGACTTAGTTTTCTTCAGAGTAGGTAGTTAAACCGAACTGGGTTAACAATTAACTGTGTTATTTATCTGCATTGTATTGTCTGTTCAATCGTGCATTTTGTAACATCATGTATAACATCAGGTTCAGGTTTGATAGCTGTTCCTATACAAAACCAATAAAGTTTACAATCTGGTTATGTTGACTGAACATACATGATCCCAGTACTCATGGACTCTTTCTTAGGGGTAATTTAAAATTAGGGATCTTTCTGTTATGCCTTTGCTAAGTTAATAACAAATCATATGTCTTGACATCGTAAGTGACATCCTGAGTCTGTCATACAAGAATTTCATAAACCCTTGAACTTAAGAATATACTAAGTCTCAAAACATCTTATAGGCAAGTGGAACTCACCACTTTAGTCAAAATTGTAACACTCCATTTCTACCCGGCATTTATAATAAAATCAGAGTTTCAAAATTTTTCCAACAAACATGAGATGTCACATTTCAACATAACACGACAACAATCAGATACATAACACTTTATATTGGAGGATCACATAACAACTTTTATTAATTAAGCAGCGAAACTCAAGATATTCACCATATACAACAATTGATATTCGTTTAATAACAACAACTTAAACATCATTGTACTTATTAATTTCAATCTTTAATTATCATAAACAAGTCAACAAGGAACGAGCAACATAAACAACTAAGTATCCCCCGAGTGCTACGTATCAGAGCAACTGAACCGACTTGGACTAACAGCAACTAAGTCTTTATTCTTGATTCACCTTCGCGTTACCAACAGAGGACAACATTACAACAGAAGGGGTGAGATTCTCAAACTATATAAACAGGTTGATGATAAATAATATATTAGATCGAATTATATAAAATCATGCCTCACAAACATTTCAGAGCAACACATTTAACCACATAATCATCAACATGTTATAATAACAACTCACCAAAATACATACACATCAATTCAAATACAACACAAGGAAAGGCAACTCATCAAGGCATAAAACCACGCCTCACAACATTTTAGGGCAACACTTTTCAACTCAAAAATATCAACCAAATATAACAACAACTCATTAAAATAACACAATTCAACCATGTGACTCTATGCAATGCTTATGCATGTGGTACCATTGGAGCATAACTCCCAACGTAAAAATCTTGCCAATTAATAGAGGCATCAAGGCATAAGCCTTCGTCGCTAATTTGCCAATCCAGGCTAACGTGAGTGCCATAATTTCAGGCCAACATGGGTGCCATAATTTCATACCAACATAATAATGACATGCTATGTAGAGCTGTCAATATAAAGGGCTAGGGCCTAATATTTAAGGCCCTCAAAATATAAGGGGCCTAAATTTTTAAAAGTAAATGAGTCCCAAAATAAGTAGGGTCTTAAAACAAAGGCCCCTAAATTTTAATGAAGGCCTCAAGCCCCAAACTTTTTCAGAAAGTATTTTTCATAAAGAAATAAATTTTTTATTTTTCATTAAAAAATTGACTTTTTTTTATTTATTTAAATTTTTAATAAACAAATTGACTTTTTTATTTTTGAAAAAAACCTCTATTTTTATTTTGATAGATTTGATTTTTTTTTCCGAAAAAAGTCTAATATTTTATACTTTCGAAAAAAATCATTTTTTTTCGAAAAAACCGACTTTTATATTTTTGACAAAAAATCAATTTTTTTTCGGAAAAGTCGACTTTTTATATTTTCGACAAAAAATCAACTTTTTCTCGATAAATTCGACTTTTTTTATTTTCGATAAAAAATCAACTTTTTCTCGAAAAAGTCGACCTTTTATATTTTCGACAAAAAATCAATTTTTTCTCGAAAAAGTCGACTTTTTAAATTATCGACAAAAAAATCAATTTTTTCTTAAAAAAGTAAAGTTTTATATTTGACAAAAAATCGATTTTTTCTGGAAAATTCGACTTTTTATATTTTCGACAAAAACACATTTTTTTCTCGAAAAAGTCGACTTCATATATTATCGACAAAAAATCGATTTTTTTCGGAAATGTCGACATTTTATATTTTTGATAAAAAAAGATTTTTTTAGAAAAATCGACTATATATTTTCGACAAAAAAAATCTGTTTTTTCGGAAATGTCGTCGTTTTATATTTTCAAAAAAAATCGATTTTCTTAAAAGAAAATTACTTTTTATATTTTCGACAAAAAGTCGATTTTTTTGGAAAAGTCAACGTTTCATATTTTCGATAAAAAGCATTTTTTTAAAAGTCATCTTTTTATATTTTCGACCAAAACTCTAATTTTTTTTCAATAAAACCGACTTTTGGTATTTTCGCCAAAAATTGATTTTTGTTTTGCCGAAAAAGTCAACTTTTGTATTTTAGACAAAAAATCGATTTTTTTAAAAAAGTCGACTTTTCATATTTTCGGAAAAATTTTGTTTTTTTCCGAAAAAATTGATTTTTTATATTTTAAAAAAAATTGTTTTTTTTACCGAAAAAATCGATTGTGTTTTTCGATAAAAAATCGGTTTAATTTTTAAAAAGGTCGATTTTTAATATTTTTCGACAAAAAATCGATTTTTTCTTAAAAGGTCAAATTTTATATTTTCGATAAAAAATCGATGTTTCGGAAAGTCAAATTTTTATATTTTCGAAAAAAATTGTTTAATTTTCAAACTATTTAGTTTCAAACAAATTATATTTTGGGGCCCTAACTTAGGCCCCATAAAAAACAAAAATATGAAGGGGCTTTGAAAAATAGGGCCAAAAAAATACTCATTTAGTATAGGGCCTTGAAAAATGGGCCATATAAGGACCTAATGATTAGGACTTTGCAATTTAGGGCTTTTTTGACTCCTCTACTTAGGCCCCATAAAAAACAAAAATATGAAGGGACTTTGAAAAATGGGGCCAAAAAATACTCATTTAGTATAGGGCTTTGAAAAAATTGGCCATATAAGGGCCTAATGATTAGGGCTTTGCAATTTAGGACTTTTTTGACTCCTCTAATGCTATGAATGCATCAACAAGGTAAATCATCTACAAAATTTAAATACACATCAACTTAAATCCACAACAATTTCAACATCAATATCAACAACATAGTAACAACTCAACAACTTCTTCAACGTTGTGCCAATAAATAAAGGCACTCACCACATTTCAACGTTGGCCAAAGGCCTACAACTAATATCAACATGTCAACAACAACATACATCAATAACCACGTATTACAGCAATATTAATCAACAACAAACAACCTAATCATTTACTGGAACATATTTAACGGCTTACTCATCAACAAATTACAATAACAACTTTTCAACATATTATAACGGCAATTGATCAGCAAATTATAATAACAAATTTTCAACATATTATAACAACAACTCATCAACAATTATAATAACAACTTTTCAACATAATATAGCAGCAACTCATCAACAAATTATAATAACAACTTTTCAACATATTATAATAACACTCATCAACAAATTATAATAACAACTTTTCAACATAATATAGCAGCAACTCATCAACAAATTATAATAACAACTTTTCAACATATTATATATTATAATAATACTCGTCAACAAATTAATAACAATTTTTCAAAATATTATAATAACACTCATCAACAAATTATAATAACAACTTTTCAACGTAATATAATTATTTCATCAAACATATATTCAACTATTAATTTACTCTACTGACAATTCTTATGAACTTAATTGGTTAATGGTCTGACTCAAGTAATAATAAAACTATTTCAAAAGGGTCAAATACCTTTAATTATCTGCCAGATATCCCAAACTATTTCTCAATTATACTACTAATTTAATAGCCTATTATTCACCAGATTTACCAATTAAATTAACATTAACAGGATCAATTTTCCATATCAATTTTACCGCATCACAACAACAACACAAACACAGAGGGATATAATTTCAACAACCCAATCCCACATATTATTCATCATATACCCAGTTGTAGAATAAGAACCACACCCTTACCTTGGATTGAAGATCACTCTATTCCACCGGTCGAATCTTTGTTCTTTGCCTCTTTGCCCTTTTTCTTCGCAACAACTTTTCCACGATATCTTTTTCTCCTCTCAATCCTTATTTTTCTTCCTTCAAAACCTTTTCTTTGTTTACTGACAACCAAAACCTAATATTTCTTTTTATTCAACTTAATCCAAATAATAATAATATTCTTATTGGGCCTAATATTTGAATACTCCCACTTTTACTTTTACCGACACGACGAACTAAGTCCACTTAATTACTCTCATATAATTAAATAATATTATTTATAATATTATTGTCTACAACTTCATCAATCCATCAATTTAAGTAATACTTCTTTGTAATAAGTCGAAAATTCCCAACTTCGACACCTTCAATAATTAAATTCTGCAATAATTTAATTAAATAATTAAATTAACCTGGTCATCTTGTACTTGAAACCACTAAGTATCATGTGATACCTTTTACGTGCTTTAAGTGTCTTTTCCGTTTTGATGCTTTGTCATTTGATTATTGTTTATAATATTTTTATTTTTGTATTTGAAGTTTGAATTTGTGAGATATTAGATCGAACTCTAGTATGGTCGAAGGGTAGCTTCTTGGTTCGACATGATTAAGCATGAAGTCGAAAGTTGTTCACATGCTGGTATCGAAGATGCTATGGTTGTTAGCATGTTAAATTAGGTTTTAGTGTTTAAACCCTAATTTGTTAAGTTAGCTTGTTTATTAAGATAGTTTGTGTAATGGGCCTTGTGGAAAAAGCTCATTAGTTGGTATGTTAGGTTTTATTATAAATATCATGCAAGTCTCTCATCATTGTTAAGCTGCAAATCCTAATTTAGGGTGATTGAGGTTATTTGTTATTCTTGTAAACTTGTAATCTTGTTTTAAGAGAAAGTAAAAGAATAGCAGTTATAACCAATTCTTGTGTTCTTCTTATCTTCACTAATTCCCTATTATATTTTGTTCTTGACATCGTTTTTCACAACAAATTGGTGCGGTGAGCGTGGAGAAGATGTCGTCAACAAAGTATGAGATTGAAAAGTTCACCGGAGTGAATGATTTCGGTCTGTGGCACTTGAAGATGAAAACCCTACTGGTTCAGTAGGGTTGTTTGGAAGCGTTGAAGGGAGAGGCAGCCATGAATGCAGAATTAACGGCAGCGGAGAAGACGACTATGGTCAAGAAAGCACACAGCGCAATTATGTTGAGCCTTGGTGATAAGGTTCTCTGGCAGGTATCAAAGGAGACGGCGGCATCAGGGTTATGGGTGAAACTTGAAAGTTTGTACATGACCAAATCGCTGGTAAATCGACTCTACCTGAAGCAAGCTTTGTATTCATTCAAGATGATTGAAGACTGAGTGTTGGCTGAGCAGTTGGATATGTTCAACAAGCTGATTCTTGATCTTGAAAATATTGATGTGAAGATCAATGATGAAGATCAAGCGCTGTTACTATTGTGTTCTCTGCCTCGATCACATGCTCACTTCAAAGAAACTCTCTTGTATGGAAGGGAGTCCCTGACGTTTGAAGAAGTTCAATCAGCCTTGTATTCTAAGGACTTGAATGAACGAAAGGAGCATAAACCTTCGACTGTTGGTGAAGGTTTGGTCATTAAAGGAAAATTCTTGCAAAAGGATGGTAAGTTCGACAAGAAGAAGGGAAAAATCCAGTCGAAGTCTTACAGTGGCGAAGCATCTGGTATTCGATGCTATCATTGTAAGAAGGAGGGTCACACGAGAAAGTTGTGCCCTAAACGCCTGAAAGATCATGGAGGTAAAGATAATGGGAATGCAGCCATTGTTCAAGATGATTTCGAATCATCTGATGTTCTTGTGGTTTCAAGCAGTGTCTCAAGAAGAGAGTGGATTATGGATTCAGGTTGCACTTGGCACATGACTCCAAACAAAGACTTGTTCGAGGAATTATGTGATCAAGATGGTGGATCAGTACTGCTAGGAAACAACAAAGCTTGCAAGATTATAGGTGTTGGATCTGTGAGATTCAAGCTCCATGATGAGTCAATAAGGTTGTTGACTGAAGTCAGGTATGTTCCTGATTTGAAGAGAAATTTGCTTTCTCTTGGTGAATTCGACAAGAAAGGATATGTTTTCCAAGAAGAGAAAAGTATCCTAAGAGTCATGAAGGGTTCTAAGGAAGTCTTGAGAGGCGTGAAAAAACAAGGCTTTTATACCCTTGAGGCTGAAGTTGTAAGTGGTTCGACAAATGTTGCATCCATGAAACGTTTGTCGAAGACAAAAATCTGGCACATGAGATTGGGCCATGTCAGTGAAAGGGGTCTGGTCAAATTAATTAGGGAAACAAAATCTCCTTGGTGAAGACAGAGTCGAAAAGCTGAAGTTTTCTGAACCCTGTGTATTTGGAAAATCTTGTAGAGTGAAGTTCAACAAAGGCAAACAAAGAACACATGGATCCCTTGATTACATCCATGCTAATCTTTGGGGGCCTGCAAGGTGTCCATCACATTCAGGAGCAAGGTATTTTCTATCCATAGTTGATGATGATTCCAGGAAGTTATGGGTATTCATTCAGAAGACTAAGGATGAAACTTTTGAGAATTTCAAAAGTTGGAAGACTCTAGTAGAAAATCAGACTGACAGGAAGGTCAAGAGCTTGAGAACCGATAATGGCCTTGAATTTTGCAATGAGGCGTTCGACAGTTTTTGTGCGGGCTCTGGTATTACTAGGCACAGAACTACTGCAGGTACTCCACAGCAAAATGGTTTGGCTGAAAGGTTTAATCGAACTATTTTGGAGAGAGTCAGATGCATGTTGACTAGTGCGGGGTTAAAGAAGGTGTTTTGGGCTGAGGCTGTTTTGACAGTAACATATCTGATAAACAGATGTCCTTCGACAGTGTTAGATATGAAGACACCTGAAGAAGTTTGGTCGGGACATCCACCAAATCTCGACAAACTGAGAGTATTTGGTTGCGTAGCCTATGCTCACATTAGGCAAGACAAGGTCGAACCTAGAGCTCTGAAATGCATGTTCATGGGATACCCTGAAGGAGTCAAAGCTTATAGGCTATGGGGCTTAGAGCCAGGTCACAAGAGGTGTATCACCAGTCGAGATGTAGTTTTCAATAAAGCTGAAATGGCTTTCAAGAAAACTGATGATGATGATGATGATGATGATGATGATGATGGTCGAAGTGCAGAAGAGCTGGAACAGGTAGAGATTCCTGTTGAGGTGGAGCATGTTGATGCTGAATTGCATATCCCTGATGAAGTCGAAGAAGAAGCAGAAGATGCTAAGGGTGAGGAAACTGCCGATGACTACCTATTATCGAGAGATAGGTCGAGAAGAGTCATCAAGGCACTTCAGAGACTTGGGTATGCAGATCTTATAGCTTATGCCTTAATCTCTGCAAGTGAGGTTCTAGACGAAGAACCTAGAGACTATAAGGAAGTTATGAGGAGTCGAAATAAGACTGAATGGCTGAAGGCCATGGATGATGAGATGAAAACTCTTCATGATAATCACACTTGGGAACTGATAAAGAAACCTGTTGGGGAAAGGTTAGTCAGCTGTAAATGGATTTTCAAAGTTAAGGAAGGAATTGAAGGAGTGACGTCGAAAAGATACAAGGCAAGGTTAGTTGCAAGGGGTTTCACTCAGAAAGAAGGTGTCGACTTCAATGATGTGTTTTCTCATGTTGTGAAGCATAGGTCCATTCAAATGTTGCTTGCCATGGTGGCACAGTTCGATCTTGAACTGAAACAGATGGATGTGAAGACTGCGTTCTTGTATGATGATCTAGATGAAACGATCCTGATGAGGCAACCTGAAGGGTATGTCGAAAAGGGGAAGGAAGAATATGTGTGCAAGCTGAAGAGATCTTTATATGGGTTGAAACAATCTCCTCGACAGTGGAATAGGAGATTCGACAAGTTCATGGCACGCATAAGTTTCATTAGAAGTCAGTTCGACCACTGCGTTTACTTCAGATTTCGACCTGGTAATTCATTTGTTATTTTATTGCTTTATGTGGATGATATTCTCATAGCAAACAACAATTTCGAAGATGTGATGAGGGTGAAGGTTGGGCTCAATAAGGAGTTCAATATGAAGGATCTAGGAGCTGCTTCCAGGATTCTTGGAATTGACATTCGAAGAGATAGAAAGAAGTCGAAGTTATGTTTATCTCAAGAATCATATCTACGGAAGATTCTCGAAAAGTTTGGTATGTCAAATTCGAAGCCAGTTATGACTCCAACAAACCCTCAATTCAAGCTAAGTATTGATCAGTGTCCCAGTACTGATATCGAAAGAGCCTATATGAATAGCATCCCATATGCTAATATAGTTGGTTCTTTGATGTATGTTATGGTCTGTACCAGACCCGACATAGCATATGCAGTAAGTCTTATAAGCAGGTACATGGAGAATCTTGGAAAGGCTCACTGGCAAGCATTGAAGTGGATTTTAAGGTAAATAAATGGGTCTCTGAACAGAGTCCTAATTTATGGTGGAGCCTTGGGTGAAGATAGTAAAGCAGCAATTGAAGGATATGTCGATTCTGATTATGCAGGTTGTATGGATTCCAGAAAATCTATTTCTGGATATGTTTTCACTATGTTTGGCACTGCAATTAGTTGGAAAGCAACACTTCATAAGGTTGTTGCTCTATCAACCACTGGAGCAGAGTATATTGCCTAAACTGAAGCTGTGAAAGAAGCACTGTGGCTTGAAGGTTTTGCGAAGGAGATGAAACTTCAAGGTCGAGGTGTCACTGTTAAATGTGATAGTCAAAGTGCAATACACCTGTCGAAGATCTCAGCATATCATGAGCGAACTAAGCACATTGATGTGAGGTTGCATTTTGTCAGAGGAGTAATCGAGCGTGGGGAAGTCCAAGTGCTGAAGATTTCGACAGATCACAATGCTGCTGATATGATCACCAAGTCATTGCCGAGCTGCAAGTTTTTCCACTGTATGCAGTTGATAAAGCTGCATGAAGAAAGCTAGTTTGTTCCCTTGATGTTGTAGAGTTAGGTCCAAGGTGGAGATTTGTGAGATATTGGATCAAACTCTAGTATGGTCGAAGGGTAGCTTCTTGGTTCGACATTATTAAGCATGAAGTCGAAGGTTGTTCACATGCTAGTGTCGAAGATGCTATGGTTGTTTGCATGTTAAATTAGGTTTTAGTGTTTAAACCCTAATTTGTTAAGTTAGCTTGTTTATTAAGTTGGCTTGTGTAATGGGCCTTGTGGAAAAATCTCATTAGTTAGTATGTTAGGTTTTATTATAAATAGCATACTAGTCTCTCATCATTGCTAAGCTGCAAATCCTAATTTAGGGTGAGAGAGGTTATTTGTTATTCTTGTAAACGTGCAATCTTGTTTTAAGAGAAAGTAAAAGAATAGAAGTTATAACCAATTCTTGTGTTCTTCTTATCTTCCCTAATTCCCTATTATATTTTGTTCTTGACATCGTTTTTCACAACACAATTCAATTTGTTCATTGTGCTTGTAACCTTTTATTCGTAATTGTTTTGGCTATTAGATACTTGTACAAAAAGACCATCTCCAATTTATGAAATAAATCTACTTTTTTCCTTGTTAGTATTTTGTTTTTGATCCTACTAGATTAATATCTTAACATTTTATAGGTGTAGCTTGAATCACAAGTTAAAGTTATTAAAATTGAAATTTCAGTGAATTGATTTGAATCCAACACAACATATGATTTGAATCATGAGCTGTGTGAAATATGATAAAATTTAATGTTAAAATTGATTCTAATCACAAAATACACATGATTCGAATGAGAACCTCATGTGATTTGAATCAAGTACATAAGCGGATTTGAATAAATTGCTCTTTTAAAGCCTCATTTTCCTTTGTCCTAATTGATTTGAATCATAGTTTTAACTTGATTCGAATCGACAAGTTCAAGAGTCAAAAATTGATTTGAATAACGGTTTTCACTTGATTTGAATCATTTCTTCAAAAACCCAATTTTCACATTTCATATAAATAACTTTTTTCTTTAATGAAAGTAACAATTGTGGAAAACCTATGGTGTTACCCATAGAGATACTAAGTGTTTTATTTGTATTCTCTTCTTAGCGTGTTCTGCTTTACACCATGATATTTTCTCTTCCTCTTCTTCTTCTACAAAAAACCCTTCATTGTGAATTCATGTCAAATTCATTATCCTTTTTGTTGAATCTTGTTTTATGCAATTGTGCTGTTGTGTTGTTTTATTTACAGAGTGAGTTGATTAATCTTATTGTCTTTCAAGATTAATCAATCTCATGAATATCATTAGTTCTTAATTATTTTTTCATTCATTACATTCATCTACATCTCATACGCTCATTTATTCTCATTAAAGTTACCTTTTTTACATTCACATAAAATTCATGTGCATTAATTTTTTCATTTGCATGAAATAAGATCAATTTTTTTGAATCCAATCATATCATTAAATAATTTTTACATGATCTAACGAAAGGAGTTTATGTGTCAATTTTACAAAGCAAGTTGAAACACCTAAAATTTCAAGTTTTTCTTCAAAATTTTATGTAATGATTTGAATCATTCCTTTTTCAACTAAACATGTGATTCAAATCATTCAACTGAGAACTTAAAAAATAAACTTCATGATTCGAGTCAATTTTAACACATGATTCGAATCACAGACTGAAAAGTCACGACCTTTCAGCTGAACCCATTAAAATTCATTTTCAAACTTCATTAAATATTTTTCCCTCTTATTTCAGTGTGAAACCCATTTGATAAAATCATATTATCATTCATAAACATCACTCATAAACATCATTATCTTTCAAACGAATCCCAGAGTAATTTGTCTGAAAAGCAACGTGGGGAGAGATCCCAAGTTTAATCTTCTGGACCTCCAGTGTCAAAGAAGCCAAGGTCCAAGGTTCAAGCGAGGAAAAACACTATAGATGGAAAACTAAAGAAGAAGTCATCCAAAACTCATATTACACCATGACCTTTTCTCTTATTCTTCTACAAAAAACTCTTGATTATGAATTCATGTCAAACTCAATATCTTTTTTTGTTGCATCTTGTTTTATGCAACTGTGTTATTGTGTTGTTTGATTTAGAGAGTGAGTTGATTAATCTAGTTTTTTTTCATGATTAATCAATCTCAAGAATATCATCTTTACCAAAATTGATTCTTCTAGAAGTTTGTTAACACCTTGTATTGTATTCTTCTTTCACATTCATTTATACCTTAACTAACACCTTCTATTATAGTTTGGTTTGTGAGATTTTCGGGCACTATTCATCGCCTTTATCCTTAGTTATAATTCCATGTTTATACTCCTCTACCTCTAAGATTGAGAGCTTGAGGGAGACTAATGGTACATTAGGTTATATAATGTTTTTTGTATGAGGTTTGCTATTTCTAATAGGTGCAAGAATCATTTCTTAAATCCAGTTTGGTATCCTTCATATTTATCAAGAAGAGTGTTTCAATATACTCCATGAAAGACTTTCGCGAGATCAAGTTTCAACTTTTCGTAAGGTGGGATTGGAAGTTGGTCATTCTTGGTGGATATGGAGAAAGATTACTCATAGACAAAGTTGGGAGTTGTCCAATGAATTATTAGCCATGACAATAGCTCGGAACAAGAAATTGGTAGGATCAAAGGGTTGATAGCTACATACAAATACTTGTAGCAAAATTATTATGCATGTGAAGAATCATTGGATCAATGTCTTTTGAGATATTATTTTGTGAGCAGTTTAAAGTGTCTGCATCAACAATGTGGTTTATTGTTTAATATTTCATTGTAACCAAAACACTCGTATCAAACTTATCAAAATAGTGGAAGATCGTGATTATTTCCCAATGGTTTAAAACCATTAAATAGTGGAGTAGGCAATGTGAGGACGACAGCCAAACCACTATATATCGTTGTGTATCTTTTCTTCTTCCCTGAACTCTTTTACTTTTCAAGCATTATTTACAATGCTTTTGCATTGTTGCATTCTTTCTTTGATTGTATACCTCATAAGATAGACTTTGGTTATAGCGATTTAATGTATAAGCTTTGGTCTATGGTGTATCGATCTTATCGAAGTATCATGACTTGAATTAAGCCATTGATAGAATTTATAAGCTATGTGTTTTGAAATAGCATTGATGCAAAGCTACTTGTGTAGCCTTGCGATTGACTTGCTTATGAAGCACTCAAAAGCATCTAAAATATCATGTACCATTTCATATGGAATATTTCATTGAGATGCTTCCAATCTCTCTCACCTTTTATTTTGCTTTTGCACCTTTTAAAAAATCTCTGATTTTGTACATGGGACCTTAAATGTTTTTGAAATTAGGGAATTGGTTTATTAAACCTACCTTTTGATGTACATATTCTCACCCAAGAGTACTTACCATTTTCACACCTTTCTTACACTTTCATGTTGATATTTGAAGTTCAAATTCTCAGGCTAACATATACAAAGTCTTCTTTGGGTTTGACTTCGAATCCCTCTGCATGTTCTTTGTAAATTTCTTCTTCTAAACGGCCATGAAGATATGCAATATTCACATCTAGCTGTTGAACATTTATATTTGAATTTCCTCCAAACTAAGCATTACCCGATTTGATGACATATTTACCACGAATGAAAAAACACCTTCAAAGTCAATGCCTTTCTTTTGACTAAAGCCTTTCACAAACAATCTTGTCTTGTATCTCGGTTGTGAATTATTATCTTCAATCTTCAACTTGTACACCCATTTATTTTTTAGTGTTTCACTACGCCAAAATTGGCTTTTAACAGCACACCTACGACAGCGCTTATGCCCAAAAGCGCTATGGTAGGTTTGTCTAAAAACAAAATAAAAAATCACGCTAGAAAAGCGCTCTTATAGGGGGGGTAATGAAAGCGCTTTTCAAAAGCGCTCTTATAGGGGGGGCAATCGGCATCCACCGGTGAGGGGAGCGTACTTAGTATAGCACTAGATGCTCCTGAGTATCCCGGTCGGGTGAGGGGTAAGGGTCATGGTGTGACTCCAACCTCTTTTTACAAGAGTCCTAGGAGAAGAAATCCTTCAAATGAAGAAGTGTTGCAAAAGTTGGCGGAATTGCAAGCACAAGTCTCTGAATTGCAAAGAGATAAAGATGTGTATATGAGAGAAAAGTGCAACACTTCATCGGTGAAAGAAACTAGTGATAAGGCTAGTATCAACTATCAAAGGAAATTTCCCGAGGTAATTATAATTTTTTTCCTTTTAAATTTTTCTATTTTATTAATGATAATGACTTTATATTTACTATTGGTTTAGGGCATTTCATCTTGCCAACTATACTTATCGGAACCGAATTATCGACTAGTTGGCAAGGGAAAAGTGCACAACACTTTGGGAGATTTACTTCACCATAGACCGCTCCCGGATGGACACCTGAAAGTATCGGTGGATGTTGTAGTAGATCATGATGCGATGCTACCGGTACCTGACATGGTCTCAGAGACGACATTGCTGCGAGATGCAATAGGATCATTTGTTGCATGGCCCTCGGAGCTCATTACCATTAGTGATGAGGTATATTGAAAACGATTATGAATCATTTAGTTTTCGAATGTCAATTCTAAACCGTTTATTAATTATTTTTTACATTTTAATTTTAGACTGCTCCTATAAAACCCACAGTTAAGGGTAAAGGGATTTTACAGGAGGAGGAGTCCGTTGCATCACTAAAAGAGGTACATTTAAAGTGTTAATAATTAATCTGAATCTAAATCTGTATGATTTTATATTTTACCTAACTTATATGATTTTTAGGCATCCGCTCGGGAGTCACAACAAGTGACGCAGCAAGTTCGTACCGTACCACCCACTGGTCCTCCGAAGCCAGCGGGAAAAAAAGGCGGTGCTTTTGTGCCTCGGTACCGGTCGACGCTCGCAACAATGGTTGATATGTCCGATTTGAAGGATGGTGCTTTACGTGAAATCGTTATGGATGAAAGTGTCTTCGGTATTGAATTCAAGTCACATATTACAATTGATGACTTGGAAGAGATTTTTAGGCATGATCAACTAGGCGTCGGTAATATGCACTCATACATCCGGTAATATTCACTCATCCGATATATTATTTAATTAGTCCCATAATATAATTTATTTACACATTTTAATGAAAAAAATCTAATGTTTATTATGTTTTTATTTAAGGTTGTTGTATGACAGAGTGTTGCGCGGGACTCCGTTGTCTAACAGATTCCGTTTCGTGTCTTCCGCCCACTGCAGCGGAATGGCAATTGATTCGGAACCGGAATCAGTTAGACAGCGCTTAGTAGATAGATTCATGTCCACCGGCAATACAGAAAGTCTGCATCTTTGGGCGTATAATACCCGACCAGTAGGGTTAGTTTCTCATTCTTTGTTCATCTAATCTCTGTTTCTTTTGTGTATAGCAAAATTTTCATATAACCTATTGTTTTAATTTATAGAGCACACTGGTTGCTGCTTGCTATCAACCCTATAAGGGAAGTCGTGTATTATCTGAATTCGATAAATGGTGAATGGACCAATTATCCGGCCATGAAGGACATCGTTGATTTGTAAGTGGGATCGTTCTAAATATATATTAGTGTATATTTATATATTTACTTATTTGTGGGATTGATCTAAACATATGCTTTTATATATTTGTTAATTAGATCAATACAAGTGTTCCGAAGTCAACGGGACGCACAGGTATCCCGAACTAAATCTAACAACATTACTTGGATCCAAGTGCAGGTACATTATTTTTCACAATGTTGCTTATAATATATTTATGCTACTTGATAAAACAAGACAACTATAGAATCTTATTTGTTTTTCTATGTAGTGTCCGCAACAGCGAAACAGTTACGATTGCGGATACTTTGTATTGAGGTTTATGAAAGAAATCCTTCAGGCAAATCAATTAGAGATTCCGCTCACGGTATGAATTTATAACTTAAGATAATTTCATATAATTTATTACATTTAACTAAATGTATCATTCATATTTTGTTTTTGTTTTGTAGTACCTTGACGAATTCCGTGCTGCTGGGTACCCGAGACTTAAGTTGGAAGAAATAAAAGAGGATTTGTGTCAATTTTATATTAAGCGCTTTTTCATGTAGGATTTGTGTCGATTTGAACTATAATATTATTGATGTTGTAATGATGTATATGTATAATTTTGGATATTATAATGGTATTATATTAGTATATATATATTGTCTTACTGATGGCTGAAATAATATCGTCGAAAATAAATTACAGGTCGAAAATATTACAGGCTGAAAACATATTACAGGTCGAAAATATTACAGGTCGACTGGGAGGATTAAATTACAGGCTGCACATTAAAATACCTCATTTAGCAACGAAAGCGCTTTTAAAAAGCGCTCTTAAAGGCCCACCTACTAAAGCGCTTCTTTGTAAAAGCGCTGCCAAAGATTAATAAAAAAGCAAAAAAAAAAAAAAAGCAACATACGAAAGCGCTTTTGTAAAAGCGCTTTTATAGGGGTGGCTATCAGAGCGCTTTTTCTGGAAAAAGCGCTCTTAAAGCCCACCCTATAAGAGCGCTTTTCCAAAAGCGCTTTAGTATGTTGCGTTTTTTTTTATTTTTTACTCTCACAGGGGGGCCTATCACAGCGCTTTTCTGGAAAAAGCGCACTTAAAGGAGGGCCTACCAGAGCGCTTTTTCCAGAAAAGCGCTCTTAAAGGGGGGGCCTACAAGAGCGCTTTTTCCAGAAAAGCGCTCTTATAGGGGGGCCTACCATAGCGCTTTCAGAAGCACTTTTGTTAGCTACGCCAGCGCCAGCTTTCACAGCGCTTTTAAGCGCTTTTAGAGGCTATAAAAAGCGCTTTTAAAGCCCTTCCTCGTTGTAGTGTTTTCTCACTTTTCATAAAATCTACCAACTTATATGTGATGTTATTGTATGGTGTTCAACCACTCTTCTTTGTGTTTATCCATTATATAATCTCAATAAGACTCTGGTTCTCCCTAATCAGTAAGTAACATAAATTCCACTGTAGGATATTTAGTCATTTGTTTATGTATCCTTAGCAACCTTATTGATTAGAGCTTTATTTATCAAGCCTCATAGTCTTCAACTTTGTACAATATCTTTTATTTCATCTCCCTTATTTCCATTATAATTTGTTACTTCTTCAATTGGATCATTATCAATTTGAGGTTCATTTCTTACATGTCCAATATCTTCTATTCCATATCCTTTGTAATGCTCTAGAAGAGGAATTGAATTCAAGTGGATTGAATATCCTCTAGAAATAACAAGCTTAACTTTATTCTAAGTGTCTTCAATATTCTGATCTTCAAAGAAGACAACATTCATGCTTCTAATAATCTGTTCTCGACAAAGATCTCATAAAAATGCAAGGTCTCAAACTTGACGCAGAAAATTTTGGTTTATTAAGTGAGTATAAGTTCCTTATTGGATGAGAAAGTGGATGTTGAACACTTTATAAGTCAGAGGACTCGTACATCTAATGTCTTAGGCTTTGTTTGATAGGTTAGAGGAGAATGTAGGGGACAACTTTGAAAAATAGAAGGATAGAGTGGAAAGGATTGAAGAATTTTTGGTTGGGAGGATTTTGGAGGGATTGATTTTATTCATAACACAAAATCCCCCTAATTTGGGGGAACTCAAAATTTCACTGGAAGACAGTTTTGAATGGCTTACATAAATTCTTCATCTATATCTTATGTTGTTATAATATTCTAAAAACTAAAAATATAGTAATGGTAAACATTCAGTTATCATTCTATACAAAACGCATTTTTCAATTTTTTTAAAGACTTCTCTATTCATTATACAAATCACTTCCCCAAGTTTTTCTCTTCCCCTCCCCTCCAAACTCTTAAACAAAGCTTTAAAATTTCAGGTTAAGACTTGATGTCCAATTCATTATAAATTGATTGTTAAAAGCATGAGAAACATGATATATATTTGTAAGTAGACATTACAAATTATATTTTAGTATTTTTTGTAGTTTGATAAAAATATGCTTCGTAGTTTAGTTTAGTGAGGGGAAAAATTCATGTTTTTATAATGTCTCTTGACTAATTGTTTCGTCTAATTATATGATCGGTTTTTAAATTAAATAGAGTACAATAAAAATTTCCATGTTCATACTCTTATATTTTAGTAAAAGTTTAAATATGTCAATTGTCCTTGTATTTTTTTTAAATAACCCTAAAATGTTAAAATTCTTTTCGTATTCGTCTCTAACGTTATGCTCCATTTTAAAAAGGGTTACGTGGCAAATGCTTTGACACTTGGCACCAGTGACGTGGCTTCTAAAGCCTAATGTAATAAAATGAAGGACGCAATTCAAAAAAAAATCAAATTCCTAAATCTTCTCGATTTTATCGCTACATGTTCTTATTCATCAAATACATTCATTTTTTCCCATCTCCAACCTCCATCTCTACACATTGAAACATGTCTTCATCGTTGTCCATTGCAAACTCCAGCTCCATTTCAATTTGTTTATTATGAACAATTTATTTGAAGCCTTTAATAGCACGATTTTAATTTCTAGAGACAAAACAATTTTAACCATGTGTGAATTGATATATAAGAAATTACTTAATAAATAAGAATGCTACTTTAAGAAAAAAGGTTGATAGATGACAATATAGAATAATGCCTAAACCTAGATATATGTTAGATAAGGTGGTTGGTTGAACTTAGTGGTAATTGAGTTCCAAACTATTCTTATCCATTCACATTATGGAATTTGAAATGGAGTGGAGTTCACAACAGGCGATGAACACATGCTTCAATGTGCTTAAATGGTGGTTGGGGAGGAGGAAAAACGAATGGAATTGAGGAGAAAAAAATGGAGAGATATTTTTTTTTAGATTTCGTCTTTCATTTTATTGTATCAGACTTTAGAAATCATGTCACAGATGTCAAGTGTCAAAATGTTTGACTCAGCACTTTTTAAAACTAAATATAATGTTAGAGACGAATTTTAATATTTAAAAATTAAAAAAAAATACAAAGACAAAAATTAAAAACCGGCTACCTTATTGAGAGGATTGACATATTTAAGCCTTTAGTAAATCAACCTAATGACCTATGTTGAGACTTTTTACTCTTGTTGTGAATTGAACTCAAACATAGAGTTTCTTTACTACTAGTAGGCTATGCATAAATTCCATAATAAAATATCATTGATGTTGGTGGTTCATTATAGCCTAGCTTCTGGTTGAAAGTGGAGACTCAATTAAACATACCACAATCAAAATTCTTGTCTCTAGAGCCTACCTTATGGCTAAGTTTTAAAGGAGAAAAAAATGGTTGGAAGTGGAGACTCCATTATAAATTATCAACCAAATTTTACAACAAATATTTATCCTCGACAAATTCGACATATACTTAAAAACTGTATCATGGTTTTAGGGACAGATGCACGTATAGCTTTATAATTGTACTTTTTCTTCTAAGGACTAATATGAAATATCTTGGTTTAAAGTAGTACATTTCCAATCAGAAAAACAAAATGGAACTGTTCCTAACTGTTCATAGAAACAATGATGAATGAGAATGAATAAGATGCTACGTACATAACTAAGAAAATGGACATTAGAAAAACGTGATGTGGGTACACATTTCCCTATCCTGAAGAGACAAGATCGACATAATCATGTTCTGAGACTCAGATTTTATTAGAAAAGGAGAAACATGAAATAAATAATGGAGTAGAACAAAGAAAATAATTGATTTTTGTGGTTTCTTGAGTGCTTTGTGATTGGGGCATTGTGTCTATAGAAATAAAATGGAGCACATTGTACGGCATCTTATCATGCACTTTGCCAACCCTACTTTACGACCCCTTTCTTCATGTTTTCTTTGACCCATTATAATAATGTTTGGGCCCATCTTTAGGTTCATTCAAGAAATGTGCCATAAACTATTCTCCACCAGAAATGTATACCTTATTAAGATTGAAATTGAAATATGATCATCAAAAGTAAAAAAAATATATTGAAATTGATTAAGTATTTTTGTTTAAAAGAGTTTCAAAATGAAATTCCCATGTAATCAAGGAAGATTGATTCAATTGACAATGAGTTGGCTCATACATCCATCAAGAGGGTGTGGATTCATCTCTGGTTGTCTATGTAAGCGTTCTTTGAATCTTGACGTTTACCATGACTCTGGCGAGTCCTCGGATGCCAATCATTTTCTATCTATGAACATACTATCTAACTTAGGTCTTAGAGTACCTTTTGTAAGTACCCCCTCAAATATCAAGAGGAGTAGTGACAATATAAATAGGACAAAAGATCACAACTATACGAAACATCACCTGCTAAGGTGATCCATTTTGTAAGCAATTACATTACCTGCTCAGGTGATCCATCTAGTAAGCTTCTACAAAAAATTAATGTCTAATGTCTATTGTAAGGTTCGGTAAATATTACACAAGTTCAGGATCCCATTAGCATGGTGGTCACTAGAAGAAACACTCCCATGGAGATAACAATGGTAAATTGAGTCTGACTCGCTAAGCACCAAATTTTCCTAAAATTTTTTGCTAGTCAAGTCACGGTTTTTAGCCGCACCCTTTACTCTTCCTGACACACCCCATTTTTTGGAAGACGCAAATATTTACGAGGAAATCATTGCTTTTTCCACTTTTAGGCTTTAAGGATACGAGTCTTTCAAACTTGTCCCGCTTTTTTACGAGGCGAGACAAAATTTCCAGCCCACACCCTCTATAGTATACGCCTAACCTATTTGTGGTGTGCTTTTGTAGGGCGACCTAAATGGGATGGGCATTCCTGTTTGTCACCCATACATAGAGCCATATCAAGTGCTATATTTATAAAAAAAAAAAAAAACTAGATTTATGAATAATAAATCATCTATCTGATTTCATTTATCTATTTTCATCGTCACTTCATTTATCTTAGACTAATTTATGAGCATATCAAGCCTGATTTGAAATTTATTTTTAAACATTCAAATTTTTTATAAACTAATTTTTTAAACTTATCTATCATTACTTAGTTTTTTAGGAGGAAATCATTTTTTGATATTAATCAAATCTGGTACCATGTATTGTTGCTCGATTTTACAACCTCCACGTGTCGCATTTATTTTCCCTAGAATAGAGCCAACCAACAAAGTGAGTTTATATCCTATTAGTAGTTTAATTTCAAATCTAGATCATGGAGTTTGTAATTATAGAGGGAGATGTGTCTTGAAACTAATCGTTCTTAAAGGTTTGGTAAAGATTTTCAGGAAGCTTGCAAGAATGTGGTTGTTGTGCCTGGTAGTGACAAATTCTAGTGAAAAAAATGAGGTTATTCTCTCCAGGTTGACCTTGGTAGTGTTGTGTGGAAGTCTACGGATAGGATAGTATTTTTTTCTCAATCTTTGGACAGTTCACCGCTTAGGAAATCGGTGGGATCAAGGGTAATTACCACACACAAAGACTTGAAGCATGTTAGTGAAGCTGGAAGATTCAAGAAGTGAGAGTTGAGTTAAAATTTCGCAAAAGAGTTTGGAATTAAGTTGTACACAAGTCAAGATCCTGATAGGAGATTTATTTTTTCTCACCATTATTGTAGATTAATGATTGTATGAACTCGTGTAATATTTTTCAAAACATATTCGAAGATCTACTTTCAAACGGAAACCATTGGAGAGTGGAGTAGGCTTTTGTGAGTACGATAAAGTTGAACCACTATGCATCATGGTGTACTCTCTCTCTCTCTCTCTCTCTCTCTCTCTCTCTCTCTCTCTCTCTCTCTCTCTCTCTCTCTCTCTCTCTCTCTCTCTCTCTCTCTCTCTCTCTCTCTCTCTCTCTCTCTCTCTATCTATCTATCTCTCTCTTGTATTTTCATTTTTGTAGGTTATTGTATATTTAGGTAATCGTTTCTTAGTGTAAGTTATACTTAATTCCTATTGGTAGCGATTTATTGTGCAAGTTTACATTTTGTTAGAATTGGAACCTAATTGAGTTTTAGTGCTGATTAAAATCTGTGGACTAGTGGTGTTAGAATCTTATGATAATTGAATTTTTGTAAATAACACATCTCGTGTCATTTAGGAATTATCAATTTAATATATTATGTGACTTTTTGTGAATTCTCTTTGAGCAATCTGTGACATTTGTGAATTACGTAAGTTGTATATATGGTCAATTTCCAATATAAGCACAAGCTCTCTATTTTTTCTTTAAGACTTCTACACGTTTGAAAAAATCTACTATGTATTTTTAAAAAATGGTAAAAAATTTAAAAGGGTATATTCACCCCCCTCTGGATCGTTTCTCTAATATATATTTGTAACCAACAATTAACCTAATCTTAAAAGCGATAATTATGCTTATTGGAAATAGAACATGTATGAATATTTACTATCATTTGATAAAAATCTATGGGTAGCGGTCATCGAAGGGCCTTTTATCCCGTAAGGCGATGATGGCGTTGTTAAAAACCCAAAGTATTTGACAGATGATGAAATAAAAAAGGCTTCATATGATTTGAAGGTAAGAGCATACTTATCTCCGCTTTAAGTGTGAAAGTATGTTATTCAATTTCACATCATAATTAAGAGCACACAAGCTATGTGGAATGCTCTTCAAACCCTTTATTAAGGAATTGGAGACATTAAGGATTCTAAGATCAATATGTTAATAGATGAGTTCAAACTTTTTTGTATGGAACTTGGAGAATCTATGGATTCCATACAAACTAAGTTCCCCGACTTAATCAACAAACTAAACAACTTAAAAAAAAAATCTTTTCTAACAAAGATTGTGCTTACAAAATGTTAAGGCCTATATGCAGGGAGTGGCAACGAAAGTTTAGTAGCATAAAAGAATCTAACGATCTTAGTACTTTGGATATCACAAAGTTATTTGGGAAACTAGCTTAGCATGAAAATAAGCTGAAACGACTTGCGGATAGTGAAGTGAAGTCGAAAAAGAAAGAGAAAGGTAAAGAAGAGAAAAAGGATCTTTCTTTGAAATTGTAGTCATCTAAAGCAAATAAAAGAGTTAATTGTAAGATAAACTTTTAAATATTTAATTTTAACATATAAATATTCTATAAAATTTATACTAAAATAAATAAAAATAAATTTATAAGGGTTACAATATATAACCATTGAGAGTAAAATTTGATTTAAAATTTTATTATAAATTTCAATTAATTATATTTAAATTATTTTATCATTAAAATTTGAAAAATGTTAATTGTCACAAAATACCTATATAATTAATTATACTAGAGAATATTGAAAAATATGTGCATTTCCTATGTCATTAGTTATACAAGAGATTAGTGAAAGAATAAGTGCATGAAATAATGAAATGTTCCCGTAAAAGAAAGATAATTGAACAAAAATGAAACCTTAACAAATTTAAACCGCTGCCATTGCGATTTTAATACAATTGTTTCGCCGCTGAGCTACATGAAACGGTTTGTAGATTTGCTTTGCTAACAATAATATATTTTTATTATAATATTACAATTTCTTACATATACCCCTCCAAATTTTGAGTCCCCAATTTTCTTGAGACCCTGGGCTATGGGTCTGCTTGCCCGGGCCCAGGGCCGACCCTGGTTACTTAAAGGTAGGAAACCACACATTTCTTACTTTTGCGTTTTCGGTTGAAAATGTTTCATTTTAAATAACGGAAAGGATAATCTTGATAAATTTTATGCCAAGTTCGATGAAGGAATATTCACCTAATCCATCTCGCCAAAGAGGCAAAACCTGTTAGAACAAGATTTGTTCTGATCAATATTCTTAGTTTTGATGATAACAAGGATATGAATTTTGTGTGAGATAATGTGGTACTCTAATACATTGCAATTTCCCTTTCAGGAAATATATAAAGAGTATGCACAAATCAGCGCTCAGAAGCTTTGTCTCAGAAGGTTCAGCATGCAACATCAGAACATGGTCTGGCAAGACATCAGAAGATGGTCAAGGCAGAATCAGAACATGGGTCTATGGAAGCATCAGAAGAACTTGAGATCAGAAGCAGAAGCACTGAAGTTATCATGGTATCACGCTCAGAAGCACTTCAAGGTCAGAAGACAAGAAGATGCTATGCACCAAGCTGTTTGACTCTGATGATATTCAAACGTTGTATACACAAACATCAGATCAGAAGAAAGTACAGGTGGCAGGCTACGCTGACTGACAAAATGAACGTTGGAAGCTATTAAAGGCAATGTCAGTAGACACAGCGTGAACAAGGCTCGAGGTAGTTGACAAAAGCGTGAAACATTAAATGCAATGCTGTACAGAATACGCAAAGCATTAAATGCTCCCAACGGTCATCTTCTCAAGTGCCTATAAATATGAAGTTCTGATGAGAAGCAAGGTTACCAATTCTTGACCAATCCTGAACGAACTTATTCTGAAAAACTTGCTGAAACGCTGTTCAACTCGAAGCTCAGAAACTTCATCTTCATCAAAGCTCACTACATTGCTGTTGTAATATATTAGTGAGATTAAGCTTAAACGTTAAGAGAAATATCACTGTTGTGATTATAGCTTTTCAGAAGCATTTGTAATACTCTTAGAATTGATTACATTAATTTGTAAGTAACTAGAGTGATCAAGTGTTGATCAGGATACTCTAGGAAGTCTTAGCTTGTGTCTAAGCAGTTGTAATTAGAGTGATCACGTGGTGGTCAGGATACTCTAAGAAAGTCTTAGCTTGTGTCTAAGCATTTGTTCCTAGAGTGATCAGGTTGTGATCAGGATACTCTAGAAGACTTAGTCGTGGGCTAAGTGGAAAACCATTGTAATCTGTTGCGATTAGTGGATTAAATCCTCAGGTGAGGTAAATCACTCCGTGGGGGTGGACTGGAGTAGTTTAGTTAACAACGAACCAGGATAAAAATAACTGTGCAAATTGTTTTTATCGTTCAAGTTTTTAAGACTACACTTATTCAAACTGTAACACCCTTCTAATACCCCGCATAAATAATAAACAATAATCAGAGTAAACATGAAAAGGGCATTACAACTTCCATATAATTCAAACAACAATACTCATGTCATGCCATAAAGGAGAACGTCAACCAAATTTATTCAGATTCATCATGTTAACACAGCGGAATTATCTTTAACATCTGAATAACAAACAGCCAAGTCACAGACTTAGAGCGTCAACATACAAATCCATCCAAAGTAAAAAGTTCAGCAAATAATTCTAAACGACGCCCCCAGTGTTACACGACCAGAGCATGACACGGACCCAACTGACTCTAACACTACTTGACGAGCTAATCCTCACCAAGTACGAGAGCTACTCCTCAATCTGAAAAATAACAACAGTAAGGGTGAGTCTCATTCACATTTAACTAATGTTATAAGATATAGATAATAAATTATCATTTCACATGCCATTCACCCAATCACAGTTATGAACAGATTCAAACCATACAATCAGCAAGCAAACAACCAAATTAACACATATTATAACATTGGACAATCGTCCATTCATGTTATAATAGCAAAACAGCCTAATGCAATGCAACTACATGCATGTGGTACCAAAAATCTGGGATATAACCCAACTCACCGATCCACCATCATCAAGGATACGGTAACACCCACTCCCTAATTCCTCACAATGGGAATTAGCTACCACTGATCCACCATCGTCAAGGACCAGCCACATAATGATTATGAATGCATGCATCAACCATAACATGCTCATCACCCACATACATCGATTAATGTCATAATCATCAATAAGACACATATTTTATACCAACAATACATGTACAATAGACACCAGTTACAACCACAACATTATACAGGTAAACATTTATTAGTGTACCTACAAGCATATCCTACCACAAACAAATAAGCTCGGTGTTTTAAAAAAAAAATAGTTCGAGCCACAACTCCAAACACCATTTGATTATATAAATTATCTGATTAGCTTCACTGTACTCGAAACGGCACCAAAATCCGGTTTACGGTTTAAAAGTTACACCTCTTTAAAACTTTTCAAAATGGACAGTCGCAACAACTAACAGCACGCGGCGCCACACACGGTTCGCGGCGCGGAACGAATAGGAACTACGCCTTCGCGGCGCAAACAAAGGTTCGCGGCGCGGAACGAATAAAAACTACGCCCTCGCGGCGCGGTCATATGTTCGCGGCGCGTACTGAGCGCAACAAAGCTTCCTGGCCTTCTGCCAAGCAGTTCGCGGCGCCAACTCCTGGACGCGGCGCCAACTGGCGAATCCCAGCGCTCCGAATAGCAGAAAACAGCCTGCGATTTTACCCTTCTTTCACCAAATCATTACCAATTCAACCCATTCCAATCAGATTTCGCATACAGTGCAGCAAACACATATTATAGCACATTATAATACATTCAAACCATCCAAATAACACCATTACACGAATCAGCATAATCATTACGTGTAAATCCTCCCAAAACCTAACATTTCTACAACCTAAGCACAACCCAATTGGTACGGATAACACGATCAATTCTATCATATTATCTATAATCCCATAATAGAAGATAAACGGAAGAGTCCCCCCTTACCTGAAGGTTGATTCTTCGTTCTTCCTCGGTCGCACTTCTCCGTTCCTCTTCTCTTTTCACGTTCAGACTTCTTTTCCCAATACTGTAACCTTCTCTATTCTACCACTCCTTCTATTTTATTAAGAATAAAATAAAATTATTTTAATTAGTAATAGGGCCTACCAATGCACCCCCTTCCTTACTAACCACAACTCAAGCCCAATTGCTTAATTCCTCATAATTCAATTAATTTAATTAAATTAAATTATGAAAATAAATGGAGTGTTACAACTCTCCCCCACTAAATAGTTTTCGTCCTCGAAAACATACCTTAGGCAAATAACTCTGGATAGGAATCCTTCATCTGACTCTCTAATTCCCAAGTCACATTCCCACCTGCTGGTCCTCCCCAAGCTACTTTGACCAGTGCTATCTCCTTGCCACGCAATTGTTTCAGCCTTCGGTCTTCAATCCTCATAGGCAAAGTTTCAACTGTCAGATTGTCCTTTACCTGTACATCATCGACTTGGATCACATGAGATGGATCAGCAATGTATTTCCTCAACTGTGATACGTGGAATACATCATGCAGATTCGCAAGCGTCGGTGGCAACGCAATACGATACGCCACTTCTCCCACCCTCTCCGTAATCTGGAACGGACCAATGAATCGCGGAGTCAACTTCCTTGATTTCAGTGCTCTACCAACACCAGTTGTGGGGGTCACCCTCAAGAACACATGATCTCCTGCTTGAAATTCAAGTGTCCTCCTTCTTTTGTCATGATAACTCTTCTGACGACTCTGAGAAGTCTTCATCTTCTCCTGAATCATCTTGATCCTTTCTGTTGTCTCCTGAACAATTTCCGGTCCAATCACGACACTTTCGCCAGATTCATACCAACATAAAGGCGTTCTACACCTCCGACCATACAAAGCTTCAAACGGAGCCATACCAATGCTCGAGTGAAAACTATTATTGTAAGTAAATTCGATCAAGGGTAGATAACTATCCCAAGCACCGCCTCTTTCCAACACACAAGCACGCAACAAATCTTCTAGTGATTGAATCGTTCTTTCCGTCTGTCCATCCGTCTGCGGATGATAAGCAGAACTCAATCTCAGCTTAGTACCCAAAGCCCTCTGCAAACCTTCCCAGAATCTGGATGTAAACCTTGGATCTCTATCCGACACGATACTCGAAGGAATACCATGTAAACTCACTATCTTTTCAATATATAATTGAGCCAGCTTCTCCATTGGGTAATCCATTCTCATTGGTATAAAGTGAGCAGACTTTGTCAACCTGTCTACAATAACCCAAATAGCTTCACAATTCTTCACCGTCCTCGGCAAACCTGAAACAAAATCCATAGATATACTATCCCACTTCCATTCTGGAATAAATAACGGTTGCATAGCTCCATACGGTTTCTGATGCTCAATCTTCGACTTCTGGCAAGTCAAACAAGCATAGACAAATTCAGCTATTTCCTTTTTCATTCCAGGCCACCAAAACAGCTTCTTTAAGTCATGATACATCTTGGTAGCACCAGAATGAATACTCAATCCGCTACGATGTCCTTCTTCAAGAATACTCTTCCTCAATTCGGCAACATCAGGAACACAAACACGATTACCAAACCTCATTATACCATTCTCGTCGATTCTGAATTCACCTCCTTTATCTTGATTAATCATAGCCAACTTATCAACCAACTCTACATCAGTCTTCTGACCTTCTCGGATTTCCTCAAGAATACCACTAGTCAGCTTCAACATACCCAATTTAACACTGATAGGAGTGTCTTCACATACTAAACTCAAATCTCGGAATTGCTCAATTAAATCCAATTCTCTCACCATAAGCATAGACATATGCAAGGACTTCCTACTCAATGCATCGGCAACAACATTTGCTTTACCCGGATGATAATTCAGTTCAAAATCATAATCCTTGAGAAATTCTAACCATCTTCTTTGTCTCATATTCAACTCTTTTTGGTCAAAGAGGTACTTCAAACTCTTGTGATCACTAAATACTTCAAACCTTGAACCATATAGGTAATGCCTCCACAACTTCAACACAAATACCACTGCTGCCAACTCTAAGTCATGAGTCGGATAGTTTCTCTCATGCACCTTGAGTTGTCTCGACGCATAAGCGACTACCTGTTGATTCTGCATCAGTACACCTCCTAATCCTGACAACGAAGCATCACAATAAACAACAAAAGATTCCGCCGGATTCGGCAAAATCAAGATCGGCGCACTAGTCAACCTCTTCTTCAACTCTTGGAATCCTTATTCACATTTCGAATCCCAAACAAACGCTTGACCCTTCCTAGTCAACTTAGTTAACGGTAATGCTAACTTTGAAAAACCTTCAATGAACTTTCTATAGTAACCCGCCAGACCAAGGAAACTACGGATTTCGGAAACTGACCTCGGAGCTTCCCACTGAGACACTGCTTCTACTTTCGTTGGGTCAACGACAATACCATCCTTAGAAATTACATGCCCAAGAAAGCTCACTTCGTTTAACCAGAACTCACACTTTGACAGTTTTGCAAAAAGTTTCTTTTCCTTCAATAGTTCCAATACCACTCTAAGATGATCTGCATGCTCTTCTTCATTCTTAGAATATATTAAAATATCATCAATAAATACTACTACGAACTGATCCAGATAAGGATGGAAGATCCTATTCATATACTCCATGAAAACCCCCGGCGCGTTGGTTACTCCAAATGGCATCACTGTATATTCGTAATGACCATACCTCGTTCTAAATGCCGTTTTCTGAATATCGTCCGTCTTCACCCGAATCTGATGATATCCCGACCTCAAGTCAATTTTGCTGAACACACAAGCTCCAACAAGTTGATCCATCAAGTCATCAATCCTCGGCAAGGGATACCGATTCTTGATAGTAACCTTGTTGAGTTGTCTGTAATCCACACACAACCTCATTGAACCTTCTTTCTTCCTCACTAGTAACACCGGTGCACCCCACGGTGAGACACTAGGACGAATAAATTTCTTCTCAAGTAAATCTTCCAATTGATTCTTCAACTCATTCAATTCCGATGCCGACATACGATAAGGTGCCATCGACACAGGATTAGTTCCAGGAATTAGTTCAATAGCAAATTCTACCTCCCTCTCTGGCGGCAATTCTCTTACATCTTCTGGAAAGACTTCTGGAAATTCACATACTACCGGTAAGTCACTACTCACCGCTTTCTTTTTCACTTCCATGTATGCAATCAACATGAACACGACAGCCCCGTCCTTCATTGCTTCATCCACTTGTCTAGCCGTCATCGCTAAATCCTCAACACTGACATCTTCAGGAAAAATAACCGTCTTCGTGAAACAATTGATATGAACCCGATTAAATTGCAACCAATTCATACCTAAGATAACATCAAGTTGTTCCAACGGTAGGCACACTAAGTCCATTCCGAATTCTCTACCAAAAATATCAATTGGACAGTTCAAACAAGCAAACGAAGTAGTCACTGAACCCGACGCAGGAGTGTCAATGACCATACTTCCATTAATCTCAGATATTTCCAAATTCAGTCGTTTAGCACAATCCAATGAAATAAACGAGTGAGTTGCCCCAGTATCTATTATTGCAATTAAAGGAGTGCCATGGATAAAACACGTACCTTTAATCAACCGATCATCTGGAGTAGTCTCTGAACCAGATAAGGCGAACACCTTACCACCAGCTTGATTCTTCCTCGGCTTAGGACACTTAGGACTGATATGACCTTCTTCCCCGCAGTTGAAACAAGTTACAGTGTTCCCTTTGCACTCAATAGCAATGTGACCTACCTTTCCACATCTATAGCACTTCTTTTCCTCACTTTTGCATTCGTGAATGTGATGTCCAGGTTCTCCACACTTGAAGCACTTAATAGGGGCACTAGAGTCTCCCCCACTAGGCTTCTTCCAGCCTCCAGCTTTCTGGTTACCCTTACCATAAGGCTTACCACGATCCATATGCTTTTTCCCTTTCCTGTCGACTAACTCGCGAGAGTGCGACGACTTCAGTTTAATATTGTCCTCTTCAAAGATTCGGCTGCAGTCAACCAAATCGACAAACCTGCGAATCCTTTGGTATCTGATACCCTGTTTAATCTCATCGCGGAGACCATTCTCAAACTTAACACACTTCGAGAATTCGCTAGCCTCATCATTATTGTAGTGGACATAATACTTTGCTAGCTCAACAAACTTGGACGCATACTCTGGCACAGTCAGGTTACCCTGTGTCAGCTCCAAAAATTCAATCTCTTTCCTGCCTCTAACATCCTCAGGAAAGTACCTCCGCAAGAATTCTCTCTTGAACACAGCCCAAGTGATTGCAACACCTGCAGCTTGCAGTTCGTCCCTACTAGCCATCCACCAATCATCAGCTTCTTCAGACAGCATGTGAGTCCCATATCTCACCTTCAGATTTTCGTCACAATCAATCACCCGGAAGATCCTTTCAATTTCCTTCAGCCACTTTTGGGCGCCTTCGGGATCGTGAGTGCCTTTGAACAACGGAGGGTTGTTCCTCTGAAAACTATTCAGCTGCCTGTCAGCACCAATTCCAGCTCCATTGGCATTCCCCCCCAACACACCAGCAATCATACCGAGAGCCTCAGCAATCGCGTCGTCGTTCCTTCCTCCTCTTCCGGCCATTGTTCTGTTAAATATCAAACAATATTTATTAGAACAAGAAGTATCGATAGTGTCAACCTTACACTAATCGCATACGAGGGATTAACCGACACTAAGACTCTGACTCAAACGACCGACTATGCTCTGATACCACTATTGTAACACCCTTCTAATACCCCGCATAAATAATAAACAATAATCAGAGTAAACATGAAAAGGGCATTACAACTTCCATATAATTCAAACAACAATACTCATGTCATGCCATAAAGGAGAACGTCAACCAAATTTATTCAGATTCATATTGTTAACACAGCGGAATTATCTTTAACATCTGAATAACAAACAGCCAAGTCACAGACTTAGAGCGTCAACATACAAATCCATCCAAAGTAAAAAGTTCAGCAAATAATTCTAAACGACGCCCCAGTGTTACACGACCAGAGCATGACACGGACCCAACTGACTCTAACACTACTTGACGAGCTAATCCTCACCAAGTTCGAGAGCTACTCCTCAATCTGAAAAATAACAACAGTAAGGGTGAGTCTCATTCACATTTAACTAATGTTATAAGATATAGATAATAAATTATCATTTCACATGCCATTCACCCAATCACAGTTATGAACAGATTCAAACCATACAATCAGCAAGCAAACAACCAAATTAACACATATTATAACATTGGACAATCGTCCATTCATGTTATAATAGCAAAACAGCCTAATGCAATGCAACTACATGCATGTGGTACCAAAAATCTGGGATATAACCCAACTCACCGATCCACCATCATCAAGGATACGGTAACACTCACTCACTAATTCCTCACAATGGGAATTAGCTACCACTGATCCACCATCGTCAAGGACCAGCCACATAATGATTATGAATGCATGCATCAACCATAACATGCTCATCACCCACATACATCGATTAATGTCATAATCATCAATAAGACACATATTTTATACCAACAATACATGTACAATAGACACCAGTTACAACCAAAACATTATACAGGTAAACATTCATTAGTGTACCTACAAGCATATCCTACCACAAACAAATAAGCTCGGTGTTTTAAAAAAAAAATAGTTCGAGCCACAACTCCAAACACCATTTGATTATATAAATTATCTGATTAGCTTCACTGTACTCGAAACGGCACCAAAATCCGGTTTACGGTTTAAAAGTTACACCTCTTTAAAACTTTTCAAAATGGACAGTCGCAACAACTAACAGCACGCGGCGCCACACACGGTTCGCGGCGCGGAACGAATAGGAACTACGCCTTCGCGGCGCAAACAAAGGTTCGCGGCGCGGAACGAATAAAAACTACGCCCTCGCGGCGCGGTCATATGTTCGCGGCGCGTACTGAGCGCAACAAAGCTTCCTGGCCTTCTGCCAAGCAGTTCGCGGCGCCAACTCCTGGACGCGGCGCCAGCTGGCGAATCCCAGCGCTCCGAATAGCAGAAAACAGCCTGCGATTTTACCCTTCTTTCACCAAATCATTACCAATTCAACCCATTCCAATCAGATTTCGCATACAGTGCAGCAAACACATATTATAGCACATTATAATACATTCAAACCATCCAAATAACACCATTACACGAATCAGCATAATCATTACGTGTAAATCCTCCCAAAACCTAACATTTCTACAACCTAAGCACAACCCAATTGGTACGGATAACACGATCAATTCTATCATATTATCTATAATCCCATAATAGAAGATAAACGGAAGAGTCCCCCCTTACCTGAAGGTTGATTCTTCGTTCTTCCTCGGTCGCACTTCTCCGTTCCTCTTCTCTTTTCACGTTCAGACTTCTTTTCCCAATACTGTAACCTTCTCTATTCTACCACTCCTTCTATTTTATTAAGAATAAAATAAAATTATTTTAATTAGTAATAGGGCCTACCAATGCACCCCCTTCCTTACTAACCACAACTCAAGCCCAATTGCTTAATTCCGCATAATTCAATTAATTTAATTAAATTAAATTATGAAAATAAATGGAGTGTTACACAAACCCCCCCTTTCTAAGTGTTTTTCTATCCTTCAATTGGCATCAGAGCGCCGGTTCTAAGGTGCAAGCACTTAACAGTGTTTAGAAAAGATTCAGGAAGAGAAAAACGCTTCAGTAAAAGATGGCTGGTGAAATTCCAACAAATACATCTGCATCTACATCTGGCTCTGCTGAGCAATACAATGGTAACAATGGTTATACTAGACCACCAGTATTTGATGGTGAAAACTTTGAATACTGGAAAGATAAACTGGAAAGTTATTTTCTTGGTCTAGATGGTGAATTATGGGATCTTCTGATGGATGGTTACAAACATCCAGTGAAAGCCATTGGCGTAAGGCTTACAAGGCAAGAAATGGATGATGATCAGAAGAAGCTTTTCAAGAATCATCATAAATGTAGGACTGTTTTGCTGAATGCTATCTCTCATGCTGAGTATGAGAAGATATCTAACAGGGAAACTGCCCATGATATATATGAGTCATTGAAAATGACCCATGAGGGAAATGCTCAAGTCAAGGAGACTAAAGCTCTTGCTCTAATCCATAAATATGAAGCCTTCAAGATGGAGGATGATGAAGATATTGAGAAGATGTTCTCAAGATTTCAAACTCTAACTGCTGGATTGAGAGTTCTGGATAAAGGCTACACCAAGGCTGATCATGTAAACAAGATCATCAGAAGCTTACCCAGAAGATGGGGTCCAATGGTGACTGCATTCAAGATTGCCAAGAATCTGAATGAAGTTTCGTTGGAAGAGCTTATCAGTGCCTTGAGAAGCCATGAAATAGAGCTGGATGCAAACGAGCCTCAGAAGAAAGGTAAGTCTATTGCATTAAAATCTAATGTTAAAAAATGCACTAACGCTTTTCAGGCTAGAGAAGAAGATCCTGAAGAATCAGAATCTGAAGAAGAAGATGAACTGTCCATGATCTCTAGAAGGGTAAACCAACTCTGGAAGAGCAAGCAAAGGAAGTTCAGAGGCTTCAGAAGTTCAAAGAGATTTGAACGAGGAGAATCTTCTGACAGAAGATCTGACAAGAAGAAGGCTGTCTGCTATGAGTGCAATGAGCCTGGACATTATAAGAACGAGTGTCCAAAACTTCAGAAGGAGAATCCCAAGAAGAAGTTTCATAAGAAGAAAGGTCTTATGGCAACATGGGATGATTCTGAATCAGAATCAGAATCAGACTCTGAAGAAGAGCAAGCCAACTTCACGCTGATGGCTACAGAAGATGATGGATCAGAATCTACATCAGAATCAGATTCTGAAGAGGTATTTTCTGAACTATCTAGAGAAGAGTTAGTTTCCAGTTTAACAGAACTTCTGGAACTCAAGGCTCATCTTAGTATCAAATACAAAAAGCTGAAAAAGCAGTTTGAATTTGAAACTAAGAAGCTGGAATTGGAAAATTCTGAACTGAAGGAAAAAGTTTTAAATCTATCCAAAGATAGTGGATCTCCTTCTGAAACAGAAAAATCCATTCCTAGCATGAATCATATTCTGAAAGAATATGACTCGAGCTTCAGAAAGTTCTTATCTAGAAGTATTGGCAGAAGTCATCTTGCTTCTATGATATATGGTGTTTCTGGAAACAGAAGGTTTGGTTTTGGCTATGAGGGTGATACCTCACATAAATTTGAACCTGTTGATGATCTGAAGATCACATACAAGCTATTGTATGATCAGTTCAAATATGGCCATGCACATGATATTAGGCTCACTTCACATGCACAGAAGTTTAACACTGTTCACACCAAGAAGCTTGTGACACATCCTAAGAAATATCATGCTGACAAACCTAAAGAATATCATGTTGTTCCTCCTGTTAAATATTCTGCTAAACCCAAGTTCAATCAGAACTTGAGGAGAACTAACAAGAAAGGACCCAAGAAATTGTGGGTACCTAAGGAGAAGATAATTTCTGTTGCAGATATCCTTGGCGGCAAAGAGGACAAAAAGCAAAATGTCATGGTACCTGGACTCTGGGTGCTCGCGACACATGACGGAGAGAAGGTCTACATTCCAAGACCTGGTGCTTAAGCCAGGTGGAGAAGTCAAGTTTGGAGGAGATCAGAAGGGCAAAATCATTGGTTCTGGAACCATAAGCCTTGGTAACTCTCCTTCCATAACTAATGTACTTTTTGTAGAAGGATTAACGCATAACTTATTGTCCATAAGTCAATTAAGTGACAATGGTTATGATATAATCTTCAATCAAAAGTCTTGCAAGGCTGTAAGTCAGAAGGTTGGCTCAATCCTATTTACAGGCAAGAGAAAGAACAACATTTATAAGATTGATCTTTCTGATCTTGAGAAGCAGAAGGTGACTTGTCTTATGTCTGTTTCTGAGGAGCAATGGGTCTGGCACAGAAGATTAGGACATGCTAGTTTGAGAAAGATTTCTCAGATTAACAAACTAAATCTGGTCAGAGGACTCCCAAATCTGAAATACAAATCAGATGCTCTTTGTGAAGCATGTCAGAAGGGCAAGTTCTCCAGACCTGCATTCAAGTCTAAGAATGTTGTTTCTTCCTCAAGGCCGTTAGAACTCTTGCACATTGATCTGTTTGGCCCAGTCAAAACAACATCTGTCAGAGGGAAGAAATATGGATTAGTCATTGTAGATGATTATAGCCGCTGGACTTGGGTAAAGTTCTTGAAACACAAGGATGAGTCTCATTCAGTGTTCTTTGAATTCTGCACTCAGATCCAATCTGAGAAAGAGTGCAAAATCATAAAGGTCAGAAGTGATCATGGTGGCGAATTTGAGAACAGATTCTTTGAGGAGTTCTTCAAATAAAATGGTATTGCCCATGATTTCTCTTGCCCTAGAACTCCACAGCAAAATGGAGTTGTAGAGCGAAAGAATAGGACTCTACAAGAAATGGCCAGAACCATGATCAATGAAACCAATATGGCTAAGCATTTCTGGGCAGAAGCAATAAACACTGCGTGTTATATTCAGAATATAATCTCTATCAGACCTATTCTAAATAAGACTCCTAATGAATTGTGGAAGAACAGAAAGCCCAACATTTCATATTTCCATCCTTTTGGATGTGTATGTTTTATTTTGAATACTAAAGATCATCTTGGTAAGTTTGATTCTAAAGCACAAAAGTGTTTCCTTCTTGGATATTCTGAACGCTCTAAAGGCTACAGAGTATACAATACTGAAACATTGATTGTAGAAGAATCAATCAATATCAGGTTTGATGATAAGCTTGGTCTTGAAAAACCAAAGCAGTTTGAGAATTTTGCAGATTTTGATATTGATATATCAGAAGCAGTAGAACCAAGAAGCAAAGCTGCAGAAGCTGGCAGTCTCAGAAGCAATGGATCAGAAGATCAAGTTGCTGCATCTTTAGAGAATCTCAGCATTTCTGAAGAGCCAACAGTCAGAAGATCACCTAGACTTGCTTCAGCTCATTCAGAAGATGAGATCCTTGGGAAGAAAGATGATCCCATCAGAACAAGGGCATTCCTTAAGAACAATGCAGAATGTCAATTAAGTCTTGTTTCTTTGATCGAGCCAACTTCTGTTGATCAAGCTCTAGAAGATCCAGACTGGATAATTGCCATGCAAGAAGAACTCAATCAGTTTACAAGGAATGATGTATGGGACTTGGTTCCTAGACCAAAAGGGTTTAACATCATCGGCACTAAGTGGGTGTTCAGAAACAAGCTAAGCGAGAAGGGAGAAGTGGTAAGAAACAAAGCCAGACTGGTTGCTCAAGGTTATAGTCAGCAAGAAGGGATTGACTACACAGAAACCTTTGCACCAGTGTCCAGGTTAGAATCTATTCGTCTATTAATTTCTTTTGCCACTCAACATAACATCACTCTTTATCAGATGGATGTCAAGAGTGCCTTCTTAAATGGTTATATAGATGAAGAAGTTTATGTCCATCAACCTCCTGGTTTTGAAGACTCCAAGTCTCCAAATCATGTTTTAAATTAAATAAATCATTATACGGATTGAAGCAAGCTCCGAGAGCTTGGTATGAACGTTTAAGTTCTTTCCTTCTGGAAAATGGTTTCACTAGAGGAAAAGTGGACACTACTCTCTTTTGTAAAACCTTTAAAAAGGATATTTTAATATGTCAAATATATGTTGATGATATCATCTTTGGAACATCTAATGCTACACTTGGAAAGGAGTTTGCTGAGTCTATGCAGGCTGAATTTGAAATGAGCATGATGGGAGAACTCAAGTATTTCCTTGGGATTCAAATCAACCAAACTTCTGATGGAACCTATGTTCGTCAAACGAAGTATGTGAAAGAACTTCTGAAGAAGTTTAATCTTTCTGAAAGCAAAGAAGCCAAAACTCCTATGCATCCAACATGTGTCCTAGGTAAGGATGAGGTAAGTAAGAAGGTAGATCAGAAGTTGTACAGAGGTATGATTGGATCTCTTCTATACCTAACTGCTTCTAGACCTGACATTCTCTTCAGTGTTTGTTTGTGTGCTAGATTCCAATCAGATCCGAGAGAATCTCATTTAACTGCGGTTAAGAGAATTCTGAGGTATCTGAAAGGTACTACTAATGTTGGTTTAGTTTACAGAAGATCCAAAGATTACAACTTAGTAGGATTCTGTGATGCTGACTATGCTGGAGATAGAATAGAAAGGAAGAGCACTTCTGGAAGTTGACAATTTCTTGGAAGTCATCTGATCTCATGGTACAGCAAGAAGCAAGCTACAATTGCCCTCTCAACAACAGAAGTAGAATATGTTGCTGCTGCTGGTTGTAGCACACAAATGCTCTGGATGAGAAGTCAGCTAGAAGATTATCAGATATATGAGAGTAACATTCCTATTTTCTGTGATAATACTTCTGCTATATGTTTATCTAAGAATCCTATCTTACATTCAAAAGCTAAACATATTGAGATTAAACATCATTTCATAAGGGACTATGTTCAGAAGGGTGTTATATCTTTAAACTTTGTGGATACAGACCATCAATGGGCTGATATCTTTACAAAACCCCTTGCTGAAGATAGGTTTAAGTTCATTCTGAAGAATATCAGTATGGATTTATGCCCAGAATGAGAAGATGAGAAGATCTTATGTATGATTATCTTCTGAAATGAGATTGGAGTAGTCTTTTATAAGAAGTTCTGATTGTGATCAATTAGAAGTAGTGATTCTGTTATTACTAATGTTTCATTGTCTAAGTTGACTCAGAATCTCTTTAAAAGTAAAACAGCTGTAACTGGCTATCCAGATGGTAAACACGTGTTCACTATTTCTGGACAAGCGTGCGTGCAGTTGAGGGGACGCCTACTTAGGTAACTGAGCTAATCACTTTGTCATACCCCAAAATTTGCCCACATATATTTACGATGGCCACTTTATTACGAATAAAAGTGATGGGGCGTTTGAAAAGAATTCGGACAAGGATTTGCAGCAAAAGAACCAGAGAAGGACTCGTGAAAATTCCAAGACATATCAAACTCGGTTTGGAGGTTAGAAGCGAAGACAAAGGATTTTGCTGATCCAGATGCGCTCCCTAAAGTTCTCTGACCAACTCCAAGGCCTTTATACGCGTTGACAGGTTCTTATCTATGAGCTTATAACTCAAATTGTCCTGGTTCTTAAATTCTTCGATTCCGTTAATCCATGCATATTCTATATAATTCGATTGTATATTTGCATTCACCATAATGTACACAAGCTTTCTGGATACGTTGATTGAGTTTTAAGTGCAGATTAAGAGATCCACCATTATTAGGTTAATGAAGCTTTGAATTAGGAACTCTGGATACGCAAAAAATTGGCCGCAATTAGTGCTTCCATCGGATTCGGGACGTATCATATAGTTAATTAGAGTTACTATTCTGTGATTATTGATGATGAATTGCAGGTTTCAAGATAGAAGCTCTATGGCCACGGTTAGAAATCGTTGCCTAAAAGCATCCCGTTTCTGAAAAAAAAAACCAATGAGGAAGACGATGGGCGCGCGTTGTAATATTTAAATAGGCCTTGTTATAGTATATTACATTCTTTGCGTATGTTACTAACAGCAAACAAGCATAGATCAACTGGCAAGGCGAGTAATGTATATCATCAGGAACGTGGGTTCGATTCCTGGCTACGTATTTTTTCTATTTTTCTTTCCCAGGTTCAGCAGGTTGTGTGCATGCACGCTTACGATGCACCATCAACATCGGCCTTTGGATTCCATCAAGAACATATCCAACGTCTACAAAGTGGACGGCGCACCATACACCCTCAAGGGCTCCGCCACACTGAATTACTAGCTAAGTATTTTAAGTTTTTTTTAATCTCTCCTTTTTATTTATTTAAATGTTATTTTCTCACATATATTACTTATTTAATTCAATGTAATTCTTTTAAAACATTTTTTTTTAATTCAAACTTTCTTCTTTTATATAAAACAATATTATTCTAAAAAATATTATTAAATTGTTGAATTGATTTAATTAATAATAATAATTCTTATTGAATTTAAGTTAATTGTTTAATTGCTTATTTAATTATAAAAATTTTATTAATTGATCAAGATAAATATTAGGGTTAGGTAATTTAATCGAAATCTTATTTCCACCGATTTAATTAATTAGGTTGAAAACCAATAATTAATTAAATTGATTTTATTTATTCTATTAATCATGGTTAACTTGTGCCCTAATTAGGGTTGGCGTGAATTCGCCCTCCACTGAAATCTTATTCTTCTGTGCCTTTTCAGGATTGTCTTTTCAAGTACCTTCCGACAATGCACCCGATCGAACCAAAAGCTAAGTTCCGATTCAACTCTCGTTATTTATTTATTTTATATATTTAACGCAAAATTATTCTCTCCTTTTGTTTATTTTCCCCATTTTAAAATTAGGGTTTATTTTTTAATACCAATGAACTGCCTATACACTCACGCCTTGTTGTTTCTTCTTTCTTAATGGTCAGAGTCAATGCTTCAGGCAAACCTTTGCCCACCAACCCTGTCAGGGCAAATGCCAAGATAAGTACTCTTCATTCATTTACTTTTTAAATTCTTTATTCTTTTGTTTTTTAGGGTTAACCTCATTTGCCTCCGAACCGATAATGCACTCACCCCTCTGTTTATTCTTTCTTTTCCAATTTTCAGGGTTTGTCGACTGCCAAAGCTACGAGTATTGGTAACCCTAAACCCTATTTTCAATTATTACTGGTGTTAAACCTTTTGCCTTTTATTTTTATATCCCGCTGGTTTCAATTCCCCTCTCCTCCGCTGGTTGCAATTTCCCTTCCCCGTATTTGTTATATTGCGTGGTTAGTAATTCTAGGGAGTGCAAGCCTGTTAATTGAATTAGAATAACTAATTACAAGATAATCTGATTGAATTAACCACGTGATTGTTGCACACACGCACACTTTTGGGGTAACCTCTCTGTTGCCTGTTTCCTTGTTGCCTGTTGCCTTGTGTTTGTGCAGAATAGCCATGTCCCTCGAATACGAGGATACCTCAGCCATGCTGCCTCGATAAATAAAGGTCATGCGACCCTAAATGATGCTGCCTTCGATACACAAATATGACCTCGACCCTCAGAAGTTGCCTACGGAAAAGGCTGAGGTATCTTCTGGTTGCCTACGAAAAAGGCTATTCTGGTCATTCCCTTTAGACTACCTGCCTCTCTATGGCATGGGTCAGTCTTTGGGCGAACGATATCTCGATGACCCTTCAACCTCCAAACGAAAGGCTTCCTGCCCTCTTATGGCAAGGATAGACCCTTTCATTCTGAAAGGCTAAAAAGAGACCTATCATCTGAGTTTAAGGTAATTGCCCTTAATTGCCTTGCCATGCTCTATTTTCTATATTCTTTCTCAAAATTCTTCAAAAACTGGCTACGCTCATTTACGAGCTAAAGTCCACTTTTTCTTTCATCTACCTTTTTCTAAAAACAAACGAGCAAGCAAAGCAATTAAGAGCCCATGGAAAACCATGGATGCAAAGGGTGCCTTACACCTTCCCTTTGCATAAATTACCCCCCGAACTTGGATTTCTTTAAAAAGGTTTTTTTCTGTTTCTTTTAGCCTTTCCGAATTTGTTTGGATAAAATAAAAGTCGGTGGCGACTCTTGCTTACCGCGACATTTCGATTATAAAAAGTCAGTTCACCGTGTTACAGAATTGGCGACTCTGCTGGGGATAAATTTCGATAAAAGAGGGGTTACCTTAAAAGTTTAGGAATCACTTAAATGTTTTCTATTGTTTGTTTTGCTTGCTTTAATTTTGCAGGGCTGTTTTGGGTATTCTGCTGTGTGAAAGATCCTAACCCGGATCTGAGTACCTTAGGTAAATGGCATGAGATCAATGAGACTGCACAGCGTATACTGATGTGGTTGATCTGATGGCCATCGTTAGTGTGACACATTGGTTTGTCCTGGTGTTCCTTGGGATCCGACCTGAGGAAATGCTTGGCTGCAGCGTGGTGTCATTAAGCACTAATCTGCCCTTAGAACCGTAGTTGAACTTGACTTTGGCCTATTAGAAAGTAGCGAGATAGCTGGCTTTGGTTCCGACTGAAGTTGGTTGATACTCGAAGCTACACTCATATGGACTGGACTTTCAGGACCTTTTCGGTTGGCGATTCGATTGCCGAACCGAGATAAGCGCCTTCGAGAAAGGTCAATGATATGAGCTCCCTAGAACCCGATCTTTATATAGGACAGGTTTGAACCAACTAAACTTCAGTGGGGAGGGTACTTACCTACAAACTTCATGCAAGCCTCTAAACCTAAGGGCACTTGTGTGACTTGTTTGCGTTTTCTACTAACCTTTGTTTTCTTGCAGGTTTTGTTAAAAGACTTGTTTACCCTCACTATTCCATCATGTGCCTAATGAGCTGAATTCTTATAACATACTAACTTTTTTTTCCTTGCAGGTCTTGGTTAAAGGACTTTTTTGCCCTCCCTATCCCACGCTGTGCTTAATGCATTGCACTCGCATAACATCATGACATCATAACATAGCATGTTAACTAACCCTTACAAGGATCTTAGAGATTTAGGGCGCACAATTTCAGGTACTCTTATCAAGGACTAAATTCCTATCAAGGGGCAAGAGGATTTATTTTCCTCTAGCCACGTGCCTTCCAATTCAGAGATTCAGTACCTATCAAGGGGTAAGAGGATTTATTTTCCTCTAGCCATGTACCTTCAAACTAAGAAGTATCCCGAATCGGAGGCTATGACCCACTGGATATGGTGAGCTTGATTCCCATCCAAAAATCAGAGCTCTCCAAACAAAGAAGCGACCAAATCATCTTTTGACGTTGCTAACTAAATTTCCAGAGATCCTTGAAAATATTTCATTTGCATTCATGACATTGCATATTTCTAACTTTATTTTCAGGTTCCGCCTCGACAATCATTCCTCTCAGATATAATCGAGCTGGAGATTCATTCTGACAAGCCTTTTTACATTTCAAAACTTCGTCAAATAACTCATCGACTTTAACGAGCAAGCATTCTCTATCAGATATGGTCTAATGTATGACCCGTTCCGGTATTTCTCAATCAGATATGGTCTAATGTATGACCCGTTCCGGTATCTTCAGTCAGATATGGTCTAATGTATGACTCGTTCTGGCATTATTCCTCAGATATGGTCCAATGTATGACTCGTTCTGACACCCTCAACAGATATGGTCCAATGTATGACTCGTTCTGACACCCTCAACAGATATGGTCTAATGTACGACTCGTTCTGCTATTCCTCTTCAGATCTGGTCTAATGTATGGCTCGTTCTGATATTCCTCTTCAGATATGGTCTAATGAATGACTCGCTCTGACATCCTTCAATATATATGATCTATTCGCCCTGAGGTCCTCCATCACATATGGTCTAATGTATGACTCGTTTCTCTCATCACGAACAATGATGTGCACAATCTGAAAGGTCGCAATGGACACAACCAATCTGTGGGGACAATTTTGATCTCTACACCAGTTCCACAACAAAGACGCAAGGTAGACGCACCCAAGCGTCAGTTCACAAAGATCAACATATCGTTGGCTCAGGCATTACAACATTTGTTGAGAGCAAACTTGATTACTGTGAGGGATCCTCCTATAAAGCCCAACACTTTCGCTCCTAGCTATAAGCCCGATGCGAGGTGCGCATATCACTCCAATAGCCTTGGACACGATACAAATAGTTGCTGGTCATTAAAAAAAACAAGATTCAAGACATGATCGATGCTGGAGAAATTGAATTCAACCATCCGAGAACTCCTGTGGTGATCACCGCTCCTATGCCTAGTCACGACAAGACTGACTAATGTCTGAAGTGGATGAACTTTTAATCATTAACTTTACTTTCATTTGCAATTTCTATTCTGTTTGTTTAAACATTCTAATCATGATAGACATTATCTGTTTTAATAATCATCATCAGTGCATTGCATATGTTTGTCTTGAATAATTTATTTCGCTATCACTAATTTAAACTGCATCTTTACTTTGCATATGTTTTATGATACTCAACTCCTGCTAAAGTTGTATGCCTTTTGAGGGAGGATGACGAAAATGATACCGCAACCTCATACAGTATGCTTTTGAGAGGACTATGCTGACGATGTACAGGCATTGTTTCAATTCCTAAACAGTGGAGATATAAGGATGATAATCCCTCGTCAACCCCTTTGAGCCTAAGGAGTAGAAGTTTCTTTTTGTACGAAAAAACCACATTTTTAACCTGGGGCAGGGTAGTTCTCAGTTAGTTTGGCTGTGCATTCTATTTTTCAACAAAGGTTTCAATCACAAGCGTTCATGCGCACACATCAAAGAAGTGTTGGAGATATCAATCAAAAGCCAATGATGGTTCATCAATCATCAAACAAAGCAGTCAATATCTTTAAAAAAAACGAAAAAACATACATACAAAGAAAAGCCTGCTAAGTCAAAAATCAAAAGACGACTTAGGCAAAAATCAAGGCATCCCGCTGACTGTAAGCTCAAAATAGACAGTTCAGGCAAAAGTTAGGGATATCAAAAAAGATGAAAAAAGAGAAGTCAATAAATTCCTGAACAACACAATGATGTGACTACCAAAAGAAAGAAGTGACTGCCATCTCAAAAGTTCTCTCTGCTTGTGAACCATCATCATTATCAAAGGTGCAAATCCAAAAGTCTCTTGGAACCCGAATGCATAAGTTGAATTAACTGAGTTTAGGACTGAAGATCATCACGAAGAAGGGTGGGTATAATTAAATTTTGAGCCTTTATCCTTTGTTTCTTAAACCGCGAACCAAGCCACGTTACAACCCTTGAAAGTCCTAATTGAAGCATGGTTAGTTCGAAAGCATACTGTCACCAAAAAGGTATCCTGACTCCTTAAGGTTTGCTACAAATGTTAAGTTGATATCCTGTTTTTTACAAACATCATGTTTTTACAAATATCACGCTTTTACATCTTTGTTTTAAGGCTTTTCAAAAAACTCAAGACAAACGTATGCATTGCATCTCATGAATTCATTATTAAACATATTCTGCTACATAATTTCAAATGTTAGCATCAGAAAGAACTTGCGCAGGGTACAACTAATGACTAAAAGTTATCCCGACAGACAAAATCACTTCAGAAGCAATGTCTCCTACGTATACAAGGGGCACGACACGTTTTCCCGATCAACCTGGGGGCAATCAGGTCGAGTTTCAAAAATCTCTCAGAAGTATCAAACAATCAGGGACATGCACCCAGGTGGGTTTTAAGCTACTTCCCGATCAGTCAGGGGCATCATACTAAGTACTAGAGGCATGTCACCCATAGTGCACATCTCATAAAGTCCGCGCGAGAAAAATATTTCCAAAGTCCCTACTAGCAATGGAAAATCTATGCAAGTCCAATTTGACATCTTGATCAATACTCAGCGGTGCATCCTAATCAAATACATGAATGGTAATTACTATAATACCAGGGGCAATATTCAAGGCATCCATGCCTTTCCACAGCTCCGATTTCACAAGATCATATCCCCACAGAGTAATCCTCAAAGAAGATATCTTTGAACATACTCGTCCCGACAAAGACATTACTCCCCAACAGAGTGTACATTTTTACTCCCAATCAGGGTACATCAAGTTACTAATCATCCCCAAGCAGAAATTATAAATCCCCAGCTAAACATCTCCAAGACAAGACCAGACGTCAAAATCACAAAGACATAGAGATTTATTTTCTCAAAAAAAAAGACAACATAAATCATATTCGCATATCATACGGCACAAACATATTCATACATCGCATACATTACCTCATAATAAATCCACAACATACAAAGTCTCTCATTTATTTTGAGGTACTCATTACATAACACATGCATCATGACATAAGAAAACTAACCTTTACTTTTCAGGATATTGATGTCTCTGTTTTCAAGAATTAAGTCGACACCTTTGACGGTTCCTTAACAACCCACTTCAGAGTTAAGTCGACACCTTTGACGGTTCCTTAACAACCTTTCAGAATTAAGTCGATACCTTTGACGGTTCCTTAATGATCTATCTCCAGAGTTAAGTCGACACCTTTGACGGTTCCTTAACAACCTTTCAGAATTAAGTCGATACCTTTGACGGTTCCTTAATAATCCATTTCAAAGTTAAGTCGACACCTTTGACGGTTCCTTAACGACCTTTCAGAATTAAGTCGATACCTTTGACGGTTCCTTAATAATCCATTTCAAAGTTAAGTCGACACCTTTGACGGTTCCTTAACGACCTTTCAGAATTAAGTCAATACCTTTGACGGTTCCTTAATGACATGCTTCGAATTTAAGTCGATACCTTTGACGGTTCCTTAAATAATCCAATTCAGGCTTGAGTCGATACCTCAGACGGTTCCTCAACATTCAAAAACTAAAAACAGAAGCTTCGCAACAATCAATACTCCAACAACTACTGGATGGCATCCTTAAAGCCCATCTCCGACAAAAGTCCCTACTTCACCTAGGGCAAATTTCTTGGTATTCTAGTGTTCAATCATCTTCCACCTTCAGATACCAACTGATGCACAAACCACTCTACATCTTCAGGTTTAAGATAATTGAACAGGGGCAGCTGTCATACCCCAAAATTTGCCCACATATATTTACGATGGCCACTTTATTACGAATAAAAGTGATGGGGCGTTTGAAAAGAATTCGGACAAGGATTTGCAGCAAAAGAACCAGAGAAGGACTCGTGAAAATTCCAAGACATATCAAACTCGGTTTGGAGGTTAGAAGCGAAGACAAAGGATTTTGCTGATCCAGATGCGCTCCCTAAAGTTCTCTGACCAACTCCAAGGCCTTTATACGCGTTGACAGGTTCTTATCTATGAGCTTATAACTCAAATTGTCCTGGTTCTTAAATTCTTCGATTCCGTTAATCCATGCATATTCTATATAATTCGATTGTATATTTGCATTCACCATAATGTACACAAGCTTTCTGGATACGTTGATTGAGTTTTAAGTGCAGATTAAGAGATCCACCATTATTAGGTTAATGAAGCTTTGAATTAGGAACTCTGGATACGCAAAAAATTGGCCGCAATTAGTGCTTCCATCGGATTCGGGACGTATCATATAGTTAATTAGAGTTACTATTCTGTGATTATTGATGATGAATTGCAGGTTTCAAGATAGAAGCTCTATGGCCACGGTTAGAAATCGTTGCCTAAAAGCATCCCGTTTCTGAAAAAAAAACCAATGAGGAAGACGATGGGCGCGCGTTGTAATATTTAAATAGGCCTTGTTATAGTATATTACATTCTTTGCGTATGTTACTAACAGCAAACAAGCATAGATCAACTGGCAAGGCGAGTAATGTATATCATCAGGAACGTGGGTTCGATTCCTGGCTACGTATTTTTTCTATTTTTCTTTCCCAGGTTCAGCAGGTTGTGTGCATGCACGCTTACGATGCACCATCAACATCAGCCTTTGGATTCCATCAAGAACATATCCAACGTCTACAAAGTGGACGGCGCACCATACACCCTCAAGGGCTCCGCCACACTGAATTACTAGCTAAGTATTTTAAGTTTTTTTTAATCTCTCCTTTTTATTTATTTAAATGTTATTTTCTCACATATATTACTTATTTAATTCAATGTAATTCTTTTAAAACATTTTTTTTAATTCAAACTTTCTTCTTTTATATAAAACAATATTATTCTAAAAAATATTATTAAATTGTTGAATTGATTTAATTAATAATAATAATTCTTATTGAATTTAAGTTAATTGTTTAATTGCTTATTTAATTATAAAAATTTTATTAATTGATCAAGATAAATATTAGGGTTAGGTAATTTAATCGAAATCTTATTTCCACCGATTTAATTAATTAGGTTGAAAACCAATAATTAATTAAATTGATTTTATTTATTCTATTAATCATGGTTAACTTGTGCCCTAATTAGGGTTGGCGTGAATTCGCCCTCCACTGAAATCTTATTCTTCTGTGCCTTTTCAGGATTGTCTTTTCAAGTACCTTCCGACAATGCACCCGATCGAACCAAAAGCTAAGTTCCGATTCAACTCTCGTTATTTATTTATTTTATATATTTAACGCAAAATTATTCTCTCCTTTTGTTTATTTTCCCCATTTTAAAATTAGGGTTTATTTTTTAATACCAATGAACTGCCTATACACTCACGCCTTGTTGTTTCTTCTTTCTTAATGGTCAGAGTCAATGCTTCAGGCAAACCTTTGCCCACCAACCCTGTCAGGGCAAATGCCAAGATAAGTACTCTTCATTCATTTACTTTTTAAATTCTTTATTCTTTTGTTTTTTAGGGTTAACCTCATTTGCCTCCGAACCGATAATGCACTCACCCCTCTGTTTATTCTTTCTTTTCCAATTTTCAGGGTTTGTCGACTGCCAAAGCTACGAGTATTGGTAACCCTAAACCCTATTTTCAATTATTACTGGTGTTAAACCTTTTGCCTTTTATTTTTATATCCCGCTGGTTTCAATTCCCCTCTCCTCCGCTGGTTGCAATTTCCCTTCCCCGTATTTGTTATATTGCGTGGTTAGTAATTCTAGGGAGTGCAAGCCTGTTAATTGAATTAGAATAACTAATTACAAGATAATCTGATTGAATTAACCACGTGATTGTTGCACACACGCACACTTTTGGGGTAACCTCTTTGTTGCCTGTTTCCTTGTTGCCTGTTGCCTTGTGTTTGTGCAGAATAGCCATGTCCCTCGAATACGAGGATACCTCAGCCATGCTGCCTCGATAAATAAAGGTCATGCGACCCTAAATGATGCTGCCTTCGATACACAAATATGACCTCGACCCTCAGAAGTTGCCTACGGAAAAGGCTGAGGTATCTTCTGGTTGCCTACGAAAAAGGCTATTCTGGTCATTCCCTTTAGACTACCTGCCTCTCTATGGCATGGGTCAGTCTTTGGGCGAACGATATCTCGATGACCCTTCAACCTCCAAACGAAAGGCTTCCTGCCCTCTTATGGCAAGGATAGACCCTTTCATTCTGAAAGGCTAAAAAGAGACCTATCATCTGAGTTTAAGGTAATTGCCCTTAATTGCCTTGCCATGCTCTATTTTCTATATTCTTTCTCAAAATTCTTCAAAAACTGGCTACGCTCATTTACGAGCTAAAGTCCACTTTTTCTTTCATCTACCTTTTTCTAAAAACAAACGAGCAAGCAAAGCAATTAAGAGCCCATGGAAAACCATGGATGCAAAGGGTGCCTTACACCTTCCCTTTGCATAAATTACCCCCCGAACTTGGATTTCTTTAAAAAGGTTTTTTTCTGTTTCTTTTAGCCTTTCCGAATTTGTTTGGATAAAATAAAAGTCGGTGGCGACTCTTGCTTACCGCGACATTTCGATTATAAAAAGTCAGTTCACCGTGTTACACACTTCTTTTGTCATTATTATCTCTCCTCACGTCACGTAACATTAAATGCCATTCATCATTTCAGTTTCTTTTTATACTCCTCAAATGTTTCTTTTCCCTCTATTTCTCTCTCTCTCTCTCTCTCTCTCTCTCTCTCTATCTGCATTTTGCATAAACCCTAGTTTATTCATCTTCAACCTAGCATTCACCATGAATCCGTCTTCAAGTTCCTCTCAAGAGGTTTCTCCATTGAAAACTCGCTACATTCCTTCATCAGAAATGGAAGTTTTGTGTAAACCTTCTGTGGACTCTAATGACTTGGGTGTTTATGGTTTCAAACCAAAAATGAAGACGAAGGCTCAAGGGTGGTCGATCTATTTGAATAGAACGGTTGGAAGGGTTGTCTGGTTCCAGGTTGAGAAACAAATCTCGGGGATCGCTGACATTGATTTCAAGACAGATCTCTCAAGATTCCAAGAAGTCTCAAGTCAGATCTCTTCTGTGATGCTGTTATCAACATTTATCCAAAGGAAGAAGACTTTCTTGAGATATTGGATGATGTTAAAGATCATGTTCTTAACTTCTATGTTAAGGGAAAGCCCCGTTTGAGACATTAGTTCTCTTCCTGTGAACTGTCTCTCACTTCCTCCGTGAATTCATGCAGTCTCTTACAGTGGAGGTTCCAGTCTGGACAGGCATGCAGAGTTTCAAGCTTTCATGGCTAGACAAACTGAAAACACCGCAGGGATTCATGATATATTAGATAAGATTATGTCTAAGCTAGGGTTGTAGTCCTTAAGTCTTTGTAGTTTTCTTTCTTTGTTGCATCTGTTATTCTGCATACATCTTTTGTAATCCTGCTTGTTTAATCAATGAAAAGTTTAATTCTGATTCTTTCCTTTGTCGTTTTCTACATCTGAATCTTTTATATTCTTTTTGATGTTATGACAAAAAGGGGGAGAAAATATATGATAAATGATTTGATTAAATATTATCAGTTACCGGGTAAAAAGGCCCCACATTACTAACAGAACTTGCAAAGTTCTATGCTTTAAGTTGTGCTATTGCAGGAATTGAAGATTAAAGATCAACATGAAAAGCAACAAGATGAATCAAGTTCTTGGATTCTTGAAGCAAGCTGAGTGCTATGAAGCTTCAGAATCAGAATCAGAAGCAAGAAGGAAGAATGTTCAGATATTCTGATGATAGAATATGATCTGAAACATTATGTCTATTTGTTCTGATACATTCTATATGGCTCTGATACATATTATGTGTTCTGAAACATATTCTATGTTCTGACTCATTCATGCTGACTTTTGTCGTTTAGTTTTGTTCTGTAACATTTCAGGATGTAGAGATGCTCTGATGATGCTCTGGTACATTCAACAATGTTCTGATACAATCTAGCATGAAGTGATGAAAGAAGAAATTCAAGCTCTGAAGCTGTCCCAACGGAAGCAAGAATCAGAAGCTGTGGATGTTCTGAAGATCTAAAGAAATTCAAGTTCTGAAGCTGTCTGATGGAAGCAGAAGTCAGAAGCTGTGAATGTTCTGAAGATCAAAGAAATTCAAGTTCTGAAGCTGTCCGATGGAAGCAGAATCAGAAGTTGTGAATGTTCTGAGGATCTAAAGAAATTCAATGTTCTGAAGCTGTTCTATGGAAGCAGAAATCAGAATTCATGAATGTTCTGAAGATCAAGCACTATGAACATCTCTACTGAAATACTCAGGGAAGTCTTTTATTTATAAAATTCTTCTAGTATTAATTTCAGGGGGAGATTATTCATCTCAGGGGGAGATTGTTAATCTTAGGGGGAGACATATTCACATGCTTATGCTATAGCTGTGTAAATTGTCTCTAGCCGTCTGCTCTTTCTGATCACAAATTCTTATCATTTATATATGTTTTTGTCATCATCAAAAAGGGGGAGATTGTTAGAACAAGATTTGTTCTGATCAATATTCTTAGTTTTGATGATAACAAGGATATGAATTTTGTGTGAGATAATGTGGTACTCTAATACATTGCAATTTCCCTTTCAGGAAATATATAAAGAGTATGCACAAATCAGCGCTCAGAAGCTTTGTCTCAGAAGGTTCAGTATGCAACATCAGAACATGGTCTGGCAAGACATCAGAAGATGGTCAAGGCAGAATCAGAACATGGGTCTATGGAAGCATCATAAGAACTTGAGATTAGAAGCAGAAGCACTGAAGTTCTCATGGTATCACGCTCAGAAGCACTTCAAGGTCAGAAGACAAGAAGATGCTATGCACCAAGCTGTTTGACTCTGATGATATTCAAACGTTGTATACACAAACATCAGATCAGAAGAAAGTACAGGTGGCAGGCTACGCTGACTGACAAAAGGAACGTTGGAAGCTATTAAAGGCAACGTCAGTAGACACAGCGTGAACAAGGCTCGAGGTAGTTGACAAAAGCGTGAAACATTAAATGCAATGCTGTACGGAATACGCAAAGCATTAAATGCTCCCTACGGTCATCTTCTCAAGTGCCTATAAATATGAAGTTCTGATGAGAAGCAAGGTTACCAATTCTTGACCAATCCTGAACGAACTTATTCTGAAAAACTTGCTGAAACGCTGTTCAACTCGAAGCTCAGAAACTTCATCTTCATCAAAGCTCACTACATTGCTGTTTTAATATATTAGTGAGATTAAGCTTAAACGTTAAGAGAAATATCACTGTTGTGATTATAGCTTTTCAGAAGCATTTGTAATACTCTTAGAATTGATTACATTAATTTGTAAGTAACTAGAGTGATCAAGTGTTGATCAGGATACTCTAGGAAGTCTTAGCTTGTGTCTAAGCAGTTGTAATTAGAGTGATCACGTGGTGGTCAGGATACTCTAAGAAAGTCTTAGCTTGTGTCTAAGCATTTGTTCCTAGAGTGATCAGGTTGTGATCAGGATACTCTAGAAGACTTAGTCGTGGGCTAAGTGGAAAACCATTGTAATCTGTTGCGATTAGTGGATTAAATCCTCAGGTGAGGTAAATCACTCCGTGGGGGTGGACTGGAGTAGTTTAGTTAACAACGAACCAGGATAAAAATAACTGTGCAAATTGTTTTTATCTTTCAAGTTTTTAGACTACACTTATTCAAACCCCCCTTTCTAAGTGTTTTTCTATCCTTCAAAACCAACTTGCCTCAATTACCGTCGGTCACATGCCTCACATCCCCTTTTAAGGGCCTTGTAAGTGAGTTGTAGTCAAATATTTTGGAATGTTATGTCTTCCAAGGAAAGCTTTCATAAATCTCCACATTGCCTTCAAAATTATGGTGATTTCAGTTTACCCACCAACTACCTTGCTTCTCTCTCCAAGCGTGAATTACTCCTTGAAAAAATTAATCAAGTCCAAGAATTTCTTGAACCATGACCTAGGTAATGACTTAGTGAACACATCTTCCACGATGTCTTCCAAAGTAACCTTTTTCACCATAATCTCCTTTGATTATGTAACACCCCAAATAATATGCATCTAGAGTCATATTTCTCAAAGCATTATAACATGGTAATGAGTACAACCAAAACCGTGTAAATGACATCCCATACATGTTCGATACAAGATTCATAATATAGTACATATAAATGTTAAATGTTGATAAAAAATATTAAAATAGAATGCATAGTGAAATAAAAAAGATAGATAACGAGATCTTCATATCTTTTAAATCATTTTGCTTTTTCCTTTTCCTTGCACTGGACTACCTGAAATATTAAACATGGGGTGAGATACAATTATCTCAAGTAAATTCTAACTACACCATAACTCTGCTCGGTCAAGGTGTTTCAAATTCTATCTTTATCATGCTATCTCTATCAACCTTGCATTTTCTATAAATCATGCAAGAACAGGGTTTCGATACCTAATCGGTCCCATATAATGCGCAAATATCAATTCTAAAATCCCACTTGATCCTTTGCTACCTCACGAGATAAATAATCATTTGGGACATCTTTCCCCGACCATCACTCTTCACTTAAGGTTAGACACGAGTCATGGAGTTCTTATGGGACATCTTTTGAAGATGATGGTTCATCATTCTTAATTTGGTTTTGATGAAGACAAGAGCTTATCTTAAAAAGAGATCAAAGAAGAAAAAGATTTCAATCAAGTATCAAGGTACTTTAAGGAAATTCATATGTTTATATAATATTTAGATGCTCAAAAAACTTTATCTCATCTTTTCTAAAGATTTCCCAATCATTCATATTGTATGCTCTTTCAAATCATCTATTTTAAAAGGAAAAATTTTAACAAAACACATTAGTGCAACATGTTGCATAAAAGTGAAATCGGTTGCATTTTGATTATGTCCAAAATTTTACACTTGATGCGACCGGTTGCATAAAAGTTACAACCGGTTACATAGTCTTCAACGTTCATATTTTGGAAACATTTTTTATAAGTGCAACGAGTTTCACTTTTTATGCAATCGGTTGCACCTAACACTTTTTAGAAATTCTGAAATTTTTATGATACCTCTTCAATCCAATGATTCATCACACCTTTTCCAAACCATTCCTACATGATTTATGATAATTTTCACTAAATAATACCATTATTTAAAGAGGTATTTCATATTCTTGGAATAACTACGTGGAGATTAGGCACCACTTTATTAGGGATCATTTCGGAAAAGGGGGTTGCATAATTGAGAATGTATCTTCATCTAATCAATTGGAAGACAATTTTACTAAACCTCTTTCTAAGGAAAATTTATGTTCTCATAAGAACTAAATTAGGACTATTAAATCAATCATCCATGGATTAAAATCTTCTTCTTCTCCTTCTTCTTCTGTGACATCAATTCTGGAAACCAGTCACCTGAACCTAACATGAACTCTGTTTTTAAGTTCTGTGGCATTTTTTGAAATGTGTAACCGGTTACACCATTACAAGTAATCGGTTACACACCTGAATTTTTTAATTTCTTTTATACCGCTTCAGGTGTAACCGGACGATTACACCCTTTCTGGTACCGGTTACCACTGAAGCAGTGGCATTGTTTTATTCAAAATTTGATTCTATCAAAATTGTTTTTTCATCCCTCAAACATGACATCTTTTCATGAATTCATACATATTCAAAAAGGTGTTGAGGTGCTATATATAATCTACTTATTAGATTTTGAAACCTCACCTCTTTCAAATCAATTCAAACCTTTCTTCATCTTATTTTTCAAGCACAAGTGCATTGTTTTTGAACTTTCATTTGAAACTTCCTGCATACTCTTTCCATAACAGTCCAGAAACAACCTTTTGAGCAATTGTATATCATATTGAATTGTACACGTGAAAGGGAAGATCAATTCTAGTAATTGATATTTATTCTTCATACTTCAAACTTAAATATTTTCCAGATTTGCTTTTGTATACCTTGATGTCCATGATTATTGGAAGCAAGAGAGTTGAATTAGAGAGAATTATTCTCATTTCAACTTGGTTGATGATAAGGTGTTTTTGTCCTAGTGATTGGTTAGAGTCTTGTATAGAAAGACTAGGTGTGTCTTGTTTAAAAATCTAACAATAATAAAATCTCTTACATGTGATAAGGAGACTAGATGCACTCTCGGATTGTGAGGGGAACTAGGATAATTCTCGGTGTTCTTTATCTTTATGCACTTTACCGCTTTCATCACATAACATAAAACATAAAATAAAGAACCATCCTTCCATAAAATTATAAAATCTTAAAGTACCTAATTCACCCTAAAATAGACAACGTAAGCTTCCCTTCTGAGTAGAAACTCTTGGACAAAGCAAAATTGTGTCTACTTTCTATGCCATACATATGACGTTTGGTTGAAGAATTTCAACAAACAAATTATTTAATTTGTGAGCGATAATTTCACCATAGTTGTGTGGATGTCTTGCATTACTAATACATTGCTAAGACTAGCAACAGTGAGGAACAAAACAATGGTGAGGTTAGGGAAAGACTCTTTTTTTCCCACTTAGAGCTTCCCACGTCTATAAATAGAAGCTTCTTTCTCTATTTGGCAAAATACGAGGAGGTAGATATGGATCCACCAGTTACCACTTTAATGCTTTTTCAAATTGAGCAAACAATTATTAATGTAGAGAGCACAAAGCTCCAACAGAAGCAAACCCTGGCTACCTTTTGGGAGCACTGTTAGAATTCTATTTGTACATATTTTGTTCATAGATTTTGTGGTATTTCTTAACTCTTTCACCAAGTTTTGATTCCTTTTAGTGTAATATTATGTAAATAAATAACATTTTGTTTAGATTGTACATAAGTTAAGTTTTATGACTTTTCTTTTATCTTTATATAGGTATTGATTATTTTGGCAAGCTTGGACTGAAAGGCTTTGATGGAATGAGCTTGGAAGGAGGTTTGGAGACTAAAAGAAGAAGATTTGTATCAGAAGGTCTGCTAAGCGGACCACAAACGCGCTTATGCTCCAAAGTTTCATAACCTCGCTTCAAGCGGGGCATGGCAGAGGCGAATCCTCATTTTGGTTCCTCTTAGCGGAGCCATCCCGCTAAGCGAAAGTTGAAGACAAAACAAATATTTTGTGTTGTCCGCTTAGTGGACCTAATTTTAAGCCACATGTGTTTAGGCACTTAAGATGATATTTTTGAGGGTTTTCCACTAACTTTTCATAACACACTTTTAGACTACAAGTTAGGGCAAAGAAGAAGAGAGGAGAAAAAAACCTTTTCAAGTGTATTTTCAAGATTTCAAAGCATCTTTCTTCATATTTCTTTGAGTTTGATGCTACCAAATATTGTTTAGCTGCTTGTTGTTGAAGCTTCCATGGCTATGGAGAGATAAACATCTTCTTGTGTCAAGATTAGAGGTAGTTAGTTTGTAAATATGTATTTCTTTTAATATTTTGTGTATGAACTTGGTTAATGATTAATATATGGTGAATATCTTGTTATTCATGTTCTATTTGTTGTTTTGGATCACTATTGAGAGATACGTTTCAAATCTTGACCTAGAGGATATTCATCTATCTATAAACAAACTCTAGAGATAGATTTGTGAGTTGATAATCACTTGTATCGAGTTTTAAAGATTATCATGTTGATTTTCGGCATGAGAGATTATCTGACGGTTAATATGATAATATTCATGATATTGCTTTAGAGATAAACGGTATCGAGAGGATACGTGGTTGTATTAATCATTAATAGGTTCATATACATGATTATTAGAGTACATGTGAAACAAACTAATGAACGCTAATCTTGGCATAGTTTTCTCAAATCGTTTTCAAACCTTATTTTATTGTCTTTATTTACTTTTCATGCTCTTTACATCTAATGTTACCAAACTGTTACTCAACCTAAATTCAAAATACACTAAACTGTAGAACGGCAATAGTATCACATCAATCCCTGTGGAAACGATAAAGGAAATACTTACTCTTTTAATAAGCACATGCCTCCTGTTGAGGAGAAGGTTCTGGTAAAGCGGATACAAGAGCTCAGAGACCATATTCGCGCTCTGGAAGAACAAAGGAGGGTTCTCATTCGAGAGTGCGAATTGCTGCTTATCAGGGTGGCCTCCATCATCGCAGGAGACCTGGGGGAAACTACTAAGAAGTTCTTTGTTTTTACTTTTCTTTTAACTTAATATGTTGTTTGTTTATTTTGTTGTAATATTGTATTTAGTTGTGTGGCTGGTTTGTCTATGTGTGCGTAAGCTTCATAAAGGGTCCGTCGACTCTTTCTAGAAGATTTAAATAAGTGTCTGTAGATGCAAAGTAGTGTGTTTTAATGTATGGTGTTATTTTTCTTTTTTAGTTGAGATATACTCCAGATGCTTACTGGATATAGACTCTTATATATGCTAACTATCTTTGTTTGGTTTTCTTTTTTATGTTTGCATGTATGGTATGGGAAAAGCCCTAGTTGTAAATCTTTACTACTTATGAAAATCTAATAAATAATAATGTTCGTAAAAATATGTTGAAAATTTAGAAGGTGTAAGCTCAGTGTACTGGAGATGCGCTCATTAAGCCTTTCTAGCTTTGAAGAAAACTTCTTCCTTGAGTTTGCACCGTCTTAAAAACCAAACCCTAATCTTGCTAGTTCAGTTCATGTGTTTTACGTGAGCGCCTTGAACTAGTGTGCATGGACCTTAGCCACGAGTTTTTCGACCTAGACGCTAATAACACGAAAACACTTTGGTCTTGGGTTTTTGATCTCTGTTTTTACGCTTAGTCTTTCTTCTTTGGTCACTTCACTTGAGCTATAGATTAATTTATCCGGGTTCCCTACGGGGCTACCTCGCTCCATGAACTCACTCCACTTCCCCTTATTGGAATAGAAGACTTGGTAATCAGTCTCAAAAAAAGAGGGAAAAGGTAGCTCATGAATAAGAAGATAAAGAATAGTTCCTTTATTTCAATTTAACTATTTATCTTTCTGTAAGCAAAGGTATCGATTGAATTTCTATTCAGCTTAGTAATCAATTCCATCGCTTACTGTTCTCCTTCGAATCCTTAGTAAGTAGTCAGTCTGTTGCTTGTTTAGTAAAGGTCACTTCCCTTTTCTTGCTAAAGAAAATTTATCACCATCTCCAGGGCGTTCTGTTCACAAAGTCCTTTCCCATTCTACCTAGGGCAACATGTTGAATGAATATTTCGGAAAGCCAAGAGAGAATGAACTGCCAATAGACTTGAATTCAAAGCTAAATAGAATATAATTGATTACAGTTGTAGATTTCGAATAATCAGAACTATTCTTTATCTTCTTACCGTTCGGGACCCTAACTATTAGTGATCTAACAAGCAACAAGTAAACTTCGAAAGCTTCTAACAAGCAAGCTTCAATCGGTCAAATCCTCGAGTGAGGTGCCCTAATGCTATACTATAGGCTTGAGCTAATCATTCCTTCCTCTTGCGAGCAAGCGATTTCATAGTATTCTCCCTATCGGGCCTTTTGTCATCGTAAGCAACGATATTCCATCACTTAGTAGCTATGGTATTCAATCACTTGAGGTAAGCGAAGAGGTATGAGATAATTGAAAGGAGAGGATTGAACCGGATGCTCGGATGATCGACCGATAGGGAAAGGTTACAGCGGTAAGAAATGTGGTTACTACACTCTGATTTATCTGATTCTCGTTTGTCCACTATACTTCTTCCTTCTTTGGCGCTGCTGAAGATGCCCCACGAGGCCTTCTTTTTCAAGACTTCACGCGGTGAACAAAAGGAAGCAACGCCGCTATAAGCAATAGAAAGCAAAGTTTATTAATCCATTTCAGTTGGTGGCGGTGTACACTGAGTATCAACAAAGGATGCCTACTCTCACCCAGCCCGCCCTTTGGAGGTGTTAACTCTCCGCCTTCGATTTTCTATTGAATGATCCATCTGGTGTGCTATTTATACCCCCCAATTAGGGCCGCTTTCTTCTAGTTGTGTTGATGTCTTGCACTACTAATACATTGCTAAGACTAACAACAGTGAGGAACAAAACAATGGTGAGGTTTTAAAGTTTCTCTTTTTTTTCTTCTTCTTTCACGTTTTGTTTCTTCTTTTTCGGATTTGTGTTTTTCTTATAGATGAGGCATAACTAAGCTATCTCAATTGCTATCCACCACGTCGCCCTGCATGATGTCTTATGGATGAGACAATAGCCATGTAGTTTAGAATGCTGAGTTTTTAAAGACAAACATCCCATGAATAACAGAATCATTCAAGTATATGATGATCAAACATTTGATACTTATACCAATGTGTATGAAAAAACATCAGTTAGAAAACATCATCCCTTAAATCAACCTCATTATTTGAATGTACCAATCTCAAACTCTACCAAAGACATAAACACACACATCCACCAAGATGTAACAAATATCAGATCATGTAGTAGCAATTACAAAGTGGAAAAATATGGCCGACAAGTTAAAGACCAAACATGCAGTATGTCTCTACATGTGAAAACCACGTCCACCACCAATCATCTCTCAACTGTTTCTTAATCAAATGTGTTAGTATAAAACAATAACCATCCCACCAATAATTTTCACTATCTATTCACCTGTCAGTCACTCACATGATACATCATTAGATTGCATGTGAAAAGGAATAAATGATGTCTAGGTAGATTAGTTACTTAATTCAAAATAATAGGAGTAACAACTAATTTCATTTTAGTCTACATGTTTCTATACCATAAATTATCGATAGTCATTTTATTTGTTAAATAAGATTTTGATGATTTTTCAATAGACTCCATAGGTCTCTCATGTATCATCAAATTGTCAAAAATGTTCTCGTGTTTCTGTAGATGCATCTTCGAAAATATATTTTTTTTGTTTAACATTGTTTTGTTCCGTAGATGCACATACAGAATCTTCCATAGATGTATCTACGGAAGTCTTAAAACATAGTAAATTTTGGGATTTTGCCAATTAATTGGAAAAATCTCAAATTAATTAAGTTCTTGGTCATGCTTGTGAGATTTTCCCAATCAATTGGGAAAATCCCAAATTAAGTTACAAATTAATTGGAAAAATTCAAAATTAATTAAGTTCATAAAATCTTGAGTACGGAAGGGGTTATGTAGATGTATCTACGGAAGAGGTTGAAAAGAGAGTGTTTCGTAGATGTATCTACGAAACATTATGATTTTTTCAATTAATTGGGAAAATCTCAACTTGCACTATGTTTTAAGGCTTCTGTAAATACATCTATGAAAAAAAAACAATTTAAAAAAAAAAAAAGCTATTTCCGGAGATGAATCTATAGTAATTAGAGACATTTTTGAAATTTTGCGCGGTACATGTGAGAGTCATGGGATGCATTAAAAAATCGTCTAAGATTTATAAACAGGATTTGAGAAGTGTCAAACGTGCTAATGCACAAACCTAAAATTTAATATATTTAAATTATAATTAAAAAGAATATCAGAAACTATTTATCACAATTAAATCATCATAAAATTAATTCATAAAAGGGTCAAGAGAGCCAAATTAGCATAATGACCATAGATTTCCTCCGTTATATTATACATTATATATGTTTAAATATTAAAACTATTTTTATGATAAAAATAAAAACTTTGAGTATTATGTAATCACATATATATTCAGACGTATAAACGAATTACTGCCTAAGATTTACAATTTAACACACTTAACATGTTGCTAAAATTTATTTTATAAAGTAATTACCATGCTTAAATTATAATAACATAAAATCTCTATATATTTTGTCATAAACAAATAATCTGAAAACTTAAGAAGAATCTAAATATAACTATTCATACTTCATTATATTAATGTTGCTTTCGATGTAACTATAGTGCTAATTATTCAATTAATCTATTGATTGGGATGTTATTGGATCCAACTGACCAAACACACTTGTAGCAAAAGATATGATGGATATTTTCAAACCAAATTAAGTTGCATTGGGAAATTAAACAATTTGAGTAATGTAGAATTGACTGGTACATATCTTTGTCAACCCATGATTAGAAAAATCAACGGCACCGTCACACTAGTGTTCACATTTAACAATAAAAAGTTTTTATAATGCGATGTTCATATGAAACTTTGAATTCTTTAAGACTAGATTTTCCATAGCTAAATTAAAGGCATTGTTAATGTCAAATTTGGGTGCTATAAATGGACCTGAAAATGAAGTGCATTTAGCTTTTAGACCCCACTGAGGGTTGGTTTTTTTGTTTTCTTGTGTTGTTGCTTCTTCCACGTTTTCGTTGCTCGTTCATTTTTCATCAATATCGTCGATACTATTTGTTTGTAATTGGAAAATTTTCGTATTTTCGTAGTCTTATCGAAGTTTGGCATAACAGTGGTTAAGTGGAACAGTATAATTTTGATAATTTAAAAGTTTGACTTTAACGTATTAATCACCGACATACCAACTTTGTGAATTTACTAGGGGATTATATATGTCATTAGGTAATTAAATCTTTTTTATTGGTTTGTTTATTTTAAGGAATTAGATTTCCTAATGTAACATACTATCGGATCAAAACTGTTTATTCTTAAATTTACGAATGAATTTATTTTATATGAGTTTAAATTTATAACTTAAACATGACTGTTTTTAAGGATGTGTAAGGCGGACTACTATACAAAGTCTCATAAAATATTTATCAAATTAAACCGTAATTAAATAAGATCTCTATTTATTTATTTTTTTAAACTATGACTAACCAATATAGAGTCTCTACAGACTTGAGAAAACTATGAACCTAAACTATTTAATTTCTAATCAATAGTCGTGATCGAGTTTAGAAAATGTGAACCATTAAACATGATCAATGATGCAGAACCACAAGAAAATGAGACTGTCAACTCCCCATCTGAAACCTTAAGTTGTTAGGTTCATAAATTTTCTCTCTCTCTTTTTTTTTTTTTTTTATCAATTATAGGTATTCTCTCTTATAAATCTAACACTCCACGTCTACATATGCGATGTGATACTTTAACCAATCACACTTACACTCAACAATCTCCTGCATAAAATTGAGCTATTCACATTCTACAGGATTAAATCTAAAATTTGGCTCTTGCTCAACCATAAAACCAAATCAGACTTTTATACTATATATTGGGGAGTTCGAAAAAACAGAACCATCAAACAAGCTAAACGTTTAACTTTAATCTTAAGACATTATATATACAAAATTTGACCACATCTCTCTCCATATTTAAGTTAAAATAAATGTTTATAACAAACTCGTATGATTTTAATCGATTTCAAGTAATTTTACCACACGTTAACTCGTTAAAAATCATGATGATTTCCTATTTTACTTGAAATCTTTTATATTCAATTTAACATGCAATTTTAACAACCAAACTTAAAAATTTATCTACCTTGTTGGGGTCCCTCCCTTCACATAATCATACTAACAAAATTGTTTTTTCCAAAGAGATAAAAATAAAATTGCACAAAAGGCAATTTTAGATTTTAGCTTATCTACTCACCTAATCTACCCCTAGCAAAAACGTGTAAAAAGAAACACACAACAATAAAAGTTAAAGGACAAAATTGTGCATTGAATTTGAAGGTAAAGAAGAAGAAAGAAAAGGCTTACATATCATAGGCATTGATAGGTGCCTCAATGAAAAGGCTAAAGTTAAACTTAATTGAACAGAAAAAAAGAAAAAAGAAAGTAAAAGGGTCCATCCAAATAATTAATTAATAAAAAAAAAATAGTACAATCCAATTGAAAAGATCTTCACGTGTAAGTTGATGTACCATGTGCTTGTGTTTTAGATGAGAGAGTCAATAAAAAGGAGTGATGTTCCTTCCATCCAATTAACCTCATCTCACGGATCTTGCTTCTCTCTCTATCTCTCTATCTATCTTTCTCTTCTCTCTTCTAACTTTTTTCTAATACTCTTCTTTATCATATAAAAAGCCTAGAGAGATTACTTTCATTCAGCTTATTAACCAAAATGACTTCTTGGAAGAAAACCATCACTACACCTTTCAAAAAAGCTTGTACTTTCTTCAAAGATCAACCCACAAGAGATCTTAAGAAATCTCAAACAGGTTTGTTTATTTCTGATTCCAACCCCGACCAGATGGTTATTATCACTTCGTCTATTAATAATTAAAAGATATTTCTTTATTACGAGAAAAATATATATTTATATTTGATTATTTTTATTGAAGAAATTGTAATTTTATTTCTAATATTGAAATTTTTTTAAATTTTTTTCAGAGCAAGAGAGAAGTGTGATGGATCTGCAAGGTGAAGTAATGGCATGTGGATATGAAGATGTTCAAGTGATGTGGTCAATTCTGGATAGGACTAAATCCACAGCCACAGAACAGAATACAACATAGCATCTGCCACTTGAATTGACTGAAATGCCCTTTTCTTCCATTTCATGAATTAGCGAATGTTTTTTATATGCTAATTAATGTTAATGTCATCATAGTTGTTGCTATGAATGTAATGGAAATTAAGATTTGTGCCCCTTTTTCTATTAGGAAGAATTAAGGTGGCGTTTTTAGTTTGTAAGTTTTTTTTTTTTTTTTAATGTCAAGTTGTTAATTAGTACTTGTTTGGAATCCCTGTGATTGGTGAATGAAAATCATGGTGAGATTTTTTTTAATGGTAGATTCTTTTCTGTTTGTTTTTTTGTTGTTCAATTTTATCCTTCTGTGTGGTTCTTTGACGCTGTGTCTGTTTTCTTAAGGAAAGTAGTAAAATAAATAAATAAATAATTAAATAAATGAGAAGATATTTTCTAAACTTATGGTTAAAAATTTAGATATTTTATGATCTTCTTAGATATTTTCATTGCTCATATTTTGTAGGGTCAAAAAAGTTGATTGGAGTTTATTCAATAATTATGATAAATCAAGCTAGAGTAGTTATTTCTCATAGCTAATTACTATTCAAATTAATATAGAAAGGTGTCTTAATTTTTAGTTCTGCCACGTTTTAAATATAGCTATTTTCGTTAGAAAGTCGTTAATCACGGACGATAATGACAAGGTCTAATATTTATGGACCGAAATGATTGTTTACTTTTAAAAAGATGTTTTTGATGGAAATCAAAGCAAGAATGTTGAATCTTTTAAAATAAAATTAAAAAAAAGGAGGCAAGAATGTAGAATCTATAACTCAATTTAGTCTAAAACTTATAATGTCTATGATTTGGGGTTATGTGTTTGAAAGAAAAATTTAAGTGTTTAAAAGATATGTTAGGAAAATGACAGTAATTATAAGAAAATTTTAGATGGTTAAATTAAAGTGGTTAAGCTTGTGTTTGATAATAGGATTTTTATGAAGTGATTATATTAAATTGAATCAGTCGGGTTAGAGGCTTGGGTCTTGAGAGTGTGCTCTTCTCAAAGTTTTGAGTTTGAATTCGGTTATATGCTATCAATTCTTGTATCGGGACAGTCCATACACCCCGTTAGTGGACGGTGTGATTGATCTCTGTCGCAAGGCCGAATACCAAAATTAATAAAAAATTTATGGTCAAATGAGAAGAATAAGAAGGTGTATGGTTCTTCTAAATAGAGTTATTTGTAAGAAGGTATGATTTGGATGAAGTTTCCAAATATGTGAAGGATGAGGATTATGGAGTGCATTGATACCACAACAACATCAATTCTTGTTAATATGTTTCCTATTAATGAAATCGATCAACAATGGATTCATTATGTATCAGGTTGGATCAGTCAACCATTTTAGGATATATCTACTACCTACTAATTACTGACCAATCTACTTAATTTATCCTTTCATCTAAAAAAATTTACACTATAAAAAGGACAATTTCGTAACTTACTAAAAGAGCTGTGTTATCATTACAAACTACCCATAAAGCCCTTTGATTTCTACTTTCCTAGTGTCATGTGTTATCATTTCATTGACTGCTTTATTTAAAATCATTTTAATTTCCAGCTTTTTTCTCTCCCTTATGTCAACATTCCCTCTCTTTTTATTTTAAATCAATTAAAAAGAGCTCTGATTATATACATTTATATGTTGAAATATATTTTTAGCTCTTATTTTTTAAATAATAAAATTTTGATCATCTATTTAAATAATACGGTATTTAACTATTTGTATTTTCCATTTTCACTTTTCTTAATTTTTTAATCTCTTCATATTTATTCTCATTTTTATAGAGAGCACCAATATTTCATAATTTTTTTATATATGATATTTAAAATGTTATTAAATTTATTAATCATATTTAAATTTATTTTCAATTATTTATATATAATATTTAAATAATTTTTCCTTTATTTTACAAACGTAATTGAAATACTTCGTGAAATAACACGGGACACTACCAGTTGAATTCAAGTAAAAAAGCATACATATATATTACTTTAAAATAAGAACAACATGATTTTCAAGCACTACTAGAGTTTAATTTTCAAGCACTACAAGTATATAAAGTTTTACTGTGTTAGTATATTACTATCAATTATGTGTGTGCCCATAGAAGTGGTTATAATAAAATTCAAATGTTTCTAATGATAGAAGTGCTTTTAGAATTGTATTTTATCTCATTGAATATTAGTATATAGTTATTCACACAACTAACTTTTTATGTTACAGGTCACCATCAAATTATTATCTTTATTTAAAAACAAAATTATTATTTTCAAATACACTTAAATCTATATGATTATTGTTCAACTTACAATTAAGTAAATAATTTTATATTTTTCATTTATATTTTAAATTTTGAACTTACATTTCTTATAATATTATGAAGTACATCAAATACACTATATTAAATAAATATGTACCCGTGCGAAAATAAAATTATCAAAATTTATATTTTTTTCATGTTTAATAATTTACATAATAATTAATAAAATTGCTCATTGACATTTAACATTGACATTTATATCATTCAAAATATACTAAATCAAATAAATATGTACTCGTGCGACAACAGAGATCTCTTACTAATTTGGAGTTTATAGATGATGATTTTATTTTGGAGGAGAAAGGTTGGGTCAATATTAGAGCAATCAAGGACAATTTAAGATTTTTTAGTTGATATTTGGTCTCATAGTCAACTTTCATAAAAGCTTGTAGTTAGGCATTAATGTTTGTTAGTCTGGTTGGAAGAAGATTCTAGTATCTTTAATTGTGATATTAATGATACACCATTTAATTATCTTGGATTTATGGTAACCTTCACCCATCATTTTTTTCAACTTCCCATGATTGTTAGGATCTAAAAAAGACTCATGTTGTGAAAATTCGTTGGTTAAGGATATAGTCTCTAGGAGTTGAAACAAGGGGTTTTTTTTTGTGTTGTGGGTAATTGTGAAAAAATATCTTTCTAGAACAATCTTTGGTTGGAAAAGAGAGAGCGTTGAGTGAAAGGTTTAAAAAGTTTTTAGAATTTTTTAAATAAATTTACGATAATGGATTATATGTATAGATTGAGGTGGAAATTGAATGGTAGGTGTTGGCGATGGAGACTTAGTTTGTTTGCTTACTAAATTATTGTTTTAAAGAAAAACACTTGAGTATCATATGAAAGATGTTTATCATATAAAGATGAACAAATAAAATATCGAAGGTTGGAACTTGCCCTCTACAGTTGAGCCACTACAAATTTTAAGTAAAAAAAAATTATTATTTGATGGTGTGATTCAAGTTTAGAAAGAAAATATTTCGATCTAATTTGATTGAACTATGGTCTACGGATGTCGGATGACACAACACGTCAAGTTGTCTTGAATTCTTTGGTCTATATTGTTTTTTTATTTATTTGTTCATTTTTATTTAGTTAATTTAATTTAATTTTGATTTCTTAAAAAATGAAATATTCTAGATAAAATTTAAATAAAGGATGACTTTGTCGTTATACTTGAAAACTAAACTTTTATGTGTTAAATAAGTCAAAATGTTAGGCTTTGTTGGAAATCATTGTGATTGGTTGGTGTAAGAAATCTTGGTAAGATTTTTTTTTTTATTAAAATAAAAGGTAGATTTTTTTCTTCTATGATGTTCTTTGACATTGTGTTGATTTCCTAAACAAAGTGGAGACAGATGGTAGTAAAAAGAAAATAAAAAAGCTGATAAAAATCAAATATTTTTTTATCTCATAAATTTTATAAAAAAATCTTTTTTAAATTACTCATATTCGTTTGTAGGGACAAAAAAAATATTGATAGCAGTTCCTTTAATTATCATGATAAATAAGGTAGTATTGATGTTTTGTGTTACAGTAAATGTAGACACTATTACAAAAAACACATTTAATTTCAGTTGGATATGAGGTGTTACCTCAGTTTCATATGCGAGGTTACGAAGGCCGTTATGAAATGTGTTTTACTTTACCTCTCGATTTTACCTCTACCGATAGGTAAGGTATAAAGGTCATGTATTCGATCTCCAGGAAGATCATTTATATAATTTCTAAATGGCGAAAACATCTTTTAAAGGTGCGAGAAACACAAGAAAGGGATGTTTGAATTGGGTTGCACCAGATATAATCTTTTCGTAACACATAATACAAGGTTAACAAGTAAATAAAAATATATGAACACAATTATTTTTATTCTGGTTCACTGTTTAACTAAGTTACTCCAGTCCACTTACCAAGGTGATTTCTCCTTCTCAATAAGGACTTAATCCACTATAACTAAACTAATTACAACATTGACCACAACCAATGACTTCTTGAGACTCCTAACTAACACCTAGTCTCTCAAGGAGTGTTTTGGTGTAGTTTTGTAGAACTGATTTGGTGCAGCGCTCTGGTGTAGTTTTGTAGAACTGATTTGTTGATTTCAAATTATTCCAATGGCTTCCTTTATAGAGAATGATAGATCTGTTGGAGGGTAGAATAGAAAATGCAAAGTATAGTTGTAAAGTCCCCAACGCTCATGGTGGGGATGGTAGATAACAAGTACAGGTTGGATTGTCTTTAAGCCACCCTATAAGAGTAGAGGTCACAGTTTACGTTAGTACTTTTATGCTCACAATCACACGCAAGCCGTCCTTGATCTTCTAAGTCTTCAGAGGATTTTGATTGTATGTTGAAAGAAGCATGTTGTAGATGATCAGAACTTGTGTCTTCAGAACCTAAGTCTTTGAGTCTTCCGAACCTTATTTTCAGAGTCTTCAACACTTGGTCTTCAGAAGCGATGTCTTCAGACCTTCAGAACTTGTTCAGCAGAATCTCATCTTCAGCATCTTCAGAATTGGTACACAGAAGTAAAGCTTTAGAAGGCCTCCAAAACTTCTTTACAAAGTCGTGATCAGAAGCTCTTGTACTAACGTTCCTTAGACCCATTGCAGAAGTAGCATTCCATAATCTCGACTTTCATTGTAACACATCACTAGTATTCTTCTAGAGTATTGAGTTCAAAACCTGATGACGTCATATGCCTTCTTATCAGAGTCAGAATCTGCAAGGCAAAAGCCACACACTAGAAAGAAAACTGTTAGTGTATACAATGGTTCTTTATGATAACATGTAAATTTATCATCAAAACTTAAGGCCAGATGCAAAACCAATTTTGTTCTTACATCTTTCCCCTCAGTTTTCACTTAACTGACGGGTAAAACACCATTGAGTTTATTATATTTAATGTTGATTCTTTATTTCACAAAGCCCTAATTGAACATATAACTTTTCAAATTGGTTTACAAAATAATCATATGAACAATTTTGTTATATTTAAAGAACAACTTACACTAATCAATGATTTTCGAGCATCTTACAACTCATCATTTATCTCACATTCTTTAATGGTTAGAATCTCGTTCAATGTTTCAAGTTCTCCATTCAACGTTTCCTTCTCTACTAATTCATTCTTCAAGGCATAAAATGTGATGCTTTGAAAAATGAACAAGTATAGAAGAAAGTTGAACAAAAACAAGACGTATTGAGAGAGTTTTAACCATTAAAGAACGTGAGATGAATGATGAGTTGCAAAATGCTCGAAAAATATTAATTAGTGTAAGATGTTTTTCAAATACAACATAATTTTTATATTATTTTTTCCTAAATTAATTTAATAGGTTATATGTTCAAATAGGGATTAATGATACAAACAATCGACATTAAATATAATAAACGCAATTGTATTTTGTGTCACTACAATGTCCACTTGACATGTTCTACGGAACAGGAAGAGAGTTGCACAATGAACCACAAAAATATTATCTCAATATCAATCTCAAACTCAAAATAAATAATAACTACTAAAAAACAACATATCATTTTTCATAACTTTGTGATGTAGAACAACTAAACAACATCAACTACTCAAAGACAACACTAAAAAACAACAAAAACACATTCAATCTCAATTAAACAACAACTCAAAAAAATCTCTCAACAAAACCACATAAACATCAACAATAAACCTATAATATCAATTTCAATAAACCTATAATATGTTAAATGAAGGAAACTTATCTGGAGGGGGTGAATAGATCCCCAATTAAAAATACTTGGCGAAAAACTGTTTTGAAAAATTGTTTGATATGGATAACGGAAAACGTCAAGATCAATTCGTCTAATATGAATTGAAAACTCGAATATGTGTTAAAACCAACAAGAATTGCAATGATAATGAAATCCAATTTATACAATATATTTGAACTGATAACATGTTTGAATCTAAACACGCAAGTAATCTATTTTTAACGAAATGACTAAACAAAAATTAAATGAAGAAATTTATTGAACACTTGTTGTGTAGTCAATTTTTATCAGAATTTTCTTATGATTTTGTTGATTTGAAATCCAATTACAATCACAAGAATTGTAATCAACTCAACAAAACAGTTTTGAAATGATAAAGAATTTATCTAATCGTATCGATTGTACAATTACCGAACTCAAAAATTTGCTATTGAAAGTAAATGGGAGAGATGGATAGAGAGAGAGAGAGAGAAAGGATACAAGGACTTGTTTAGGCAGTCACCAGTCGTCCTTGCTATGGTTACGTCTGCCCCTAATTCCAAACGGAATTGAGATAATCAATCTTACTTTACAAAATTTGTTTAAAAAAGAAATGTAGAAATCTAACCCTACAAACCCTGTGTTTGATGTTGATCCTAACTCTTTCTCTTCCCTTGATATTGAGTTTTATCAAGTAACCTAATAATACCAATTGATCCTCTGGTTACCGCTACTTATTTGACAGAACCACTTTTTTCAAAGCTTTCACTCGGCTGAATCCAATTGCAAATTATCGTGACCCAAAACTCCCAAACGATCTTCTGGTTTTCGCTACTCCTTCGACAGAACCACCTTCTTTGAAGCTTTCACTCGGTTGAATTTGAATTACGAAGTCTTGTGCAAAACCTCCAAATAAAAACCTTGAGAGAAACGACAATTATGTACTGAGCAAGAGATAATTTTGCTTATATATAAATAAGCATCACAGCATTTCACCACGGTTGGTAAGACGAACTGTGATGAAATGATTGAATTTTACACCCCGGTTGACTAAAAGAATCATGGTGATATACAAGGTCAATCCCATTGTGTGACGATAAATAGAAAGTTGTTGAAGCTGAGACTCGAACCCTGTCACTTCAGGTACATTTCACTATAGTTTTTAATTTTGACCGTAGTGAAATGTCTTTTAGTAAATACAAAAAAAAACCCAAAAACAATTTATTAACACGGTTAACATTAAAGTCGGCGTAATATTGTTTTACAAAATGTCTATTTTGTAGTAGTGACTTGTCCGCCAACGACTCATCAAAGAGTTGAAGGTGCATGAAGAACCATACACAATACTAAACGGGAAAAAAATAACATTTCGATGCAATTCAAGAATCTCTTATTCCTTGTGTTAGCAGTCCGACCCCCAAAGTAAAATGTATGTGATTCCTTGAAATGAGTCATCTTATAGAAAATGCATATAATAGAATGTGTATTGATCTGAAAAGATACGGTTTCTTGAAATATTTTTTCCACTTCGGAGTGCCCACCTCAAAACCCAATCGATCGAATTATGTGTATTGGGCGACTTTCTAATACACTGTATTTTGGTTAAATTTATTTGAAATCGGGATGCTCTATACAGCTAACATCATCGGAGTGAACCCAAAACTTAGTTTAATCAATTTTTGGATAGGATGAAAGAATTCACCAAGATGAGCGAGATTGAAAGAGGATCAAATAAACAAAAGTCAAAGGTGAAATTACCTATAGATATAGATTTAGGTGATGACAGATATTTTGATTCATTTTAATTTTTCTTCAACAATGTATTTAGGTGGTTACACTTACACATGTTATGTATGTTAATGTTGGATGTAAATTGTATACATTTTATTGTATATTTCAGTTTTCCAAAATTGACACCATTTTTTTGTTTCATAACAAGTTATGTTTCTATAACATGTTTTGTATGAAAAGTTAAGGGTGAATTTGAAAAAGTATTTCTAGACGCACCCCAGATTTTTTTTTTAAAATGCTAACATGGATTTATTCAAAAATGCATTTCCAGATTCATCCCACATCATTAACAAAAATTATAGCATGAGTTTATTCGAAAATACATTTATGGACTCATCCTAATTTTACTTAACTGAAGTAGGGTATATCTGGAAGTACATCTCCGAAATATTCTCTGAGATAAGATTGAATTTCTAAGGTCCATATTGATCTAAAATTTAATAAATATGGGTATCAGTATACTTGTTATCACAAACACACACATACACATACAAAATGTCAATGTCTCAATATGCATATCTCGCATTAGTCTACTTCAACGGCGAGAAGTCCCCTCTTAAATTTAGGCCCTCAGACAATCTGTACCCAGACAATCGAAGAGTTGTGAAGCTCTATTATCATTCACCCTCAATTGACAATGAATGAAAGATACAGTTCAACAAATTTGAGGTGAAGACTGATTAAGATTTAACAGGTACATTTTACCATTACAAAACTAAAGGTCTGGTCGAGGTGAATGTCAAGATTGCGAGAACTATCGTATTCTAAAAATATTAAAACGTCCTACTTGATGATGAAATGTATTAATAAATTTACGTTAACGATTATCCATGTAATGTTTTGTTTTTAATATACTCCCTCCATTCTCTTTTATAAGCAAATTTTACTTTTTTATGTTCATTAAATAATTGATGTATCTAGTCTAAATATATTTCAAATACATCATTTAATGAACTTAAATATAAAATTTGTTTATAAAATAGAATGAAAGGAGTATGTCATAACAATAATTGATGTTAATTTATGTTATATTTTTTGCAATTTGAAAATATATTTTCAAATTTTTCGGAGGTTTGAGTACATGCAAAAATATATTTTTCCAAATTTGAGGCACATTTTATATTTTTCATAAGAGTACAGAAGTAACACTTAGGTTAGAAAAAATAACCCCTTATAATTTTCACTTCTACATTCTAACAGGGGTGTTCATTTGTTTAGGTAAATCTGAACCAAACCAAAATTCATATCAAACCATAGTGTTTAGGTTGGACATTTTTTCAGTTCAGGCAAGAACAAAACCAAACCAATGAAATCCAATGACAAATGGTTCGTGAATCGGAATTTTAATTTTTCTATCTGCAAACCCAACCCAAAACAACGATAATTAATTATCATGAAAATTATTACCACATTTTCAACTTCAAGAAGAAAAAAATGAAATGTGGTATGTGGATAAGTTATGTTATTTTAATTTATTATTAGAAAATTGTTAGTGTAATGTGATAACTGAGCATAGATTTATGAAACACATTCACTATCTCAAGTAACTAGTTATAGATTCAAAAGCTTTGTTAGATTTTTTGTTAAATTTTTTTAATCTATTCGTGAAAAACTGCTAGTTGAATATTTATAATTGAACAATATTAATACTATAGATTTTTTATATTATTATGAAAATTTAATTTCCGTAAATAAGTTATTCTTTTCAGATATTATTGCATTTTTTTATCTACCCGATCAATTCAACCTATTGTTTCTCGGTTTGGTTCGATTTGAACTTTATCGCAAAAATTTGCAAATTCAATTCAAACCAATCTATTTAATTTTAATCAGTTTGGATATCAAATTCACTCAAAACCAAACGAAACCGGTTCTCAAACACCCCTAAATTCTACTACACTACTACGATTAGTCTCTTTCTCTAGAGCCAACCAATGTTCGTATATTCATTTACAAAATTAACTAGTAACAAACCCGTGCATACGCACGGGTTCTGGTATGTTACGCGCATTTGTTTACATAATATATTTATTTTAAATAAAAAGGTAAAAAAAGAAAAAAAATAAGATTAATAATAGATTTTTTTCATATATAAAAATATTTTAATCAATATATTTTTTTCCGTATACAAATATTATTTTTGTTTAGGTATAGGTTACAAAAATATCTAAATCAATAGTAAATTTTCGTATATAAAAATATTTAGATCAATAATTTTTTTCCCGTATATCATTTTTTAATCATTTTTTTAATCATAAATATTATTTTTCATATATAAAAATATTCAGATTAATAATAGATTTTTTCCGGTATACAAATATTATTTATTTTTAGGTATCATTTACAATAGATATAATTATTTCCATGATTTATGATGATGTTTTCTCACGATAGTTTCTATTTAAGTTGCTGAAGATGTAGTTGATAGTGGCACCCTTAATGCTAATTATGTGTTTTCTTGTAGAGAATATGAGCATGTTAGTGAACACTCATTTTGGATTTTTTTTTCTCTCTGCAACCATTGCATTCTTTCAGCTAAAATTGTTTGAGAACAGAAGCCATCAAGCTTCTTCTCACGATAAGTTAATCACAACTCAAAACCACCTCTTGGTGTAGTTTGTCTAGGTGATGGTGCTAAATAGATCCCAAGGAAAGGAAAAGTTGATAAATGAGTTATTTCTGAAGGTGATTTCTTTACGTTGTCCATATTTGTGCATATTAATTACACTTTCACTTTTAATTTGGTATCAACTTCGACAATATATCTCTTGCAATTTGTGTCTATCTATTTTAAATTAGTCTAAGACTAATGAAAACATTTACAACATAATTATATATTTGGATTTGAAATGAAGCTAATTGTTAGACAAGAATGAATATATATATATATATATATATATATATATATATATATATATATATATATATATATATATATATATATATATATATATATATATATATATATATATATATATATATATATATATATATATATATATATATATATATTGAAGAGTGTTTTGAAATTTTATAGTGGATGATGGCAGTTTCCCTCTTTACACAGGTCTGCAGAAACTGGATAGTGTGGGTTGTTAGGATATTACAACCACAAGTTGAAAACTGATGTTTGTTCATCTTGTAAGAATTGAGACAAGATTTCAGGTAATGTGATGGAGCATAGATATACTAATTGGAACATAATAATATAATTTATACCTGATATATGAAAATCAGTTTGTATTACAAAATTTCAGGTCCTCCAATCACTGAATATTGTTCCACATGCCTAAATTAACAGAATGCATGCATACAAAGCATCCCCCAATCATGCATTAAGTTATTTCTTTAGCTTTCAAATCATTCTCAACCACCATATTTGAGTACATGCAAAAATATATTTTTCCAAATTTGAGGCACATTTTATATTTTTCATAAGAGTACAGAAGTAACACTTAGGTTAGAAAAAATAACCCCTTATAATTTTCACTTCTACATTCTAACAGGGGTGTTCATTTGTTTAGGTAAATCCGAACCAAACCAAAATTCATATCAAACCATAGTGTTTAGGTTGGACATTTTTTCAGTTCAGGCAAGAACAAAACCAAACCAATGAAATCCAATGACAAATGGTTCGTGAATCGGAATTTTAATTTTTCTATCTGCAAACCCAACCCAAAACAACGATAATTAATTATCATGAAAATTATTACCACATTTTCAACTTCAAGAAGAAAAAAAATGAAATGTGGTATGTGGATAAGTTATGTTATTTTAATTTATTATTAGAAAATTGTTAGTGTAATGTGATAACTGAGCATAGATTTATGAAACACATTCACTATCTCAAGTGACTAGTTATAGATTCAAAAGCTTTGTTAGATTTTTTGTTAAATTTTGTTAATCTATTCGTGAAAAACTGCTAGTTGAATATTTATAATTGAACAATATTAATACTATAGATTTTTTATATTATTATGAAAATTTAATTTCCGTAAATAAGTTATTCTTTTCAGATATTATTGCATTTTTTATCTACCCGATCAATTCAACCTATTGTTTCTCGGTTTGGTTCGATTTGAATTTTATCGCAAAAATTTGCAAATTCAATTCAAACCAATCTATTTAATTTTAATCAGTTTAGATATCGAATTCACTCAAAACCAAACGAAACCGGTTCTCAAACACCCCTAAATTCTACTACACTACTACGATTAGTCTCTTTCTCTAGAGCCAACCAATGTTCGTATATTCATTTACAAAATTAATACCTTTGCTTGGTTTGACTAAAGTTTTTTGTTTGTACAGAAAAATATAAGAGAAGAAACACTGCAAAAAGCAACTGATAACAATATACTGAACCAATGATTTTTGGTCTTAAACTATCTAGTATACATTTAAATAACTTCAAACTAAAACATCAAAAATATATACTCTTTTGAACTATCTGATACAAGATTAAAAATATACACTCTTTTGAACTATCTGATACAAGACATAACTCACTACAGAGCCAATTCACCTGAAATTTCTCTCTTCCTTTGCTTCAAGGACATCAACTTCCTCGTTGGATAGAAGATCCACAATGGGTTCATATACGTCCCACTCCTTTCTTTTCCTGATGTTCAACCAAAACAACCAAGGCATATGAAGTTCTCATTTTGAATGTTATAAGTAAAGCCATAAATTTCAGAAAATCAAAAGTGCATAAATTTATGACACGCTTACCGAACAACACTTGATTTAATACCAAATAACTTGACCAAGTCCACTGCTACAGCGCCTCCTTTACTGTCAAAAGATTATAGATGAGACAGCGATTAAATAATAGATTAGGCACACGTATATACTCTGAACTTACAATAAAAATGCATTTGTCACATCGATTGAACTAGGATAGAAGTGTATGAATAACCTGACAGGAGTAAAGTCAGCCCCACGACGACCCTTCTTGCTTAATCTGCTTTCTCTTGCTGAAACCACACTCTGAATTGCAATCTGAATATGAAAATGTATTAAGAGCTAAGTATATATAAAATAACGCATGGACATGATAAACTAATTGACCAACAGAATGAATGACCTCATAAAGCTGTTCTCTGATGGCAAAGGCAACAGCTGGCTGCAAAACAGTAGTATTTTGGTGTTTAGTATGTTTCACAATTACTCAGGAAGGTTATGTATGTTTTCGTATTACAAATTAATTCATTACTAGCAATAATTAAATATACTTACTCCAACCTCAGGATCCTCAATGCCCATGTCTCTGCAGAAGGTTCTGGCAAACTCTTCAGGATCACTATCGAAGTTGTTCAAGTCCTGGAATTTAATGAATTTAGACACATACATGCAGATCCAACAGAAGAAAGTGCAGAAAATCAGAAGATAACAGTTCCATTCCTATGATACAATGATTGTGCTGTGATCTTACCCATAAAAATTGGTCCTTTACAAGCGTATGATTTACACGAAGATCAAGCTGTAAAAAACAACAACACAACTTTGTCAATAGACAAATATTCAATTCAATGACATGTATATTACACCCGATTCAGTGACATGTATACAGGAGATGCTTAAACTACAGACCTCTGTCATGAATGGTATTAAAAACAAAAGCCAGGGAATCAGACTGAACAAATTTGGTCATTGGCTTGACAGGAGGCAAGCAAACCCAAACAATCAGGAAGTGGGAATTGAGAAGGAAAAATAGAAAGAGAAAGCATAATATTCACAATTTTGTCTGAGTGCATCACATGTTAACAAGCTAAGGCCTCTATTATACAGCCTGCTGGGTTATGACAGCTGTTCCACTTGCATATCCCTTCTTAGATTTGGGAAGATGTTGCAACGTGACAAAATCACGAGCCTTCATTCATCAAATAGTTACACAGCCATTTTGGTGGTAATTGATCGTCTTTTATAGTACTGTCACTTTGCTCCTCTCAAATCCAATTATTCGAGTTTGTAAGGTTGATGAAATTTCATGAATTTGATAGTTTAAGTTGCATGGTTTTCCAAAGAGTATTGTCTCTTATAGAGAAAAAGTTTGCACTGGTAAATTAGGCAACACTTGTTAAATAAAGTGCCACTTCCCTAGCTATGAGTTCCTCCTCTTAACATCCACAAATTGAGGGAAAATGGGAGGATTTAGCAAATGCTAAGAGCTGCGCTTGTGTTGTTTTCCTGGCAATAATCCAAAGGCATGAGTAAGAATAGTTGCTTGGGAAGAAAATTGGTATAATACATCTTTATACACAAGCAATGGAATAACTCTTTTCAAAGTTGTGTCTGGCCGTCATCCTCATTCATTGGTCAAGTATGAGCCGTGTGAAAGTTGTGTTAAAGCCCCACATCAACTAGGAATGGAGAAAATGTTGGGTTTATAAGAAAGGTGACTCATACCCCTATTGTCTTAAGGTTTTGGGTGATATGTGGTGTCAAGGTCTCTTGTAACTATGAACATTTGGCCCATTAACACTTCCGAGCCTCGCTCCCCGGACTTCTTCAACGCCATTCTACTTTTACAATTTGCATTTGGCTTTAACAAATTCAAGGCAGCTTTCAATGGGAGGAGTGTTGTCAATGGTTGTCAAGATCTCGATCTAGATCTTACAATCTTAAGATTTTACGATCTCAGTCACCCCCAACGATCCCGATCTTAAGTAGAATTGCTTATTGTAACCAAATTGTGAAAAACTCATAAAATCATTGATATTGTGCGATCTTTGCCAGTTTCGGCTATGATTGGCCGTTTTCCGGCCACCATCATTGAAAGATGAGAACGATTCAAGGATGACAAGATGCAGAGGCACAACAATTACGGTTCGGCGTGATGAATGTGTGCATTTTGCAATTAAGAAGTTTTAGACTAAGGGTTTAGAGAATAAACATCTCACTTGTATGGGATAGTAATTGACCAAGTATGTCCCTAATGTCTCACAAATGTTTCATGTGGTAGTAATAAAGTATAAAAACTCAATCATACATGTCTAATGAATATGAAAGAGTTGTTTTCTCACGAATACACTTACCTACTAACATATATCATGTAAAAGTACTTCAAATATATACTATTATTTTGTCATTTTAGTAGGATCTTACGGTTTTTGTTGCGATTTTATGGTTTACGTTCTTGTTATCCCCTCTCAATCTTACAAAAATATTAGGGTAGGATCTTCCGATCTTAACTACAATTTTATATTTTACAATCTCGTTATTCTCTCCCGATCTTATGTAAGATCTCGATCTTAAGAGAATGATATTAATATAAAAGACAAGGAATCGAACGAAACAAAATCGGTTGAGGAGGCCAGACAGATGGAATTGATCAGGGAAAGGTGGCAAGCAATCTAAACAATCAGGAAGTGAGAAGGGGTAATAGAGAGTGAAAGCATAACAAGAATTGTGCTGAATGTGATATAAAAGGGGAAGCAAACCAGTGATTGGATAGGCAGAAATTAGTGACTGTTACGATCTTTCTCGTGTCCTAGATTCCTTTATTCTACTATTCTATTCTTCCATGACCACTTTCTGTAAATTTCCAGAAACGGAATTCATTCGATACTTATTTAATTTCAAGTCTTATTGCACTTTCCATTCATCATTATGTCAAAAACCAGTACCAAAATACAATATAATTGCAGAAATTAACTTTTATTTATGTAGATTAGGTTTACAACAGAAACAGATTTACACATAAACTAAGGAAAGAAATAATATAACTATTAGTACAAGACGATTCTTATCAAAGAAATTCAGAAGTTTTCGTCTCTCCCTCCAAGAATGAGCTTAGTCTCCCCCTCCCAAAAACATGCAAAAACTATCCCATAATCAGATTCTACTTTCCTTTCTCTATTTATTCCTAAAACTTAACAATATAACTGACATAATACTAATAGCTTCCCAAAACTGCCCATAACCGCCGTTATAAGAAGTCTAACACATTATTATACTATTCTATTGAGTACAATAGTGACACCGAAAAATTCAGTCTCAATTTATCACTATATGTGTCTGACCTTAATACCCTCCCCTCTAATTTTAAAGTTATACTGTCATCCTGTATAATGTAAACAGAATTTTTAATGGTAGTGCATAACTACAATAAGTCTTCCAAGAACATGAGTATAATTTCCAATGCCATTGGTATTACGTCATTTTAAACATATTATATATTTCAAGACTTCAGTCTTTTATTATAAACATCAATATGAAGCCGGTTTAATTCAAAACTAAGACAAAAAGGCACATAAACATCATTGAGGACAAAACAGCACCTTGATGGGAATAATCTTCTCTCCAGCATACATATCTTGACCCTCATAGGATCGAAACTCTGCTAACTGAGACTGATCCATAGAAAACCAACCAAACCAACATCAAATAAATCAAGTGAAACACAATACAATACAAATCAAACTCATTAGAAAGCAAAAACAAGAGGAACATAATGTACTTGAATAGACTGAGCAATCTGAGTAACAAAAGGAGGAGGCAGCTTCAAATCCTTCACAGTCCTTTTAGCAAACACCACAACTTCAGAATCCGGATCTACAATCATTAATCAATGTTTCAATAGGTTAATTGAGGACATAAGTATTATCAAAAACACATAATAAGAAAAATTGTTGATGGTGTTGTTGGGTTACCTGAAGGGTTCCAGGTGAAGGCGTCTTTGTATCTATGTCCGTCAATTTCGATGTCGAGTCGAATGGGTACGAGATTTTCCGAAGTTGGCCTGTGTGTTTGTGAATACTGATTCATTCAGTGATTGAATAAAGAAAAGAAAGAAAGAATTGGAGATAGTTAGGGACTTACATTCTGAACTTGACGGGGTTTCTGTAGAAACCGGAAAGAGGGGTTTTCATCTTCAACCGAAACTCTAATGGCTTCTGATACGCTTCAATCAACGATGATGGAAAAGCTATGCTACGCTGAACGGGAACACACCAAAACCAAATACTCTTGTCTTCTTCTAAGTTTCAATTCCCCGCGGGTACTACCGCTACCAGTACTTATGATTTTGCAATTACGCCACGCTATTGGTTGTATCTGATATTTTAAATTTTAACTAATTACACTTTTGGGCATTATTGTTTTTTTTTTGAAAAAAAAATGCAGTTTTAGTCCCCAAGTTTTTCAATTGTTTGTTTTTGACCCTCCAAATTTCAATTGTTTGATTTTGGTCACCAAAATTTTTTAATTGCTTGATTTGAATCTTTCAAATTTTAATTGCTTGATTTTCACCCCTCAAGTTTGTCCCCTTTTGTATATTGTAACATCCATATTTGCTTAAGAATGTATATTTATGCACCAAGAATTATTAAAAAGGAGTTAGTAGATTAGTTGGAATTAAAAGGAAATGGTTAGATTGGAACTATCTGGAAAAATTATAATTTTCACATAGTTTAGGGGCAATATGGTCATTGATCATGGAAGGAACCATTTAAGGGCTTGTTTGGATGCAAAACTCATTCTTATGTGATGCCAAAACAGATTTGGAAGAGAGAAAGAGAGAGGATATGTGAAAGAAGGAGAAGAAGAGATAGAAGGAAGTTGTCATCTCAAGATCACTCCCCATAGATGCATGCTTGAGACCCTGATGGTTTTGGATGAAGAAGCAATGATCAAGGGCAGGAGAAACTATCATCATCTCTGTCTCATCACAATCAAGTCAGGATCTCCATGAAATTGAGGTGAGTTCCATAGTTAGAACTTGGGTAGGATTTGGGGTTTTTGTGAAATTGCATGATATTAGGGTTAGAGTGAGAATGATCAATTGCATGCTAATTTAATCGGTCATATACGTGTTGAAATAGGATGGGGTTCGGATTTGGATTGTTGGGGAACCTAAAGATGAGTTAGAACACTATTGGAACTGGTTTTATGCAAGAAATGTGATTTATGCTTCTGGTTCAGTAAGCAATCGATTACAGGGGTCAAGCAATTGATTGCACTGTGAAAAATTAACATTCTGCGCTTCTGGTTCAGTGAGCAATTGATTGTACACCAGTGTAAATCAATTGCACCTGACAGAAAATCATTCCTTTAGGCTATGTTTGGGAGTTTGGAGGGGAGGGGAGGGGAAGGCTTCCGAAAACGAATTTCTAAAAAAATATATAGAGAAATATTTGACATTTTTTGAAAAAAATGATTTTGTTTAGAATGATAAAAGAGTCATAATCATTACAAAATTTTTAATTTTCAAAATAGTATAACAAACTAAAAGATATTTGGAAAATTTATATAAGCCCTTCAAAACCCTCCAAAACCCTCATTCAATACAATTTTTTAGTTCCCCCATTTTATGGGGTTTTTGGTGTTATGAATAAAACCAAACCCTCCAAAACCCTCCTACTCAAAATCCTTTTATTCTTTTCACCCAATTCTTCTTATTTTTTAAAGCCCTCCCCTCCCCTTCCCTCCAAACTCCCAAACATAGCCTTACTGTTTTGACCATAACTAGAGTTCCGTAACTCAGAATTGGGCGTCGTCGGAGGCATTCGAAAGCTAACGGAAAGGGATACAAGTGCTTAATCTTACATAATATTATCATACTCTTAATTATTAATCAAGTCCATGTGAATATTCTTGTACCTTGATTACTAAAAGATAATGCTCGGGTAATTGACTCGTTAATCATTCTAAGGGCCTTGGTGCCCAAGTGTTCCTTCAACTGGGTTGTAGGCATCATGGAATGAGTGGTGATGGAAATCAAAGCTATCCACGTACACAAAAGATGTTGAGGTCTTATAGCTTGTGAAGCTAAGCATATGAACCAAGAGGCGAAGAGGTCTTACAACTCGGTGTAACTTGTGTACGTCGATTAAAAAAATATGAATATGGTAAGGTGAACCTTAGGATACCTAGACCAAGAGATATGAACAGATGCTAGCTTGATATTCCCTTTTCCTATCAAGCGACAACTTTCGAAATCCTACAATCTAGTGGTGTAGTAAGTATGAGACGAGGGGTTAGAGAACATACATAAGGATAGTAGATGTGAGTAGGCATGTTACATATATATTGTCTATTTCTTGTGAAGTATCTCCAAGGATGCCCCTGCGCCACATATATTGCAGGCATTCCTCGAGTGTGTGATCTCAAGAAGGGGTCGTGCTCCGTAGTTTAGGAGCTATTCTCCGGGGATGAACTCCCGGGTATATGGGTCACACCTTCTCCTTTTGTCGTCTCCTTGCGGGGGGAATTTCTATGTGAGATTCGGACCCTGAGATATTTGAGGAGTTCGATTCCATGCAAGGTTGTTAAAATCCCGATTTAAAACCTAAATTCTATAGATTTCACGTTTCTAGGTCAGCATTTTGTGTTAAATCACACGTAGAAACTTTATCATTTGGAGATGAATTTAATAAAGTCGAATATGCATACCATAATAAAGATGATGTTGTAGAAGGATTGAACTTTTGATTAAGTTGAACATGAAGATGAAAACACTTGATTTTTTGAACTAGAGAAACTTATGAAACTATTGGTTTTTTTGGATAATCTTTTGGATATTACTTTTTATGATTTGGAGAGTAAATTATGTAGTTTGGTACAATTTTGTGAATATTACACCTTATTATGATGATATAGTACATTTTTATTTTATAATTAAGTTAAAATTTTAAATTATTAATGCATTTACAATATTATATATATATATATATACATATATATATATATATATATATATATATATATATATATATATATATATATATATATATATATTTGTGTGTGTATATAAATTTAATATGAGGTAAAGTCCATGATTTTACGTTTCGATTTTACATTTCGTTTTTACCTAAGCAAAACGAGTCAAGGTAAAAACTCGATTCTGACAACCTTGATTCCATGGTTCTCTATAGTCATATGAGTTATTTACCATGTAGATTTGAAAGATGTGCTTTTGGGTCTTGTTTCGAGAGCAGATAGGCAGGTAAACCCGGAAGACCGAACCTTGAGGGTAGCTCCCGACAGAAGGCTGTCAGGTAAACCCGAAAGACCTATTCTGGAGGAAACATGTACCTAATATTTGAACATGTGATATGTTCTCAGAGTATCTAATCGGGTGGTCAGAGGACACTCAATCGTGGTGCTACGAGTTGACGGGCTTTCATGTACTGGATAGTGAGGAAACCTTAGGATCTGATATGGATATGTAGTTGATGTATGTACCCTGTATAGCCGAGAGGACCCATAAGATAGGGGAACTCACTGAGATTTAGTAATCTCACCCCGTTCATCTTATTATTTTTTTCAGGTATCGTGCAAGATCAAGTTTTGCTAGATGCTTAGATCAAAAGCTTTTGATTGGATGTCATGAACACCGTGCCTGAGCTTTTCTTCCGCTGTGAATTTTATCATTGTGTTGACATATTCATTGTATTCATCATCGAGATGATTTTGAAATGTATACAGCTTATGTCATTATTTTCTGACTTTTGTATGTACTCAGTACTAGTTATTAATATTTTACTAATATGATTCTAGACGCATATTGGTAGGGTATTACATATATGATAATCCCCTAATAACATGTAGACTAAACTTTGTTTTTTTCTTCTCTTATTTGTTATTTTTTCTTAATCTTCTTCACTACAATTCTATTTTTTTTTTTATCTTTTTAATTAGTTAAATTTTGAACATAGAATCTTGAAAAACTTAAACATTTCGTTCAACATATGTCTAATGGCAAAAAAATTTGATAACAAAAAGGATATACCATTAAGTAATTAAAATAACTAATTCATTGCACAAAAATTCCCTCATATTTAAGCATAAAGTTCCAATGTCTAACAAACTTATTGGTCATGTAAAATTCCAATCTTTTTGCAAGGGATATTGTAGGTTTGTCCCGATATTTTAAAACGGCTTTGTTAAAAGCTTCACACATGTTATTAGCCAAAAAATCTCTTATTTTAATTAGTTAGTGACCTATCTTTTTGTTGTAAAAAAAAGGAGAAAAAAGTAAAAAGAAAAAATAAGTTTAGTGTACACGTCACTATGGGACTATTAAATGTAAAAGAGTGAAAGCTGAAGGAGTAAACATCAAACAATTGACAAACTTGAGGGACCAAAATCAAGCAAATGACAAACTTGAGGGGTCAAAATCAAATAATAGAAACTTGAGGGACTAAAATTAAGCAATCGGAAAACTTGGGGAATCAAAATCAAGCGATTGAAACTTAAGAGACCAAAATCAAGCAATTGAAAAACTTGGAGGATTAAAACTGCATGTAAGCCTTTTTTTCATAAGCAATAGGCATTGTAGTTTAATATATGTTCAGTTTTGCTTATTAACCTTGTTCATTACCAGAGTGAAAAGTCACAAATATTTAGAGATTTCAGATATGTATTTTCATATATATTTAGTTTAAACATGATTCACGTTTTCTTGAATGAGTCATCCTATGTTGCCAACAATATTTTAGGAGATGTATCTTTATATCCATATATGAGTTATTCCGGTGGTGCATCTTCGTAAATACCCTTATTTCAGAATTCAAGGAAGTTTACGAAAATGCGTCTCAGTAATGCACTCGGTAAGTCCAAACCAAAACCAATAACATAATGATTGCAAAGGTTGAATAAAAAAATTAATTTAATATCAAAATACATAACATTACATAATTAATTGTAACATAAATATATAACATAAATTTAACATTACATTTTATTAGGACATTGCAACATCATTTGAATATCTTCGGTCGATCTTGCAATTATTGCATCCACTTGAATCAGACCATTTATTTCGTAACAGTGAAATGTACTCCACATAATCCTTAAATATTCATCGGTCTGTCGCTACCGAGAAAATCAACAGAGTCGCCACTAACATATTTATCCTGAAAAGGAAGGGAATGCCAGCAAACCACAAAACAAAACAACGGTCTTACGACCAGAGAAAAAGGGTAAGGGAATCGGTTACGCGAGGGGAAGATATTAGCACCCCTCGCGCCCATCGTACTCGATGGTATCCACGCTAGTGTCTAAATCTATGGGTGTGTAACAAATCTACGCTAATCTGGACTAAAATGAATGCAGAATGTAGGGAAAAGAAAGGATTATGCTCGCACGGGCCCTACCCCGCTGCCTACGTATCTGTTTTGCAGAATTAGAGCTACCATAGCTCGGCTAACTAGTTTCTGTTTGTTTTGTGTTTTTTAGGTGAACAAATTACATTCACACTCCGCTGCTCGACCTTTGGAGACTTATGCTTGGGAATGGAGCGGAAATAACAAGCTCTTAAGAAAAGAAAATCAAAGAGTTTGGTTTGTGTTTTAAAGAATGCATGAGGAAGACCTAAGCTAAGGGGGAAAGCTTGCTACCTAATGTTATCATACAAAGGGTACAAGTCTAAACTAAGCTAATAACCTATGGGAAAAAGGCGAAAGCAAACAATAATATCACACAAACGAGCTCCGCTCATAAAGCAAACAAAACCAACGGTACTGACCGAATGGTAAAAAAGCGGTCCCGCCATAGCCAAGGGGAGCGAATCACCCGAGTCAACCAAGCATTAGACCTCGCGAAAATGATCGGGCCATAGACAAGAGGAGCGGATCCCTCTCAGCAACCAAGTTATCACGGATCTGACAGGAAAACGGTGCGTGCGTACACCGAGCATCAACGTCGAGCGACGCGAGCTATAGGACATGCGGGGGTCCGGCTACATGAACCTTTTTCCTGACATACTCGATAACAAGATCTTGTGCAGGTTCAGAAGCGAGCCACGCGTAGCGTGCGCATACTGAACAAACTCGATGAGACTGGGCGGGGGTTGATTGCTAACCCTTTCCGCATGCCTTCCATGAGGACTTAACGGAGCGCCATATAGGACTTATTACACCGTGACTCCCTGCCGCAAAGCACAAATGTAAACACACCAACAAAAACAGAGCCTCTTTCGAGGACTTGGCCAGATGCATGTCTAGGTCCTACTTCTCATGTTAAAGGATGATGCAAGAAAGCGATAAAGTGCGAGAGAAATAAAATGAAACGGAATCAATACCAAACGGATGATGATCCGTAAACTAAAGCGAAGAGAGCAAGGAAACTAGAATCCCGCGAGCGAGCTAGCAAAGCAAAAGCAAATAGTCAGCACACCGATTAGCCATGAAAGCACACAAAGGTCGACATGCGCGTCGAGCACAATCACAATACACCTGCAAGAGGAACAAGCAAACCAAACAAGCAGATACAAAGTAATAGAGATGTGTCTCCAGGATGAGAACACAAAGGGAATGAATGAAATCGTGTCCCGCATGTAAAGCGGAACACTCTCATAGAATAAGCATCGATCGGTGACCGTCCAAAAGCCTCGCACACTAGCACACACATAAGAGATAACAAGACACCGCAATCGGAATTGCGTTATTGCTATTCTAAAAATAAACCGGACAAAGCAAACATGGAAAAGGTGCGGTAATACGCAAATAAGCATGCAAAAATTACACCAGAAGCCGACAAAAGTACCATAACGGAAAACACAAAATTCAGCAATACAAATCATTCCATAAAATAATACATTTCACAAGCTTTCCAACAATTTAAAGAACATGCAAATCGGAGTTACGAGCAAAAAGATATGAACATTCAAAGTTAGAAAAAAAACAAACATGCTGGACCGTAACGAGTTACGCTCTGACCCGTAACGGGTTACGGTCAAGACAGTAGCAAAATGAGAGAAGGAGAGCACTTTCGTAACCGGTTACGGTCTGGCACGTAACCGGTTACGCTGCAAACAGTGGCCAGCATAACAACCCGTAACAGGTTACGGTTTGGCACGTAATGGGTTACGTTGTGCAAAAAAAATGCGAAAACACATCTCGTAACCTGTTACGGTCCAGCACGTAACCGGTTACGCTGTAACAGAATTGAAAAAAACAGTTTCTACAGCATTTCAAGCCACCTATACATGCATCCATCAATAATTATGATCAAGCACGAATTAAACTCGATTTGCACAGCGTTATGAGCATCAAACAACCACAATTAGGCATCAATACACATAGATTTCAAGTCAACATCATTGATTATTAAACAAAAACTCATGCAAGCATTAGATCAAACACATAGTGCACCAAACTTGTATCGACATGCAATTGCAAACAAAGTTTCAATGAATCTAACACTTAATCATCATCAGCATCAATTAAGCATCATCAACCACTAGATCTAGCATTCGGGTCATGTTAACATCAACAAGTAAGCACTTAATTCAATGTTCAAAGGCTTACCGGATGAAGATCTATACCGACGCGCGAACACGAACACGAATCCGACACGAACGCGAACGAAATCGAAAAGCGAATCCGGAGAAGAAAGAGAGTGTGATGCGCGCAAGCTAATGGAGATAGAGGCGAATCTGAACTCGCGATCTTGAACTTCAATCCATATTGCTCTTGATTCTTGAAGAAAGTTGATGAATGTTGATGAAAGTTTTATAGAATTTATGGTTTTGATCTTTTAAAATTGAGAGAGAAATGAGAGAAAGTGTTTTTTATCTTTTGGGTGACATTGAAGTTATGAGAGAATGTGAAGGAAAATAACTTATATAGTGTGAATGGTGAAACGTCCAAAACGCCCTTAATTATCTCTTTTTGGCTCGTTTTTAAGGAAACTCGGTTCGACTCTGAATTCCGGAACGAAACCAATGTCATTGTGAAGATGACCAAATTCGTGACTCGTAGCCGCGAGAAACGTTTGAATGACTCGTAGTCCGTTAGAATTTTGTGCGTACCGCTCAAAGAATTCAATAAAACTCCATCTTCGGCTCAAAATCTGAACAAGCATGTGTGACGAAGAATCGAAGCTAACGAAATTTCTGAGAAAATGCCGCCGGAATGGACTTCATACGATAAAAATCAAAGAAGTTATGAATTTTTAAACTTGGCGCGGCATACCCGAAAATGCACTTTTTACCGAAAGACTATGGCGCTCTTCAAAATGCTGGGAGTTTTCAGTGCATAATTGGCCTTCGGTACGAACATATGAAATCTTGGTAATGATGGCACGGAGCTCCAGTTAAAGTTTCGAGCGAATCCGACGAGCGGATTGTGAGATATGAATTTTCTGAGGCCCGAAACCCTATATTCAACACCATTCTTCACTGAGAAATCTCAAGTAATTTGCAAATCTGACAACCTTCCTCAAAGAATTGGCTTTCGAGCCGAACACGAAAGTTATAGATATTGTCGAAACAGTCAGGGTTACGCGTGAACTCAGCTCATATCACCTTCTCACTAAGACTTGCGAATTTTCTCGTATTTTCACTGTATAAACCATATTTCACACCGTACTTCCTTAAAACCTCAAGAACTCTTTATTGTTTTTTTCCTTAATTTTGAATGACGAAATAAACGTCTTGGATAACTTATAGCTTAAATAAAGAGGGCAAATTTTGGGGTGCAACACGGTCTTTGACTCTAACTTGTTGTACTGAATCTTTCATTTGTTTTCAATCAAGGGTGAATAGTAATTGAGCTTTACAACTCTTTAATAGTCAGAGTATTGTAGGAGATACTCTAATATAGATTTCAAATCTACAAGAGATGTGTACTTTGTGACCTTAAATTCAAGTGAGGGCTTTGAGCCGTCGAAGTATACCAATGTGACATGTCAATATATGTTCATTCTAGTGTGGTGTGTTTTGTGAGTAACATGAGATGAGAGACCTCATATACTAGTTTTAAATCATTAAGAACCTTAGAAATTATACCATGTCTCAAATGATATTCCAGATATGCATATCTGGACTCACCCTATTTTAATCCAAAATAAAGGTTTCGACGAAGATTTATCTCTAAAATACCCCTATTTGATAATTTCTAAAGTTAAAATGGGGTTAATAAGGAAGTTCATCTCGGGAAACTCCCTGATTTTCAAACAAAACTTGGTTTTATACATAATCAGTGTTAAGATCTTGAAAAATAAATATTTCTTAAATTTTATCTCAATTGTTATACAATTAATGTTGATATACATTACGTATGTATCATATGGTGCTAACAATACATACAAAAAATGAGTCACCATATAAATACATTGTTTGATAAAAACTAAAAAGCATCAAAACATGATCACCTAAATATATTTCTATGGATGGTTCCGCATTTGACTTTTCCTTATTTGATTCTCTTTCAATCTCGCTCAACTAGGTCAACTCTTCCGTCGTGTCCAAAAAATAATTCGCCCAAGTTCCAGCCTCTTTTGTTAAAGGTGTTGTCCACTTCAGTGATGTCTTCGGTATATGACACCCTAGTTTCAATTAAACTTGAACAAAATATTATATTTTTGAAAGCCACCCAAATACACATGATGTGTCCTGATGCATTTTGAGGTGACATACTTCGAAGTGGAAAAATGTTTCCCAAAAACCATATATTGTCAAATTAATACAGACCCTATCATAAGCACTTGTTATAAGATGTCTCATTTCAGGAAAGTGCGTCCATTTTTCAAACGGTTTCGGATCACTAACACAAGGAACAAAAGAATTGAGAATTGCATCATAATATTCTTTTTTCCTTCCATATAATGATATGTATGATTCTCTATGTGTTGTCAACTCTTGTAGAAGCTAATGGAGGACAAATATGTGGTTCTCTTCACTTTAATCGAGAAAACTGAAAACATCTCAAAAAACACAATTGTCATCACCTTTAACATCTACAATCTGCTAAATGTATTTGTGCATAAAAAATGTCATCTCTTTAATGTGGATGATTTTTGGTAATGGTGGTGAGGAAGTTGGTTTGCTAATGCGAGCACCCTTGAAAACAATTTTTTTAGATTTAAGAATTAGAAAATTTGGAAAATATAAGTCAACATGTTCAATGTAAGAAGGAAACCGCTTTGTAGAATTTTCACTCTCAGTCGATTTGACCTTTTTAGAGGAACCCTTTGTTTTAATTGGTTCTGAGTGTGGTTTCAAATTCGTAGTTTTTCAAGATATGCAATCTTCATCAACTGCTCTTTGATGTGCAATTTTATGTTGTCATCAACATTCATGAATCTCTCTTGGATCACTTCCCACCCGGACATGATATATATGTTTGATTTATCATCGTTCATCACACCATCATCATCAAACCGAAGCCTTTTCTAGTGAGTGTATCTCATCCATACGTATCAATGTATTGATCTTCATTTTCTTTTTAGTTAAACAAGCACATGGAATACTGTACATCTTCCTATGTGTACAATTATACTTTGAACCATATGATCTTATTTTCTCTGCTTGCTTGGCTTCTTGATAAATAAAATTCAACCTCATACGAAAGATGTTGCCAACCAACTGTGAATAAAGGATATTTTAAATAGGTCTTATAATACATTAATGTTCCAACCAAAAGATGTTTGTATCTCATTATGCTGATTTCAGATCATTTGGTTCATTGTGTCCCGACCTCTACAAAAATCATCATTACTGTTTCCCAACCAACTCTTCAGTGTAGCATGTGAAAATTCACCTCAGTTTTTAACAAAACCGAGAGGATAATTTAGCGTGATAATTGAGGATATTGATCACCGTCCTTAAACAAATCAGTTTCGTTCATTTCATGGGTATCAACACTCAAGACACTACCATTAGTGATCCGCGTGAAACCTAAAAAACTTCCATTATAAAAGCATTATGATATCTAAAATTGATAATGAAACATCATGAAGCGCTTGAAACTATCTACATCCTCCACTTTAAAGTTTGTAAGAGTATTTTCGATGAAGAGTTCTCTATGATGGATTGCAAGAGCAGAAAATTAGTTGGGTTTAAAATTTGTATTCTTAAATATTTGTTTGAGCAGAAAATAATTTATTTATCTTTTTTTATATGTGAAACAAATACTTAAAAAAGCAATTAAGAATATAATGGTGCCCATCATTTGATCTTGCCCAAATATCAAGGATTCGAAGATCCAACATATGATTTTAATGGACAAATTAATTTTTATTTTAATATTCTGTATAAACAATGTAATATTCTGGGTAAACATTGTAGTTTGTAAACAAATTATTTTATTAATTTTTTGAGTAAATAATGTAACAAGTTTTAATTAAACAAACAATTTATCTTACCCTTCGGTTTTATTAATCACCCGAGATGTATGGGGTGCTAGTTTTGTAAATAATAAAAGTGCAGATAATTGGGGTTCGAACCCATGCAAAAATATATTTACCCTTCGGTGTTTTAAAAACTGAGATGTTAAGTCGTTACTTTTCATGACGTCCTTCGTTACCTTGCTTCTTTAGCCGAAGTAAAATGCATTTCGCGCCCGAGGTTAAAAACACTTTTTGTAGTGGAGGGGCCTAGAATCACTAGAAATCTCATTTCGGTTTCTAAATTTGCTAGAGATAATAAAGTATTTATTGAGTTACATGCTAATAAATAAAATGTTACATCACATGCATCTAGCTTGTTTTTTCTTGAAGGTTTTCTTGATGAAAGTGGATTGTACTTCTTCAAGAATATATCTTTAGAAACCTTTCATAATTATTTTTTTGATGAGACTTAACATTCATACTTTACTGTCAATAATATCAATGCTAGTCTTAAAATAGATAGTGTTGTTTCCTCTGCAAACATTGGTGCTCTATTGCACTCTAGATTAGGGCATGGTCATTATAAATTTGTTCATCATGTCCTTGCATCGTGTAATATTCAAGTGAATAATACGATATTTGTTGATTTTTGCAATGTTTATTGTCTAGGCAAGTTCACATAAGAACTCTGTTGGTATGAAAAGTTTCATCATACCTTGATTCAATTTGGTTTTTCCCTCCAACAAATGTGACAATTCTCTCTTTGTTTATCAACACTGAGACATAACCTCATATGCATTGGTATATGTTGATGATATTCTACTTACACAAACCTCTCCTAAGCTAATACATGATATGATCTCAAAGCTTCACAATAAGTTTGCTCTTAAGAAACTTGGAAAACCAAAAAAAATATTCTTGAAATTGAAGTACATGATCAACCCAATGGTGCTATAGTTTTTAACCAAACCAATTATATCAAAGACTTGTTAGCCAAGGCAAATATGATTGATGCAAATGGAGTCAACGCACTAATATTCATTCATTGCAAACTACGCAAGCATGACAATGATGTCCTATATGATCCTTCTATTTACAAGTCCAATGTTAGAGCCTTGCAGGGCCGGCCTTGGGCCAGGGCAAGTAGGCCCACAGCCTCAAATAAACAGGGGCCTCAATTTTGGGGGGTGTAGCCAAAAAATTAGACTGAAATAAAAAATGTATATCTTTTAGCGAAATAATTATTAAACATGTGATTGTAGCTCTGTGGTTTGAGCCTTGTCTATGAAACTTAATGTTCTCGGTTCAATTCTTGGCAATTTCATGTTTTTTCAATTAATTTTTTGATAAACAATTTATTCTGTTTTTGTCTCTTATAAATTACTACAATCATTTGAAAAAAAGGTGCGAGGCAAAAGCTTTTTTTTCTTCTCAAATTTCTATAAAATTAGCATCTTTCAAATATTAATTATAAAACAATTTATATATCAAATATTAATTATAAAACAATTTTTATATATCAAATATTATTTATAAAACAATTTATATATAATTAATTAAAACTTATAATTAAAATTAAATTTTATTCTCGATGATTATTTATTATAATTCTTATAGTTTTATTTTAATTTATTTTAGTATAAATTTTAGAGATTATTTATATGTTATAATTAAATATTTAAAAGTTTGTTATACAATTAATTTATTTATTATCAAATTTTTATGATGAAATCAAATTTATTATAATTTGTGCTTTGATTTATTATTTTTCTAATATAAAAACAAACTTTTTATGATTCAAGTAAACATGTGTATTAGGGTCTTAAAGTAACACCACTTTCATTTTTTTTTGAGATGGTGGATGTTGCCTAGAAATTGGAGCAATTAAGACACTTAAGATATTCTCATTCTTAATTCAGTTATTCATATTTCGATTTGAATTCTTTAATGATTTGCTGATGGCTACTTATCCGCATTGAAATTCTTTTTATTGTTAGAAACAACCAAGACTTCATATTTTTTATTTTGTCTCCGAAATTCTTCTTTATTTTGGAGGATTTATTAGGGGCCAATTTATTTATTTGCCCTAGTCCTCTAAAAAGTCGGGACCGGCCCTGGAGCCTTGCAATATGTAAATTTGACATGACTTGATATAACTTTTTGCATGAATAAAGCTTGTCAATTATGGCTTTGCCCTTGGAATCATATTGAAGTGTAGTGAAACTCATTCTTCGATATCTTAGTGGCACTGCAAATCATGGTTTGCTTATCGCAACCAATCCTTTACATAAATTCTCTTTGAGAGCTTCTAATCAGTGTTTTAAAAATCGGGTTGAACCGGTCAGTCGGACCAGTCAGACCGGGAACTGGAGGGGTCATCAGTCTGGTCTGATTGCTAGACTAGATATGCTATTGAAGAGGTGAGAACCGTCCAAAACCGGTGAACCGGCAATTTTAGAAAATCGGTGGTTCAAATGCATACTCTTTTTCTCCGCACAAAACGACGTCGTTTTCATTTTTTTATAAAAAATATAATTAAAATATAATTAGACTTTATTCTAACTTTATTTGGAACAATTTTTCTTCTGTTTGCAATTAGACTTGGTTTGAAATTTATTTAAATTTATATTTTGTATTATTTTGTTGTGAGCGATGATTATATTTAGAATTTGAATGTAAAAAATAAAAATGTGAAATTATGATATTTTAAAATTATAAAATTTTGTAGGTGTTGTGATATTTTTTAAAGACTATGTGTTTGGTTCGAGGTAGATGGATGGGAGGGAAGGAGAAATTTCTAATTAAATTGTTTGGTTCAAATTTAAGGAGGGGGGAGGGGAGGGGAGCAAAATCCCTCCAAACCTCACTTTTTGCGTCCCTTCGAATTTGGAGGATTTGGAGGGGAAGGAATCTGAATTTTAATACGTAAAAAATTATTATATTTACTAAAATATCCTCAGTTTAATTTTAATATTTCAAAATTATTTATTTTCTTTCCTGTTAATGTTTCTCTTCTATGTGATTTTTCTCGATTATTTCCATCAACTTATTATAACTATTATTCACCTTCAAATTATTTTCAATTTTTTTTAATGTTTATTTATGTTCATTTTTCTTCTAATTTTGATTTATATCAAATTTTAAATCATTCACTTTATTTTATTTTTTGTTTATTTTTTATTAAAAAAATTAAATTATTAGTTTTAATAATAACTTATTTTATGTATTTGTTTTGTTTGATGATTCATCACTATTTAAAAATTGTTATTAGTATATAGTTTCATTTGTGTCAGAGAGTTATAATATGAATCAAGTGTACTCAGCTTATTAACGTTATGGTAAATTATAACGTTTTAGTCCCTCAATATTAAAAAATTTATTACCAAAAAAATATTTATGCATTTTTCATATTTGAATATTATATCACTTATATAAGATCATAAGGGTAAAAATGTATTTTATTAATAAAACCCCTCCCCTCCTGAACCAAACATATTTTTAATTAAAACATCTCTCTTTCCCTCCTCTCTCTTATTTTAAACCAAACACTTATCTGATTAAAAAATCTCTCACCTCCCCTCCCCTCCTCTTCCCTCCTTTAAAACCCCCTCCCCCTCATTTGAACCAAACAGACCCTAAGTCATCCGGTTCAACCGATTTAATAAATCTATAGTATTGCAATAGAGATCGATTTATTCAATCGAGTTATCCGGTTTAATTCAATTTAATCATGCGGTTCGACCAGTGACCCAGTGGTTCAACCAATGGACCCAATACCCTCACCAATTTGATGACTGGTCCGATTTTTAAAACACTGCTTATAATTATTCAAATTGGGCCAATGATTCGGATGATAGAAGGTCCACATTAGGTTCATGTGTGTACTTTAGTCTTAACCTAGTTTCACGGAGCTCGAAGAAATAGTCACTAATTGCTCGCTCAAGTACTGAAGTGGAATATTGTGCATTGACTCACACTACATCTGAATTAGCTGTGGCACCAACACCTCTAAAAAATGATGTGTCTGTATTCGTGTTAGTATTGGACACTTGTACTGATATTTGTAATTACGTTTATTTTTTTATTTTTTAAAATTATTACTGATGTCCCCGTGTCAGTGTCGGGGTCAAATTCGGAGTGTCCGTGCTTCCTAGGTTGTGACTAAAATCATCTCCAACTGAGCTACATGTCAAGTATCTCGCACCAACTTTTCTCTTGCGATAATATTAGTGCAATTATGGTGCCACATAAAAATCGTTATTCATGCTAGAACCTAATACATTGAATTGGACATACATTCTGTTCGAGAGAGAGTTGTATCCAACAAACTCAAAGTTCAACATATCTCAAAGATTGCACAAATTGTTGATACTCTCACAAATCCTCCCTCCAACAACATGTTTCAAGACTTTAGACTCAAGTTCATTCATTAATAACCCTTCCTTCTGTTTAGCCTATTTGATACTACATTTTTACCAGGTTAAAAATTCATTTACTTCTGTATTCTTGCAACTCTTGACAGCAAAATAGTGGGATCAAAGTAATCCACCTCCATCTATACTTAAACACATCATGTGCATGAATAACAAAGTATATTCTTCATCATTTCAACTGACAAGGGAAGTATTGTAGAACAAGTTTGACTAAAGGGTATGCATGTAAGGTGATGTGGCCCCCTTAATGAGTACTCTATGACTAGCTGCATAATAATGTTGCTCATCTAAACTAACTTATCAATGTTTCATTTTTATACTTGCTCAAAAAACAATGAAAGTTACAAAAGGAAAAAAGGTTACACTAATGAAAGCAAAACCACTGTTGTTGACACGAGGTGTGTGGTGTCCATAACCATTATGTTGTTTTGTACCCAACAAAGCCAAACACATCAAAGTAAAGACAGCAGAAAAAGGCACACCTAATCAAATTTATTATCAAAATTTTATTGTTGCTTTTCAATGTTTCACTATTAACACAGACAACCAAAAACAATACCAATACTCATTCATCAAATGAAGATGCAATTAATAATAAAATTAAGCAGAGAGATTAATAAATTAATTAACTTTGTAGCTAGGTAGAGCTATTCACTAAATTGATAACTAGGTGAGAAGCTATACATCTATGGTTTTGGAATCATATATGATAATCATTGAAGCTACCAATTTCAACCACTCTAATTAACAATTAGAACAAAAATTTATCAACAATGAAAATTGAGGAGAAGCATGTTGCTTGAGAGATTATATGCATTCATAAAATTAATTAAACTAGCAGTTATCAGCTCTTGTGATCTTCAGCCTCTTCACATTTGACAAAAACATCCTGCATTCATTCATTGCAAAAATTGTCAAAATCATGAAAAATGTATATATGTCATTGTAATGTTTGTATGTATTACACGAATCTAGCGCAAGTGGTTGGTGCGCAGAATGTCTGAAAAACTTACTCCCAAGGGACATCTCCGACCATCATCCAGTCTCCTTCTTGATCTTCGTATGTTAGAACATGAAAATTCCACGAATTTAGTGGTTGCGAATTAGGACCTAAAGAAAAGAAGAAAAAAAACAATTTTTATAAGAAATTATTATACATATGATGATAAGGTCCAAGAAAATTTATGAGGGCTAATTTGAATGCTTACAGAGAATGATTGTCCTAAACATATGACAAAGAGCTTTAACAAGTTCATCATAACTATGATGTTCCAAGAGATTTAGTTTTCTTCCAATTGGGATTCCTTCCATATAAACCTTAACAAACAAAGATCTTTGTCTTTGAATAATACTATGGTTTTGTTTTTCAGCCAAAGTGTTTCTTCTCAATATGGATTTATTAATTGGTGGCCAATCAAGTGTTTCTTCCCTAAAACACAACATTAACATGTTAATATAATAAAACAAAGTAACAAATATCCATTAAGAAAACAAAGATTAAGGTTGAGAAATGTTACTTTGAGGTTGTGGTTGAATTGAATGGTAATTGAGATTGAGAAGATGGAGAGATGCTAAGACCGAGTTTGAGATCGGTGCTTAAATCAGTTGTTTTGAGACTTGAGATTGCAGAAGGATAATTATAATTGTTACTATCTATGGAAGAAGATGAAGATGAAGATGATTGAGTTTGATGATGAACATCAATTTGTTTTGATGTTTCCATGTTTTTCAATCAATGTGTGTAACTAAGTTAATGCTCAAAACAAAACCTGTCACCTTAGGCTTCTTATATATATATAAGTATTTTATTTAATATAAAATATTTTATAAGAAGTATATTGTGAGAAAACTTTATACTAGCACTTTAATGAGACAGTCGGTAACAGGTCTTTTCCCGTTTAATCAGATGTCTTTGGTTCGAACTCAATCCTAATTAAGGAGTAATGTTAAGTTTTCTTAATAAAAAATTTTACGGTCTATTATAATTTGACTTGAGGGATTAATCTCTGCCGTATCCTTGTTCGCTATATTCAATTTTGAAAAAGAGAGAATACTCATTTTGGTTTTGATATGCCATGAGGGTGGGCGACATGTCCACAAGGCCTAAACTACACGCTTTTCAATTAATTACTTTTTTTGAAACTTTGGTTGGTTGGAACATAGAAATCTTATTATTTTAATCAACTTCTTAATGATCTTCCACCTCTTTTTATTTTAGAAGCATTTTAATCAACTTTTCATTCTATGGTTTATGTCTTCATATGATTATGGGAGGACATCATGTTTAAGGATTTTTTTGGCTCAATAGTCTTGACCATGGACATGTACAACATGTATAATTATTATTATAATTATAATAATAATAAAATCATATAGAAATTAAAATAATATTCTCTTTTCAATCCTAGTATAATAATCTATTGTAGAATTATTAAATTTTTTGAATGTTTGTTTGTGGGTCCTTATAAAATATTTAACTACAAAAACAAAACATTAAAATGGATAATGTTTTTTATTTTTTAAATTTGAATGTCTACGTACACTTCACGATCATATGCATTCGAATAGTCAACACATCAAAGATAATTTGACTAAAATCAATTTATTAATATTTAATTAATATTATTATTATTATTTAATTTCATAAAAATAATACAAAAATATAATATTTTGTATTGTACGATCTCAATTTAACGATCATTGATGAGTTGACTGTGTCGATTTGTGACCTAACACAATTCAATTTTGTTTTTGCGAAATGTTGTATAATTTTGTAGTGGAAAACAAGGCATCTTTGAATGGCTTTCTACTAACCATAACATAACAAAAAATAAAAATTGTCTACTAATTTTCTTACAAGAGAACATTTAATTTAAACATAAAGAAAGAGTTTACTAAGAAAAACTAAAAATTAGAAAGAGTTTAACTCTCTAATTGCATTTGTTTGTTGGTCCTTTTAGGGTACATCCATATTTGTCAATAGAAAAAGTGAGAAGGAAAAAGAATAGGTTGAGCCAAATATAACTAAAGTTCAACGAAAGTCATTGAGAGTACACAAGTGTTGGAAGAGAATGATGTGTATGAGGACCATTGAATTCTTGAGTCTTGGATTGAGTACCAACTCCAACTCCTAAAACCAATATAAGTAGAAAAATATTAAATTGACAGCTTGGTCCATACTATCACTAAACTCATTTTGGCAAATAGGAGTTACTATGATGTTCAACTTTTTGTAGTAAATTTGGATGCATTTATTCCACCTAAACATTCATGGTTTTGAAGTATTGGAAACTAGTGCAAAGGTTGTTATTTTTTTCTGTTCATGGTCACAGCTCATAAGTTAACATAAATGATATCATGAACAACTTGAAAATTCGATCGCATGTAGTCGACAAGATCTTGAATTCACATAGTCACAATGTTATTAACCGTTAGATCGAGATCAAACGATTTAAATTTAATATATAATTGACTTTTTAAATAATATAAAAGATAAAATTTTAAATATAAATCATATGATCCGGATCCAACGTTGATAATAATAGTGTGACAACGTGAATCTGTCATTTCGTTAAATGCAGGGAATTGCAGTCCAACAATATGGTTTTTATTGATATTCATTTGTTGTTTGAGTTCAACCACTTAATTAATTGATATTTTTTTCTCAAATTTAATGGAATCATATTATGTTTTATAAAGTTGATTTTTCTTCTTCTTTTTCTTTTGTTGACAAGTTTTCTTTTTTTTTGTCTTTTCATTGTTTGTGAAGTGTAGTTTTAAATTTGTTCATGCAATAGACAAAAGGGTACCCACCTGATCTAACCAACTGTAGTATTATGGAACTTTGCTTTTAATTAGAAGGAAAATCATAACTTTATTTATTTGTTTAGGTTTGGTCTGTAATGGTACCTTTATTTTTTTCTGTTAAAAATATTTATTGGAAAAATTAAATAATAAATAAATATATGATTTGGTAGTACTCACTCAAAAGTTAGAGCCCATTTAGGTCCACCAATAAAAAACTATAAAAAATAATAATAACTAAGGTTGGTAAAATAAAGAATACAAGTTAATGTGAGTATGCATTGGAGTTTATTAAGCTTTGGTTTAATTTTTTTCCGCATGTTAGTTTTGGAGTTTATTTTTGTTATTCAATTAAAAAAAAATCATATTAATTATTTAATTTTTAAAAATATATCATGTTAGTCACTTTCGTTTATTTAACGAAAAATTAAACGAATTTTTTTTGAGTTTTTTTTGCTAATTAGACGAAAATAAATGACATGATACATTTTAAAGAATTAATGGATCAATATAAACATATTTTAAATTAAGAGATCAAAATAAACTCCAAAATTAACATACGAGATCGAAAATATATTAAACTTTGAATTTTCTACTAGTTGGTTGGATATTGTAAACTTGTACTTCTACAACATTTTTTTTTTTTTAAAAAACTCAATCCAATCCTTATTCGAACCAATAGTGATTTGAGTGAATTTAACTCAAATTCTGCGGTGGAGTATTTTTAGTGCTTCTTCTGAAAGACTTCATTTCTGTTGATGGTGATTTAGATATATTGAAATCTAACCTGAGATTTAGTGTAGGTGGAGATTTTATTGCTGATTTTTTGTGTTGTATTTGGTTTTTCTTTTTCTTACGATGGCTCATTCCTTTTTGTTTTGTTGGTTGGTTTCTATTGATATATTATTTTAGTGTTATCAGCTCGATAATTTTTTTGGCAATCTAATATCACAATTCTTTGTAATTTAAATGGTAAAAAGTACAATAAGGATAACCTTGTATTTGGAGGGCTATTTGTGATATTTAGGGTTGTTGATGATTTTTAGAGTTATCTCACGCAGAGTGGTGAGAAACTTTACATATGTGGTTTTTTTTTTGTGAAAAATGATTATTCTCTCTTCATCTCTAAGACTGAGGTATTTATAAAGACCTTTTGGTTTTGAGTCTTTAGTTCCAAAGAGTGGCTATTCCCTCTTCCTTCATAAGCGTTGGATGTGGGAACCGTTATTTCTCTCAATATCATGGAGAAAGTAGTTTTCGTCCTTAATTGATCCTTTCATTTTGTTAGTGTGCAAGGACACGTCACTCTCCACGTTTTACGAATGAGTGAGGGACAAACAACAATTATAGAACATTAAAGAGAAAAAAGAAGTTAAAGACAATGAAAATGATCGATCTTTGTTAACGCACTCCAGTCAATGATGTTTACCTCCACGGCTATAGAATAACTATAGTTCTCTTGATTTTTGTCTAATAATAAGGGTTATAGTGTTACAAGCAATATATAATACAACGATTCAATTTACAATAAAAATAATACTCTTGAGTAGTACCACGATAGTTATTTCCCCCGCACCCACAATTACCTACTCACAACAAATAGTTGGGTCTAAGACCCGTTTGAAATTTCCACATATATGTTTCTATTTGTCTTAATATGATCATACTTAACAATCTTCACCTTGGGAAATATTAAACATGTATGAATAATTCTTGCATGACGATCTCATCTTGACAATTAGAGAGGTATACCTACTGCTTAACATTGAGAAACATATCACAAGTTCAAATAATTCTTGAGATTGTCACTGATGATTGACTTGGTCAACATATCAACTACATTATATAAAGTATGAACCTTTTCAAGTAATATTTGTCCAAATGCAAGTAACACTCTAATCTTGTGAAACCTCACATCAATATGTTTAGTCCAAGCATGAAACACCAAATTCTTTGCCAAATAAATGATACTCTGACTATCAAAATGCAATTGAGCTCCACCTTCCCCAAAACCCAAAGCTCTCACCAGTTCTTGCAAGAAATAAGGTTTTTTTTGGCAACTTCACCTGCTGCTATGTACTATGCTTGAGCTGTCGACATGACCACTAAGGATTGAACCGGTGATTTTTAACAAATAGGTCCTCCTGCTAAAGTAAAGATTTACCATATTGTATACCTTTTATCATCCATATCACCAACATAGTATGATTCAATATGTACTACAATCCAAGGATCACAATGTTCACTTCAAAAAATATGATACCATGACCCATTGTACCTTTCAAGTACATGAAAAATCCACTTGAGTGCTTCTCAAAGATACTTGTCTGGTATGCACATAAACTTACAAACTTGACTTATAACTTCTCCAAAATATGGTCTAGTGCAGACCATAGATCACATTAAATAACCAATAACACTGACACAAGAAACATTTGACAAATATTGAGCTTGTGCTTCTGTCTTCAAACACTGATCTAATGAGAGCTTATAGTGATTCTCCAATGGATTACTCTGTCTTCGAATGACTCATGTTAAAATTGTCCAACATCTTTTCAACATAAATTTTTTTGAGAGAGCCATAATGTTTTAGCACTCATATCCCAATGAATTTCAATACCATAAATCTTCTTTGCAACACCTAAGCCTTTTATGTTAAACTCCTTTATCATATAAATGATTAGCATGAACTAATATATCATCAACATACAATAACAGGAAAATAAAAGATCCATTGTCAAGTCCCTAACATAAACATAACACAACAATCTCACTCACACCTTTTGTAACCAATCTAAAACATGAATGAATCAAAGTGCATGTACCATTGCCTTGGAAAGTGCTTTAAACCATACAAAGACCTTTTTAATTTAGACACTAGCCTGCCACGTCCATTGTTCACTAAATCCCTCTTAGTCGTTTCATGTAAATTTTTTCATCTAGATTATTGTGAAGAAAAAGTCTTAAAATCCATCTGCTCTAAATGCATATCTCGGTTGGCTATCAAGGAAAACACTTCCCTAATAGAAGTTTTGTTTGAAAACCGAACATTAAATACCATCATAGTCAATCCCCTTCTGCTTTAAGTACCCTTTGATACAAGGCTTGCCTTTAACATTTCCTATTTTTTTCTTTTACTATTGGTTTTCTCTTCAACGCCCACTTATAACTAATAACTATTTTTCCCCGTAGGAAGCTGAACAAGCTTTCACGTTTGATTTTTATTCAAGGACTCCATCTCCTCCACCATAAAACTCATCCAATTATCTTTTTCTCAGTTAGATATAGCCTTTAAAAAGGTGGTAGGATCTTCATAACTAGTAAGTAGTGCATAGGCTGTCAAGTATTCAGACTCATTTCTTTCTGGTGGCTTGTTTGAATGATATTCCCTGTCAAGTACAAGAATATAATCTTGTACTCCACCTAAAAATTAGTATTTATGGTTAATTTCAATACGAAAGACTAATTCCTCTTGTGGTTTAGCCAGTATCTACATATTGTCCATTGGTGGCAGACCAACATCCACCTGAATCACTTGTTTGCTAGAAGTTTCTCCTTCAGAAGTTGACACATATGTTGTAGTTGAATACTTCAACATTAACCTCTCGCAAAAAACAACATCTTTGCGGATTACCATTTTCTTTTTAAGTAAATCCCATAACTTGAACCCCTCCATACCGTTTATGTAACCGACGAAGAAACATTTCTTTGACTTTGGATTAAGTTTGGATCGATCTTCACTAGATATATGCACATAAACTAGATACCCAGAAATCTTTACATTGTTAAAATCAATAGGATTACATGTCCATATCTCCATTGCAACCTTCCCCTTTAATGAAGCCCATGGAGACCTATTGATAAAATAGCACGCTATGTTAACTGCCTTTGCCTAGAAACCACTTGATAGTCCAACATTTGATAAAAACATCTTTCCCTTATAGTTAGAGACTTATTCCTTCTTTATACCACACCATTTTGATAGGATGTCTTACAAATTGAGAAATGCATTTGAATACTGTGTTCTTAAAAAAAACCTCTTGAAATTTTAATTAGTGTACTCTGCTTATAGTTAGAGACTTATTCCTTCTTTATACCACACCATTTTTATGTTTGTCTGTTTCTCTACCTCTTCCTTATAAACCTAAGTTTGGTAAAGACTTCAAATTTCTGCTTCAAGAATTACACCTAAATATTGCAAGAAAAATCATTTGTAAAAGTTACAAATACCTAGAACCACCCATGGAAACCTCATTGGTAGGCCCCCACAAATTTGAATGCACACAGTCTAAAATTCCCTATGTTTTGTGCTTTTCGGTCTTGAACCAAACATAAAATTGTTTCAAAGTTCTCAATACTTGCACAAGTCCATTTTGCAACTACGAACACCCTTCGATAGATTTCTCATATGAAATTCCATCATTCCACGGTCATTGAGATGACCTAGACACATATGCCAAAATTTGTTTGTATCATTGTCAGACTCAATCGATGCAACATCACCTACTACTGTGTTCCCCCATAGTTTTTAGATGTTAACTGCAATCGTCCTTTATCTTATTACAACCCAGGTACCCTTGCTAACCTTTAAAATGTTTCTATCTCTATCATACATGTAGGAGAAACCATTTTCCTAAAGAGTACCTACGGAAATTGGTTTCTTCCTCTATTCAAGGATATATCAGACATTGTTCAATGTTCACACACCACTATCCCTCATTATAGTGATGGTACAAGCTTTATCATCACCCAAATAAACAAATCAAAAATTACATGACCTGAAAGTAGCGAACAATTCCTGGTGTAACGTCATGTGGTAAGAACAACCAAAGTCAATAATCTATCTATTTGTGCACTTGTTGGATGAAATGAATAATATATTTGCTTTAGTGCCAAATCATTTGTTTGAACCACATTTGTAAAAGTAGATAAACCCTTCTTTCTGTTTGGAGAGTCCATCTTCCAATGTCCAATCTATTCGCAACTATAACACACAATTGTCTTTTAATTCTTGGATTTAGACATTTTCTCTCAAAAATCAGCTTTACCCTTGTTCCGCTTACGATCTTGACCCCCTCACATACAAAACATCGCCTTGAGTTTCTTCATATAAACTTTATCTCCAATGATAATGATACAAAAGTGTAGAACTAAACACATCAAAACCAATATTTTCTTTTTCGTAAGTAAAAGTAGCCACTAAGTGGTCATAAGAACCTGGTAATGAACATAACAAGATAATTGCCTTATCTTTGTAATCAAACTTCACCCTAAGCCTCACCAAATCAATAATTATATTATTGAAGACATTGACATGTTGTTGCAAATCATATCCTTCTTGCATCTTCAGATTGTATAATCGTTGCTTCGTGAACAATTTGTTCATCGGCGTCTTTGAGATATATTAGCTCTCCAATTTGTCCCAAACCTCCTTCAACATCGCTAGGTTCATGATATGATGCACCACCTCGTCTGAAACACATAAGTGAGTCAATCCTGCAGTCTTCTCCTTCATCTCTGCACAAACGCTATCCTCCATGCCAGTCAGTTTCATCTCACACAATGCTTTTTATAAACTATGTTGAGACAACAGATCCTTAAACCTCGTTTACCATAATTCAAAATGACTCGTATCGTCGAACATTGTCACCTCGAATTTTGCACGAGGGTTAATCGCTATCTGATATCAATTGTAAGAAAAACAACTAATATAGAAGAGTAAAGAGAAACGAAAGTAAGAGAAAGTAAACACGATTGATCTTTGTTAGCGTGGTTTGACCAATGACAGCTACTTCTACACTATAGAGGATCTATAGTTCATTTGATTTATGTCTAATAAATAGAGATACAATGTTACAAACAATATATAATACAACGACTCAGTTTATAATAATACCTCTTAACCGCAATGCAGTTGATACTACCCCGCACCTTCCAATAACCTACCCATAACAAACAGTTAGACTTAAGACTAATTTGAAGTTTTGGCATATTTTGTTGCTCTTAGTCTTAATATTAGTGATATTCAACCGTTATATTATTCTTACTTTATTAGTTCAAAACTTAAGTCGTGTGAGAAAAATGAAAACGCACGGAGGAGTTACAAGATTCGAAAGAAAAGTTTATTTATATGATCCTGTAAATGATAAAAACAAATAAATCATAGTACTGTATTAATATTAATAGCAATCAATGCAAACAGAGTATGCCATAAGTATGTTGTAAGAACCTAAAAATAGATTTATTATTAAGTAGATCCAACGTGTGGGGTGGGAGTGTAAGTATCAAATATGGAATAAAGGAAAAAGAAATGAAGAGACAAAGAAACATAATTTAAAGTCACAGTCCTCTTTGAATTTTGCAGACTAGACAATTTTCCTTCTCTCTTTTGTTATGTGTTTCCACCTTTAATTATCATCATGTCTATATTTATTTTTAAACCATATATAGAGCTGTGCACTTTAAACTCTTTTTTTCCCTTTTTAAAAGACATATCAACTCAAAAATTAAAGATATATAAGGTAAATATACTATTGTTATAATTTTGGAAATCGTTTTTGGGCGATCAGCCGGAAAGTCTTGCACCTTCATATAATGACTTCAAAATTTTATTTTTTAGATTAATTAATAGCGGATTGAGAATTATGGTCAGGCTATGAGTGTTAGTATATCTCTTCTTCTTTTTTTGAATAATCTTTGATCCGATTTTAGTAATCCTAATGACTTGAGATCTAATTTCTTCTTTATTATGGTGTAGTTTTGAGGGTGAATATTTTTAGGGTGTGTTTAGAAGTTTGGAGGAAAAAATGAGGGCAGGACTTTAAAAAAAAAAAGAATAATTGATGGAAAAGAATTGAAAGTTTTCTACTGGGAGAAATTTAGAAAGTTGTTTTTATTCATAACACCAAAAACCTAATAATTAAGAAAACGGCAAAATTTGTATTGAAGGGAGATTTTAAAAAACTTACATAAATTTTTTAAATATATTTTATGTTGTTATAGTATTTTGAAAATTAAAAACATAGTAACGATAAATACTCTTTCATTATTTTATACAAAATTATTTTTTCAAAAAACGTTAATATTTTTTTATATTTTCAAAAAATTTGTTTTCGGAAACCTTTCATTCCTTTCCAAACTTGTCAACAAAGTCTTAAAATTTGGTCGTGGTAATTTTTTTTTTTTGTGTTTCTATTTTTTTTCTTTAATTTGTTTTTTTTTTTTAATTCTCGATTGTAATCTTTAGTACTTCTTAGACTATTTTTATGCCTTTGTATTCTATTAAATTCTTCCAATTTTTTAAATTTTATTATATATAATTATTATTTGCCTTAAAGAAACATCACAAATTGTGAATTAATTAACAAACCAGTTAGTTCAGTTATTAATTAAGTGTAGGCGTGAACGTGATGAAGTTGTTAATAAAAAGTGATGTTTATTTACATACAAAAGCTTTATTATAAGCTGGCAAGCATGATGAGAAAAAAAGGAAAAGAAAGACAAGTGGAAGTTAAGAGGAACACCCAATTAATGTACCCATTGTTTAAAGCTTACAAGTGATAAATAGTTTACCATCTTATTAGGGCAAGTTTTGGTATATTTGATTCTTTTTACCACTTTTTCTCAATTCAACTAAACAACTCTTTATCTCTAAAGTAAGGACATGATCCCAACTTTAAGAAACACTCAATCAACTAATAACTTCTCTTTCTCTTTATTAATTATAAATAAACAAACATACATATTTGCATGTGCCTAGACTTATGTGCTTGTAATGGTAATTTTGATTTTGATGTTTGATCAAAAACTATGAGCTTTAGATTTATAAACTACAATCAACTCTTCTAAATCTAACTACCTGGATGTTTTATATATATAGGTTAGTTGATTTGATGTAACTAAAGCACTTGATTAAACAAAAAAATATAAAAACACACTAATCATATTTTTTATTGATTAAAATATATGAGTCTCATCAAATTTATACATGATTTAATGAGATCAATATCAATTTCAATCAATCAAAGAGTATGTTAAAAATGTATATTAAAGAGTGTTTTTATTAGTACTATTCTTTCTTACAATATTGGCAAAGCTGAATTGAAGGTGGAACAAGCTAGACATTGAAATTATGGTTCAATTGGTTCAACAACACTTAAAAATAGGTGATAAATAAATAAATAAACATTAAAAAAATTCAATTATTTGGACATCAATGACACTGATCCGAAATTCCATAACATTACTTTTCACATGTCAACCGCAATGGAGTTCTGACTTTATCTCGAAAAGCGCTTTACTCAAACTAACGTACTCATAATTTATCAGTTGTGGTGTATTATTTGCTTATTATAAAAGGAAGGTGATAAAAGTCTGGCAAAATCTTACGCTAAGTTCAAAGGTCTTTTTGATGAATTAAATGAGTTTCAACCACTTCAAGAATGTACTTGTGGCGCATCAAAGAATCTGATGCAAAGATGAAGAAGAACAAGGACTTCATTTTCTTCTCACAAGCTTTGACAATAAAAAATACACTTATGTTAAGGCAACCATCCTTAACTATGACTCATTGCCTCTACAGGGGCGGGCTTTAAACCATGTCTTAAGAGATGTATTGTCCAAAAAAGTACAGGTGTATTCGTGTTCTCCCTGCAAGGAGACTCAGAGATCCAAGTAGATATATTGCATATTTAGGGGTAAGGGTTAGCCCACAACAATGAGTAATATGTATGGAGATTTTTTAGGCTGTTTTAGAGACCAAATCAAGTGAGGTGAGAGGTCCTGCTGTTGGCCAGCGCTGCTAGGTCGCAGGCAGACGGTCGGATTGATGTTGCTAGTGTTACTCAAAGCAGAGTATCCTCTGATTGGACTATGAATGGGCGTGAATAAGTAAGTGCGACTTCTGACTTTTCCTATCCCATTTGGGAGATAATGTATTTATACGAATTCTCCTCGAACTAGGGTTTTTGGCCCATTAAAAGTGATCATAATCGCTCAGTTTATTAAGGAGATCACAAATCGACTATATTTTCAGAGTCAACAAGGACTCATTCTTACTTGACTGCCATGTCGAACAAACTGTATGAGCGACCACATTGGGTTCCGTCTAGGTGACCTGTTTGTTATGCGATGGGCGCCCTAACCTAGGGCTTTTGCCAAGTAGGACATTACACGGTCCCTCAAGCACGAGGGCTTTCTTGTTAAAGGGTGAAGTTTTTTAAAACCATTCTTCTAGAGGCGTCTATCGCCTTTTCGATGGTTCATATTGTTGGGGATTGTGTTGGGGGAGCAACCCCTTTCTCGACGAGTCCCTCAGTGGAGGGGGATTAAAATGGCATATGAGTCCCTCGGTGTAGAATACACGAGTTCATAGGTGCCTACGGCTTAGGCATGTTGACACGCCTATGAAAATGTGTCACTATTGACGTGGCGTCACATGATTTGGCTAGGTTGAGTGTTGGAAATAAAGAGGCATGGGTGACATTTAATTCCCCTCACGATGACATTCATTGAGAAGATGAATCGATCCTCCATGTTAACATGTGGCTCTCAGGTGTGGGGATATTCCCACGTATGGAGTCAGCCCATTGGGGGATTGTGCGGGTCTATTTCTTTCATACTTTATATATATATATATACTCTCGGAATTACTACTTCCCTCTTTCTCATGTCTTTCTTCAAAACTTCTCGTGTCTTGGTTGTTATTCTCGTTTACTATGGTGAGAAAAAGGACTTTCATCAATGTGCGAGACATAGTCTCCCTGTATTTCATATCGGATTTGATCAACAAGTTTCGCCATGGTATTAGTTTTTCAAGCATCGGTCGCGAGAGAGATATGCTTATGATCATTTTTCGGGTGAGGAAATAGAAAACATGGATACTTCTGGCGATGCGTCCGCACTCCATTTTTACCTACAATTTCCCACTATTTATGATTTGGGGGTTCTAGTTCCTTTCACCTCCTTCGAGATAGAGTTCTTGAGCGATGTCAAAGTGGCGCTCTCTTGGATTACCCAGAATATTTAGGGAATACTCATGGCTTTTCAGATAGTATGTCGTTACCTAGGGGTGTCACCCTCTGTCAGGGTGCTTTTATATATTTTTTTCTGGACGGAGTCTCTTCCCAGCAGTGGTTGGGCGACTTTACATCCCTTTGTAGGGATACATTTTCTGAAGCCTTTTGCTAGTCCTTATGAGGATTGGAAGGACAAATTTTATCGAATAAGAGGTACAAATTGTGCGTCTCCCATCATGGTGGGACTGAGAGGTGGGACCTTGTTTCCTTTTTCCTAGACCCATGACCATAAATCCACTGTGCAGGTGGACTCACACATGCGTCGGTGCCACGCACCTTTGCATCGGGGGCCTTCATTTTAGCGTTGCTCTTCTCGCTTTTGATGTATCATTCTGCCCTATAGACCACTTCACCGAGTGAGAGTAGAGATTTATGGGAAAGGAATTCATTGAAGTGCCTCGCCTTTAGTCCATTTTATGATGTTCCTACAAACATTTCTTGATTATGATGGATTACCTTGATGGCACCTTCACTGAAATGGGCAAGGTAGTCCCTCAATTATTCTGACGGACCCTGGCAGATGTTGAACAGGCTAGTGGTGGACATCTTCTTATGGCGGTTGGTGGAAAACTGGTGTACCATCTTCTTCGCCAATTCTTGGTAGTTGTTAATAGAGGTCCGAGGGAGGCCCATGTAACATCAGAGGGTGGCCTCCCTGAGAGTACCTCAAAATAGCTTACACTTAAAGATTCTGGTGCTCCTACGATGGCCATCTGCATGTTAATGTAGGAAACATGCTCGTAGGGATTGCTGCACCCATTGAACTTGGCCAAGGATGAAGACTTGAAATCTTTGGGAACAAGGGCCTCCCTTATTTTTTCTGAGAGGGAACGGGGATCCAGCTGCTCCATCTCTTCTGGGGGATTGACCTCTTGTTAGAATTGTCTAATGTTTTGGACATCGTCTTCCAATGTTCGGTTATGGCGTCATAATTCATCCATGATAGCTCGCATCTCCGTCATGACTTCGGCGTCCCTTGTACGACTATTACACTTAGGAGTATGGGATAAAGCTCTTTTATTCACCATGTCTAGTAATGGTTATAAGTTAGAGTGGGGTATCGCATGGATGGTGATGGTTATTGGAAAGAGGTGAGGACTTGGTTAATTTTACCAGGACCCACGGTAGGCGTCATTGTACTGTCCAAAAAAGTACATGTATGTGTATGTGTTTCCCCCTACAAGGATAGGGAGAATCAGAGGCTATAGTAGGTATATTACACGTTTAGGAATGAGGGCTAGCCCACGATGGTGAATAACCCTGTATGGATTTATTTAGGCTGTTTTAGGGACCAGGTCACGTGAGGTGAGAGGTCTTGTTGTTGGCCGACAGTACTAGGTCACTAGCGGACGGACAAAATGATGTTGCTAGGGTTACTAAGAGATAAGTATCCTCTTATTGGTGTTTAAATGGGTGTGAGTAAGTAAGTGCTACTTCTGAGTTCTCCTATCCCTTTTGTGAATTCTCCTCGAACTAGGTTTTTTGGCCCCTTGGACGTGGTCCTAACCGCTCTATTTATTAGTATGGCATCAAGATCTCCACGGCGAATTGTCGGAGGAGCATAAACAAAGGTAGATATTTGAATAATCTAGAGAAACCCAAACTGGCACATGACCCGCTTAAGAAGATGTAGATTCAATAGGCACGACCCACAAGCCAACCATATAGAGTAGATTGTTATGTCCATCAAGGGACGCGTCTGACGGTGATCGTCGTACTGGAAGAATCATATATCATATGCTACATTGCGGTCAATAAACACCAGGAATGGATTTATTGCCAGAATCCCTCTAAACGAGGAAAAGGCGTAAGCACGTGGCCAATCCTTAGTGAAAATGTTTCAGATAAAATATTAGTAACAAGTGTAACATAAGTGTCAGGAAAATATTAGTAACAAGTGTAACACAAGTGTCATGAAAATATTAATAACACTAAAGGTTGAAAATATATTACCGTAAACAGCGTGCAGATTTCTGCCATCAGTTTTGTCTTCCAAAGATAAACTTTACCTAGTTTGGAGTACAGATAAACCAAACACACGGCCCTCCAATTGTACATGTGGATCCGTTCTAAGTGAATCAAGTATGTCATGTAGAGTACATTGACGTAGGTTGCACCTTCGTCCATAAATATTTTTGTGACAACCAAGTACATGAAGTATGATCTCAATGCATATTGCCCGTGGAACAAAACATGCTCGTCATCACCTTCGCCATCCATTGTTGCATTCAATTAGTATTTGTACAGTTCCACCAGTTATAAAAATTCGGCATGAGCACCTCTCGTAGCATCAAGCTCTATTTGAGCACCTCTCATAGTATCAGGAACAAGAGCAACAACATCAACAAGTTCTTCCTGTTGGACTTTAGGGACTTCGGGGACTACAAGTGAAGCAAGGGAAACACACCTCCTAAAATATGGTGTCAGAGACACGTGAGTTTCGAAAGTCGACGCTTCCAGATCAAATGAAGTCACATCAACTTGTGGCCTCGAGTGCACTGCCCTTTCCCTACGAATGGATGCATGTTGGGATACACGGTCGTGCCTTAATCTGGCATGTTTTTAGCCATTGTACCTATAATATAAACAATAAAATCATATCAAAATCAAAATGCAAAAAAATACGGAGATGCATCTCTGTAAAAATGTGCGATTGTAGAAAATGCATTAAATCTCCTATGAGTCCCTAAACACAAACAACTGTCAATGCATGTCTATACAAGCTACTTATTTTGAATGTAACATTAACCTACTGCATTTTAAACAACCTATTTTACCTAATACATGCATCACAACTCAAAAATAAAAAAGAAATGAGAAACCTACCAATTGAGAGTTGTTGTGCAAAAGCTTGAATGGAGTGAATGAAATGTCATGTGATTGATTGCAATAAGGTAGAAGTAGTGTTAAAGCTTGAATAATGGCACACTTGAATCTTGCTCACAAGCTCTTTGAAGGAATTACCAAAGTGTAGCAAATGAAAAATGAAAGGAAAATGGTCCATTGCGAGTTATTTTAATTAATACTCATCGCATCTCTGGAAAACTCACTGAACGTAAAACACTTAATTTTAAATTAAAGATTAATATAGAGATGCATCTTCGAATATTTTTTTGGACAAAATGGAATGGCTCACTCTCAAAAACGTTGGAAATGTATAATATGGACTCGTTCGAATGTATACCTCAAAAATCTTTAAGATATTTTTGACTTTTCACCGAAGTAAACTAGCATCCATAGAGTGATAAGGTAGCTCCTTGATTGATTTTTTCTTTACCCACCTCCCTATGGGGGTCACCCCCAGCGAAAACCCCATTTTACCCTGCTTCGGAAATGCATTTCCGAAAAAAAAATTTCTAAATTTTTCCAGACTTCGGAAGTGCATTTCCGAAAAAATTCCAAAAATTGGGATTTTGATTAATTCGGAGATGCATCTCCGAAAAAACAAAAAAAAAATCTAAAAATCCCAAAAATTAATTTTAGGATATTAATTAATTCATATATCATAAATTTGATATAATTTATGAGTAATGAATAATAATAATTATATATTTTGATATAATTTATGAGTTATGAATAATAATTATTATATATTTATATTCTGATTCATATTTTAAAATTTAAAATAATTTTAATTAAAAAAATTAAAATAATTTCACTTATAAAATGAGTTATAATTTTTTATTTATATATTTATAATAATTATTATATATTTATAAAAGAAATTAAAAAATGAGTGTTTTAATTTATATATTTATATAATAATTATTATATATTTATAAAATTATTATATATTTATATATTTATAAATTTATATAATAGTTATTATATATTAATTATAAATATATTTATATATTTATATAATAATTATAAAAATTAAAAAAATAGTGTTTTAATTTATAATAATTATTATATATTTATATATTATATATTTATATATTTCACTTACAAAATTAATAATTATTATTATATATTTATATATTTCACTTACAAAATTAATAATTATTATTATATATTTATATATTTCTATTCTGATTCATAATTAAAAATGAGTTATAATTTTTAATTTAGTTTAAAAAAATTAAAAAAAGATTTTGTCTTAATTTTATTTAATGAATAAATTTTATATTTAACTCTATATAATTCAAAATTTACTTATGAAATTAAAATGTTTTTGATTTATATAAGTTAGTAAAATTATTTTTAACTTTAAAATTATTTAGGAAATTTTAATTCACCTTGATTTTATTGATTCACCTTCATTTTATTGATTCACCTTGATTTTATGCCTATTAATTGTATTGATTCACCTTGATTTTAATTTTTTAATAATTATTGAATTCTTTCGGATGTGTATATCCGAAACATTCCAAGACCAATTTGGTCTTGGAATATTTCGGAAATGCATCTCCGAAAACTCAGAATACTCAAAAAAGGGGGTGTTTCGGAAATGTATCTCCGAAAACTCAAAAAAGGGGGTGTTTTCGGAAATGCATCTCCGAAAACACCTTTTTTTAGTGTTTTCGGAAGTGCATTTCCGAAAACACTTTTTTTTCAATAAAAAGTACGTTTTCGAAAATTCATTTCCGAAACAAGGGGTATTTTAATAAATTCGCCAAAGGTGTTTAAGAAGGGTAGGAGGTGGGTAAAGAAATTTCCCCTTGATTTTATATGTTAATTGAGTTGTTAAGATTACTTTTTACATTTTCCTTTTCCAATGGCAATGACAGCAGCATGGGCCAATAGCATTTAGTTATTCTAACAAACCCATATGTTGGCATGCATATCAAATTTATACCTACCTATAACTAGGCCTAGATGTAATGTAATACACAGATTGAACTTTCTTCTTTTCATTTTTTTACTTTTTTCCTTTTAGTCCTTTTCATTACACATCTTGTGAAGATGGCATCATGATTTGAATTTGTGTACACTTTTTTAACTTTCTTAGAGCTTCCTATTATGTTATGCTGTATTACATGAATGTGGAATAGTTTTTTTTTATATTGGACCATGTACTTGTATAATTGCATATGAAATGAAATAGCCAGAAGAGAGGGTGAGAGTTAGAAGCTACATGGAGCAGAATTATTCTTCAAGAAAAGAGAGAGTGAGAGAGAGGTTTAAGATTCGGTTTGTTAAAAACAAGGGTAAAAGAAAAGATTGTTCCCCCAATGTTGCTTTTGTTGGACATTCCTCTTTTATTTAATGGTTTATATATTTATATTTATTTCATCATGTATTTGTCATAGTGCACTTTGTGTGTAGCTTAAGCATATACTACTTCATCTATAAATCTCTTAGAAAAATGTAATTTAATTTATAAAAAATTATTTGTTACTTTCATATGATATTATTTTAATTGTGTAATATATTAATTATAAATTTATATCAAATTGAGAATAAATATTTTTTCTAAGCTAAAAAAAATATTGATTATTGCTTTTCATTATTTCATGACTGAGATATTATATTTAAAGACACAAATAGTAGTTTTAAAAATTTAGAATTTAATGAACAAAGCTTAAAAAAAAATCTGACCAGCGCTCTATAAAGATAAGCTCCAAAATATCAGAACAAAGAAATCATATGAAATAGAAAAAAGTAATTTTTTTAGTAATTATTTTAGTTGATATCGACATTCAAATTTCTTATATTCCATATATATACATATACTTTTCAACTCCAATACTTATGTCTCAAGTGACTTTAGAACTCTTCGCTATTGTAAATATTTAAACAAAGTCAAATAAATATATCAAAAATTGTCATTTCTTTCTTCATATTGAGGTGACTCCATTCTTTTTTTTTTTTTACAAATCATTTAACATAATACCATTGTTCACGAACACCTTAACGGATTCAACGAATGTAATGTTTTATCTAAGTCAAAAAGACTAGCCTCACAACATGCTTGTTAATTTTTATTATGTAAGATAAGACATTGCATTCACTAGTCATATTAAGACGATTGCCAACTAGGGTGAGAATATGGACTATGAACAGTCTAGAGGGCGGATGAATAGATCTCCCAAATTTAAAACCAAATTAAATTCATTAGAAAAAGGTTTTTATTAGAGTTTCAAAATGACAAAATGTTTTGTGTGGCGGAAGCAAGTTTTGCGTAAAATAGACTATGCATACATTGAGAGATTCACATATAAATGAGATGACTCGTATATCTATTGTCTTAAATTTTACTCTTGATTGAGGATGAATATGTACTAGTTTCTAGATTCTTTGAGTTTAGAGGCTAGAAAACAACATTGGAGGTTACATCTTGAAGATCCAGAGGTGGATTTGTAACAATCATGTTGACACCGCGAGAGTTGTCGGTTCATTTTCTATTTTCTCTTTGTATTCTCTCTTGTCAGGGGTTGGTTTGTAAGTATACTTATTTTGTATGTATATTTGTTGCTCATGATGTTGTGTAAAACCTCTTTTACAAATCAATGTTGATATCTTCCTTAATTTTTTGCTTTATGTTTGAATTTGTGTTGTTATAGATATATAAATCACGAATCTTAATTGAGGTTGGATATCTATTAGTTTCTAGATTCTAGAGATATATTTAGAGCTAATATTCATTGTGGGTATCGAAACTTAATGCTTCCGTGTTGTTTGAGTTGTGTGAGACATCGTTGACAAGAGTAATACGGTTGTTCTCGCAACTTTGCGTTAGACATAACCTTTGTTGTGGTGCATTTTGTAGGTGTTTCAGAAATAGACACTGATGTGAGAGATATGTGATGATATTGACGAGTAAATTAGGTTGAATACAATTGAGTAATAAGTTTAAGTATTAGACGGGTAGATGAAATTCAAACCCAGACAAGTTCTCTCCTCTCTTGAGAATAATTTTATTTTCTCATTCATAGTTTTTCTTTCCATACCTTAAACTCGATTCAAACCCAAGCTTAGAAACATAAAAATTTGAACGACATTATTTTCCTCGCACAGATCCCTATGGGTACGATAAAACTCCAAATACTTCCAATCTTTTGCTTGCCGCTTTACTGTGTCAACAAAATAAACATAATATCATTGCTTTAATACTTACAAAAAATGAGATAAAAACCAGTCAAACTCAATGATATTTACACGATAATGTAACTATATACAATATTTACACGATAACGAAATATAACATACCTACATATAAGTTAAGGATTATTTACTATATTCCAACAAAATAAGTCATTAACTGCACAAATTAATGTTCAAAATAACAATATTTTGCCACTTATCAAATACAAAAATTCTCAAATTTGAGGGAGAGTATTGGAGTGTCAAGTTTGAGTTAAAATTTTCACATTAGATAAAAAATAGATGGTGTGTAACATATAAGTGAGATTATTCATACACATAATTTCTTAAAATTTTAGATAAAGTGTGATGTCCAATCATACTAGTATGGTTTCTCTTTGTCCAATGTGTCGAAATGTGTTAATCCACTCCAATGTTTAATAATTCTTTGAAAATTTTAACAATGGTATTAGAGTTAGGTTCGACTTAATGGGAAAGTCAGTTTGGTTCTCGGTATTGGATTAAAGATGTAAAGAATCGTTGAAAAATATTACTCCATATGTTCCACATTGAGTGGTCTAGTTGATCATTTCACATATATTTTAAAAAATGGATAAATGAAAGAGACAGAGTGATTTTTTACTAACCCAAGAGTACTTAGATGAGATGACAGGGTTCTTTCCCAGCTTAATTAGAGGTCATGCGTTCGATCCCTGTCCTGGGCATGTTGTAGTGTTAAATCTCTTGAGAGAGAGTTTGGTCGTCTACATAATCCTACACGGCTCGAGAGATTAGTCTCTGCAGTTGTGCACAGAGAATACCCTGATGTATAAACACAAAAAAAAAGTTATTTTTTACATTTGAAAAAAAGGTACAGTTGAAAAAGAATAATTTATATTAGAAATTGAAATGGAACATTCATTTTAAAATACTTTTATTTTAAATAAATCACTCATTATGAGACGGAATTAATGTTGAACAACATACAAAAGCAAGGCTAGATTTTAACCTATATTTAATAAAGTGGCATATTTAAAATAAGTATTAAATATATATAGAACAAATTCACATCTTGTTGTGGTGGTATAATAGCTTTCTTTTACCTCACATGCATAATTAGACCTTTCTCTTCTCATTTTTCTTTCAATAATACACTCATTGGAAAAAAAGTGGCAACTACCAAAGAAAAAAAGGTTCAATACAAGAAGACATTGGATGGGAATAAGAGGTGGGCATGTAAAAGTAAAAGGTGGGCCTCGTGCATTGAGCCCCAATAGTTTCACTTTTGTGTTAGCCCTAAACATCAACCTAAATAAACATTTCCCCTAAGTGACCTACAAGATCTTATTTCCACACCTAATTGGTTTCTACAAGTTTGGATTTTATGAAACCCAATAAAGGTCACTTGTTGAAATCTTTCTCTCCTTTTGTGCATTTTTTTTATTGAGAGTGAGTCTTAATTTATGACTATGAGCAAACACAAACATTCCTTCATTCGGGTCCAATATTAAGCATACTATGTTGTTTCCTTAATTCTACGTGTCTTGTGGCAATTAAGCATTTGATTACTCCCATGTTAACTTGTCTCCACTCAATTAATCTTGGGATATTGTTTTTCGTGCGTATAAAACATGGAGTGCTTTTACAGATATTGGAGATTCATGTTCATATTTTATTTGATCGACAAAGATTTCAACCTGCCGAGTTGGAGTGTAATTCACACCATTAACTTGTTAATATTATTATTCCCATTAAAAAGGTGACATTTTTTAAGGTTACTTAAAATTTCATAAATGAGAGAAGAAAAAATTAAAAATGGACGAGAACTTGACTAATTAACAAAAATTATAGTAATGTATTTTGCCCAACTAACTTCCACATATAATGTCCTAATTAGTTTTATAAAATGAGAGAGTGATTTTGAAAATATAATTTGTTATCTCTTATGTAAAAGAGGTGAAATTCTTATGAATATTCTAAATTCTGACTTTGAATTAGTTTTTGGATAGTAGAAGTAGTAGTTTTTAGGTGTAAGTTTAGTTTGATGGTCGGAACACTTAAAATTGTTAAAATTGATTGTGGATGGCTATTATTGATTTTGACATGTTTGGTTGTTTTTTAGTAGAATTAATTATTTATTTTTTTAGAATTGATTTTATTAGAAGTTAAGATTTGTAGTTTTGAGTTTAAATATGTTTTTTACATTGAAATTTACTATTTAACTCACTTTTGTAAGAATTTATTCAAATATAAATCACTTTAGATTTAATTCACTTTAAGATAAGATCAATTTTACATAATCAATTAACTCAATCAATTTTTTTTTACCGCATAAACAAATTTTTTAGCAAAAGAACAGTGGATTCTTTGATTTTACAAACTATTAAGTTGTTATGTCCAAAAAAAAAAAAAGAAGTCATTTTCATTCCCTATTTGCCACACGATCTTCGATATTATTCCGATTATACTTTAAACCAAACCATATAAACGAGGATATGTAATTTTTAACAGGTTCCTTGTTCTTAACGTATTTACTTCTTATGGCGATCATGTTCCATCCAAATGTGAGATATCCAAGTTTATTAATACTTTTGATATTTCTTAGAGCGTGGCAAGTTTTCTTTTGTCAACATTTTATATCCACACAACATTTTTAATGTGGTTATCCAATTTATTCAATAATGTCATTGGCCACTCATATATTTTAAGGCTATAAAATAGTATGCAATGGATGACAAATCTAATTAGTTGAACACGATCCTTCGTGAAAAGAAGATGTCATTTTTAGATTGATAGTTTAGCTATTCCCTTGTCTAAGATGGATTGAAGATGTTTGACTCTAGACTTGTATGTAAAAATAGGTACTCTAAGATAGTCAAATGGCGTGGAACCAATGGCAAAGCTAAATAATATAGCTATATTGTTGAGCCTTGTATGGTTAACTCCACTCTATAATCTTACACTTGAGATGGTTGATATGTTATCTTGAGTTTTTTTTTCAAACTCTTGGAAAATATGATGAATGTTTGTTGCTTTTCTCCTTGTGACTTTAAAAAAAAATGAGATCACTAAGAAAGAAAATATGGATAGGAATGATAGTATTACTTATTAATATACTGTTAATTTTTCTTTAGGTTAAATATGTTTTAGGTTCTTATAAATATCTTAAATTTTATTTTTAATACCTAATAAAAAATGAGATGTTTTAGTCCATTCAAAATATTTATGCATGCGGTAGTTTTTGCTATTTTCTAAAATTTTGAAAATTGTTTAATTATCTTTACACTTTTAAATTTTTGAATAAATTTTTTTCATACATGTTTTGAATACTATAAAAAGTTTTGTAGAAAATTTTAAAATTTTTTAAAATGAGAAAAATTAAATATGTATTTTTTTTAAAGTTTAAAAAATAATGATAGAAGTAATGTAAATTTTGACTTAAAAATCAAATTTTGAGTTTTTTTAGGAACTTTATATAATATTCTAAACATATCCGCTAAATGATCATTAAAAAAATACATATTAGTTTAACGACAAAGACTAAAACTACCGGGATAATAATTTTGTAGAAACAATAACATATTATCTTTTTATAGGAAAAAAAATAAAATTTGACTACTTTATAGGAAACAAAATCATATTTAACCCATTTTTCTTTGCTCCACCAATTTAGATATCTCTTAGTTAAGAGTTTCTTCTACAATGCAAAAGAGAAGGAGAGATAGAGAGTCTCTCTGCCTCTTACCTCTAGAACAATTTAAAAAAACATGTAACTTCACCATTGATGAAAATATGAAGTTTTGTTGATTTAAGAATGTGAGAATCCAATAGAAAAAAATAGAATTAAAACCAAATTTGCTCAAAACTTAGAAAGAAAATGCCAATCAAGGGTATCAAAATTCATTATCTTATTGATAAAGCATCTCATTTCGGTCATGCTATGAAAAATTTGACATTTCTCTCACCATCACTAATCCAATTATTTTTAACCTATTTCCTCTTTGATCTTGAATAGGAAGAGTTTGGTATAACACTCTCTGAGTTTTCTTCATTTACAAATCAAGAATCTCTCATTATATACTAAGTCATTGATGAAACCTTGAATTTTATTCAAATCATATGTTAGCGATTGCATGTACATAATAAAAAATGTGTCACTTTAATTAAAAAAAATTGTTTTAAATATGTAAATGTCAATCTCATTTTGTAAAGCGATCGTATGTACATTATGAATGTGTTTGATTTGCTAAAAAACGAGGTGCTAGACATGAATTTTTTTATACTCTGTTTAATGCAAAAACTAATCATGGCACTGGACAAAAAATATGACAAGGTACTGGACAAAACTATAATTTCTTGTCCCCCACTAAACCATGGGACAACTTGTTGTCCCAAGCACGAATTATAAAAAAAAAATCAAAAAATTATTTTTTCTACTCTCTTTCTTATTATTTAATATTTTAATTCATAAATATAATATTAATATTTTTTATATAAAAAAATTTATAATAAAAATTATACTATTTTTATTCGACTCATTGACATATCAAATAAAATAGAGAAAAAATCTCAATTTAATATTTTTCTTCTCTTCTCATTATTTAATATTTTGATTCAAAAATATTATATAAGAAATTATATTATTTTGTCTGTTGCATAAACATATTAAACAAAGTAGAGTAGAAAAACTATTTCTTCATTTTTTTCCTCCTTATTATTTAATATTTTGATTCATAAATATTATATTTATATATCAATAAATAATATTATATTAGAAGTTATATTATTTTGTCAGGTGCATAGACATATAAAAAAAATCGAGAAAACAGTTGTCCAGTCCAGTAAGCATCAAACACAGTACAATACTAAAAGTTGTCTTGTACTATCTAATACTGTTTTGTTCAGTAATTCATATTTTGCAAACAAACACGGTCACTTTAATAAAAAAATTATTTTAAATATGTAAATGTCATGTATAATTATATTTTTTTTCTTCAAAATTTTCTATCTTATTAAATACAATGTCTATATTGTTCTCAAATATTCTGTTCCACTTTGTATTGATGTGGTAAGAACAAATAAATAATAAATAAGACTACTTTAATAACTATTTTATTTTTTTGGACAACTTTATCATACTTTTAATCTTAATTTTCATACAAAAATTTTAAACACATCTATTTCTAAAGGAGAATCTAATATCCAATTCAATCAATTGAGTGATCAATCCGTATTTTTAAGACTAAATTCGAACCAAATTAATCTGCTGATTAATGAGTTGGTTGGGTGGAGTTGGGTTCGTGGGTCACCCACTAAATATAATTTTTAAATTCTAAATATAATATTAGTTTAATTAACACATTTATTTTACAAATTAATTAAAATTCATAAAATTTTGTATTTAATTTGAATAAAATTTATCATTTAATACTAAAAATTATTTTACGATTCAAATCAAGTCAAAAAAATATACAAATAATTTAAAGTATAATTTTAAAAGTAAGATATATCTCTCTTCGAATAAATAAATTTGATCTCTCAAAATTGATTTAGACTTAGAATTTTATAATTAATAAAAACTATAATTATATTTAAAAAGTATGTGCATCGTAAGATTTATGCTAAATAATTTATAAATAAGTAAAACTTAATATAACTAAAAAACTATAATTATATTGAATAATGATAGGAACTTATAGTTGATAGCTTATAACTTATAGTTGATGTCTTATATTGAATAATTTTCCAGGGATAGAGTTCCTATAATTAAAATATAACTAAAGTCACATAACTTTTAATAAGATATACCTCAAAAATAATTTTTATGAAAAAATATTTAGGCTCTGTTTGATAAAATTAGCGCGGTTAGATGATATGCTAGCTGATAGCTTATAGCATATGACTGATAGTTGATAGCTTATAACTTATAGTTGATGTCTGATAATTGATAGCTGATAAGTTAATTAAAGTATTTGGTAAAATTAGCGGTTTAACTAGATGATAAATGTAAAATAACATAAAAAGATATTTCTTAATTAATAACTAAATGTATATTTAAAATAATTAAAATTTATAAAGATAATAATGAAAGAAAAAATGATAAGCTATAAGCTATAAGCTAAAACGCTATTTAAAATAGCGTCTAAAAAATAAGCTATAAATTAGTAAAATAAACTATAAACTCGTGATGAAAAGATTGTTACCAAACAGGTCTTTTATTATCATACGAGCTTATAAACTATAAGCTCAAAATAGAGCTTACTAAACATAGCCTTAAAATAGTTTCAAAGTTTGATATTAAAAAGAATTATAATAAAAAATTGAAATAATTAAAATAACATTTTATAAAAAAAAAACTATTTAAAATAAATTTTATTTGTATTTTTTAGACAAAATTTATAATATTATTAAAACCATTCTAAAAAAGCTGAAACAAACTAACTACATTATATTTTCACTATGATAAATTCATTTTCATTTCCATTTTATATTCTTCCATCTTACTTTCATTCATGAAAGTAATAGTATCTGAAAAATCTACAAACTCAATACACATCTCTCTAATCTTGGTGCCACTTGAGACACCAATCATCTTATCAATGACTTGTATATGTTTCAAACATTTAAGCCTAACATTAGAAGTTCCATAGATTGGAACCACAAAAAACAAGTTATTCAACCAAAACTGAATAAGCATATTCAAGTAAATGTTTATGTATACATGAATGAAAATTTATAATTAATTTAACACTTTTTTTCCCTTTCTTTGTTGAACTCCAAGCACCTATTTGCAATGCAAGAGCAGAACAAAAGTAATGAAAGAATGATACTTTTAGTTGAAAACCAAATTATGGCAGGTTTTGTCACAAGGGTAAGCACACCCTACAGCTTTAACACCGACTCGGTCGAAAAACCAGTTCCCGACAGAATCCGCGATCCCCTGCTTGCATAATATAACTTGATCAAAATTTACTATAATCAATAGTCGGAAAAGAATACAATAGTCGGATAAGACTTACTTTATTTCCAATATGAGGAGAACCACGAGCATGCCATGTATCCTGTCTTTCGGATTGGCAATGAGCGAAGCACGAATTAATGAATAATCCGTTTTGGCGCGACCATGAGAATCGTCTTGTAACTCTAAGCATCTGGTTTCGAAAACCTGGTTCATTTTGATTCAATGTTCATGATGTCATTGGCGAAAATTAGTTGTAAGTAGTAACCAAACTGAGAAGAATAACTGACACAAACTAGAAATAGCTACTCTTTGAAACTTATGATTTATTAATTACTTTGTAGAAATTGTATCTGTGGTGAACTGCAGCGTGCGTAGTTTTTTCTGCAATCAAACCAATTCCAACGATAGTCAGCAGACGGTGGAGCTAGACTAGCTTGAACCTGTCGGAAAATTAAAGCAATCACAAATAGTTAAGAAATTGGCCGATGAATGACGATAAACCTTTGAAAATATTCTCTAAGAAGAGTCCTTATACCTATTCGGAATTCATTGGTAACACAGTTACACAGAATGATCCTAAGTTTGAATCAACTAAGCATAATAGCATAATTTTATGACGAACACTAGGATCCATTTTTGAGGGCATGCAAGGCGGACTACTGCACAGAGGACCTAAAACTTTTCATGGCTAAATGTGACTAAATAGAGTCTCATAATATATTGTCACGGTTAATTCGTGGTTAAATAAAGCCTCTATTTGTTTTGTCATGGTTAAACTGAGGCTAACCTACACAGGGAAACTCTGACGACCACTATATGTATAAGGACTAATTTTCATGCTATGAATGATATTATCGTCCATGTTTTTCAGAAGCATGAGTTCGAGGAGATTGAGAAATTTTCGAACAAACTGTAAGGTAAATCGTTGAAGCAACTTACCTGCCAAGTATCATAAGCTGCATTGAGAAGAAATAGCGGAGTCCTAACACTTGCGATTAAACGCTGAGGAAAAAAGCACTGAAAATGGAATATAAAAACAGAAAGCGAAACAAATGAGATTTTCACATACTATAATGTTACTATTACTATTTATGCAATTTTACAATCTCGAATGAAAGAAATAGTCGTTACCAAAATTGGATTGAGGCGACTGGTACAACTCCTTGGAAGGCTCTTATGCACACCCTGTAAGGTGACTACGCTTCCAAACAAATTCCTTAAACTACGACGGCCAGCTACATCAATGCTGAAATTCGAAACAATTATCTTGTCATTAAAAAAGAACCGAGATATAGATCAGACCCCGCGAATAATAATGGATTAGAATTGAAAGTTCGTTAGTTAATGTTTACGAGTCAAGGAATAATCCAGCATCGCTAAAGCACTTTACTCTAGTGTTTCTTGGAAACAATTCCCGGAATTCATCGCAATGTAGTATAGCTGATAAACCTCCCGCAGAACATCCGGAAAGAAGAGCCTAAAAACGAAAAGAAAAATGTATCAACTATCAAGCAGATTTCAGGAAGGTGATAATTTTCGTATGAAGTTTTCAAGGGCGAACCTGTTTGGCATATCGCATTCCTTTCGACATTAAATCTTCCATTGCAGCTTGCCAAATGCGCTGCCCTCTGAAATACAACCCTGCTGCCTATGGAACAAAGATAAACTCGGCACATTAATTCAATCACCGAGTGAGTTTTAAACCGGAGGTCTAGAGTTAGAATCCTAGAAACTTGTATAACAAACAAAGTGAGTTTTACCGCATTTTGACTGTCCCCGCTAAACGATGCGCCGTCACAATAACGAATTTTTACTCTATTCCAATTGTAAAAATCTGCAGATATATTCATCCAAATGAAAGGTGTTAATTCCAATGTAGTTAATTATGAAAACAATAGCGATGTTGACGAGTCTAAGATTTATGACCTGGATTTTCCTCCGCTTTGTTGCTCAATATCCCGATAAACGGTATCTGTTTTTCCATAAAATAGGATGAACCGTGGCGCGTTTTCTTGCTGTAAATACAATTTCTGACAGTTCCACACCAGCCTCCTCCCTATCACCAAAAGAAATGTAATCAAGTTTTTAATCACTCTATGCCTAATGTCCTGTCTTAGATGAACTTAGTTCAAAGTTCATGAATCTCGCGAACAATAACATACCTCTAGATGTATCAACCAACTGTTCGATCCTGAACCGTATCCACGGTGGAAGTGGTAAGCCGGGGAAGATCCATCCAGACAAACTGCAAAAGAGAACACAAATCAATCACATTGAGAAATTATCTAATAGCTTTTGTCTTTACAGCTGTGAATTGCATATCAAATTATTCTAAATAATGAAACGGCTCATATCAAAAATAAGTCAGCTATATAATCTTGAAAAGTTTGATTTGTAATATGGAAAAAATTTATTCTAAAACTGAGTTGATTTTGAGTTAATTGATTATGTTAATTGATTCTTGCTAAAAGTGAGGTGAAGGTAAGATGAATTATGCTTGGATAAATTCCTGCAAAAGTAAATTGAACATTAAATTTCACTCTAAAAATCACGTTTAGACTCAAAAGCTACAAATCTTAGCTTCAATTAGAATCAATTCTGCAATGCATAATCAATTCTAATAGAGAGCAACCAAACACATCTGAATCAATTCTACAGATTATAATCAATTCTACATATCAACATATCTCTAGATCTCAACTAAAGGCAATAAATAAATGTGTCAAAAAATTGATTCTAGAAGAACATAATTGCTTTTGAATCTAGAATTCATTCTAACTTTAAGCTCAATACATAAGGAACCACATTACATTCAACCTAATGAACAAAACAACTACTGAAGAAAACATAGTACTATGAACAATGAATGGAAACAAGGGTTACCAGCTCCTTTAGCAGCAGCTCCATTGATAAGAGTAAGACCAACCATCAAAGGTCTATTGTAGTAACCTCTTCCTCTCACAAACTCCATCTCTGTCACATTACCATTCTCAAAACCTTCCACAACCACAAAACCTATGAAGAACACAAACACAAACACACATAACAGCTTCATGCCAACAAAACTCTTGTTTGTTTGGCACATTGCCATATGCATTTTAGAACAGCAAACAACAAAAGTTTAGAAGTAAGAGAAGAAAGTGTTCAAAAAGGGATGAAGTGTGAAAAGAGAACAAGTATATGTAGGAGGAAAAAAAGTACAAAAAAAAGGACAAGAAAATAAAATAGTGAAAGTGTTAAATTTGAGCAAGGTGAGTCACAAGTTAGAAAATGGTAATAATAAATGACAAGGTTTTGGAGTTGGGTATAGATTGGTTATTCAATGCAGCAATAATAGCATGTAATAACTAAACACTGAGAGAGTTAAGAGGAAGATAGAGAGAAGAAAAAGAATGATGGGGACTTTTTTCATTAATGCAAATGAAAAAAGAGCTTTTGTGGCAAAGTTTATACAATGCAAGAATGCCATAAAGGTTTTTTTAGGAGAGAGTATTAGGTGTGAAAAGAAATTGGTGGTTGGTTATGATTGAATTGATTTACTAATGGTGATTTTAATCTATAGACCTTTAGAGTATGTGAGTTGCGTGTCCGACACGTATCAGTATTTAACATTTATATGACACTCAGTATGATATATGTCGAAATAATCAGATAAATATAAAAAAAAAATAGATGTTTATTATCCAAAAAATAGTTTTTTTACTGATTCGACACACTTTAAATCAGTCTCCGACATTAGGACTACATTGATAATAACATTTGTCCAACAATTAGTAAAAGCGTTTCATAAAAAATTGTTTTATCTTTACTTTAACAAATATATTGAAGTAACATAGAATTAAAATTATTAATTTTAATTAAAATATTTTAACTCTTTAAATAATAAATAAATAAATAAATAAATAAAAGAAACTCAAATATATATCGGTGCGGTGTTAGTGTTCTATATATTTTACGTTATTGGTGTCGAAGTGTATGTATTGATAACTAAGATTAAAGTTGAGTTAAATCTAAATTGTTTAAAGTGTGTGTTTGCTTCTTTACTGAAAAATTATTGTTTTTCAATAAAATGGTTATGTTAAATTAAATTCAAAAACTATAAATTATGGGCATGATTGTTTCAGCTTTAAAAAAATGATTTTTTTTGTATTTTTGAAAATACATTTTTCAAAAATGTTTTTTAAAATATTACAAATTTTTTTATATTCGTTTTTTTAAAAATAAAATACTAATTTTAACATCCTAGAACATAAACATAGATTATTGAAGACCAAAACTTAGTCAAAATCGCAATTTTTTCAAAAAGTTATATTTCAAAAATGATTTTTATGAAAAACTATTTGAAATAGCTTCAAAATTAAGTAATTTTTTGAAATTTTGATATCCAAATTTTTTTTCTCATAAATAGATGAAAGACCTAATATCACAATTTAAGAATAACTATTTAAACAAAATTTTCATTTGAAACTTTTATAAAAAAAAATTCACAAAATTTTGTAATACTATAAAAATTATTTTTAAAAAAAGTCAAAACAAACGACCCATAAACAAAATTAATTCTAGTCGAGAGCAATTAAATTTGAGAATCAAATATCTCAAATGCAATTTTTTGTCTTGAGGATTAATTCTAAAGTGCTTTAATCATGAAACCAAGGTACACTATGTTGAACTACTATTAGAATCTAGATTTTAACTACATACTGGACATTTGGAGTGTGATTCGAGAAGTTCCACAGATCGAGATTGTCTTTAATTGTAAAGATAATTTTATAGCTTATTTTTAAGACTAGTAATGAATTCATTCACACATAAAAAGTGATTTTTTTTTATCAATTAATATTTAAATAGTTTGGTTCATAACTGCATTTGTATGTACATTTGTGAATAAATTTGAAAATTGATTGTATGTAACAACATAAGCTAGAAATATCAGCTTTCATATAAAGAATTTATTCTGATCACATCACCAAACGTGATTCTAGGAACTGATTAGAAAGGTGTAACCAAACATAAACACACACTACATCATGGTTGGTGGTGAAAGAGAAAGGTTGAGAAAACAGCACCGACATAAGTATGAGGGAGGGAAAGAGAGAGAGAGCTGTACCTCACTCTCTGAATCTGAGTGTTGAGAGTTGAGGGTGATGGGGGCCATATGCAGCTGTGTTTGTGTTGTTGAAAAATCCAATTTTATATTAAAAAAAATGTGACCCACATACTGTGTTAACTTGTCTTGTTCCTTATACCTTGGTGCTATCGTCACGTATTTAATTCATGGACTTATTTTTTATGTATAAGTTGGCTCCCACCAGAACACATCATGAAAAATCGAATCTACTCATAAATACTCTCACTGTCTCGTAGCATTAAAATATTGTTCAAGGTTATGTTCTTTTTAAAGAGTTAATTAATAAGTATTTTTTTATATGGGAGTATCGAAACTTAAAAATATTACAAATTTAATGAGATATTAAGTATGCAAATATCAAAGTTTATTAGAGGGAATCTTCACATTTGTACAATGAAAAAATTTTAATGAGAGAGTAAAATTAGTTAATCAATCAATACAACAACGATTATCTTCCTTTTAAATATATAGGAATTTAAAGTTGAGATGTAAATGTGAAAAAATAGAATTTGAATATTTTATAAATGAGATGAGTCGTATATATAATGTCTTAACTCTTAAGATTTTTTATGAATGTGTTGTATATTCATAGGCAGAGCCAGCGTGCGGTGATCTCGGGCAGCTATCCAGGCTCCCCTTTTTCTCACCTTCCATTTTCAAATGTGAGTATTTATATTACAAACTCTAGAGTTTTTTAAATAGAGTTCTTGTCTTCGGTGCATTATCCAGGGTGTGATTTCATAAATCAGCATCAGACAGAGTTGATGAAATCACTAGATTTTTTAGGTGATTTCTTTGTCCGTGGTAACTATATCCATTAGCATATTAGGCTTAGGCTAAGTTGGAAACTTGGGAAGAATGAATTAAAAGACTGTGGACGAAATGAATGTGGTTTTAAGCTTTATGGTTGAATAGGGCGGTGGTGGAGAGAGAGAGAGAGAGAGAGAGAGAGAGAGAGAGAGAGAGAGAGAGAGAGAGAGAGAGAGAGAGAGAGAGAGAGAGAGAGAGAGAGAGAGAGAGAGAGAGAGAGAGAGAGAGAGAGAGAGAGAGGAGAGAGAGAGAGAGAGAGAGAGAGAGAGAGAGAGAGAGAGAGAGAGAGAGAGAGAGAGAGAGAGAGAGAGAGAGAGAGAGAGAGAGAGAGAGAGAGAGAGAGAGAGAGAGAGAGAGAGAGGATAATGTAGAATTGAAGGGTGTCAATAAATGAAATATAGCTAGCTATTATAGTAACTGAAAAAAACAATATATCATTTCACTTGTTAGCTTCAAGCCAATCAAGAATACCCTTTTCTGCTTCTGAAATTTTTCCATCTTTTCCTTTCAAACTCCCTTTTATAAGTTCAAACTAATCCTTGTAATTCCAAATTAAAATCAAAATTACCACTTCATTATTCATTAATAAAATTTACTTCAATTTGTATTATAGTGAAATGAGAAATATTTTTTATTACTGTTTTTATGGTTTACCTTCGTATTGAGCAACAATGTCGGTTAAAAGCTTAAAACCACATTCATCTCTCTCTCTCTCTCTCTATATATATATATATATATATATATATATATATATATATATATATATATATATATATATATATATATATATATATATCCACTACCCTCCACCACCGCCCTATTCAACCACAAAGGTTAAAACCATATTCATTTCTTCCCAAGTCTTTTAATTCATTCTTCCCAAGTTTCCAACTTAGCCTAAGCCTAATCTGCTAATGGATATCGTTACCATAGACAAAGAAATCACACAGAAAATCTAGTAATTTCATCAACTCCGTCTGATGCTGATTTATGAAATCACACCATAGACAATGCAACGGAGACAAGAATTTTTCTTATACGGTATTTTGGTTCGCTGTTGAATTTATTCTTACACAAACGCCAAGTACTGTTTATTACTTCACACACGCTATTTATTTGAGATTTATTTGCAGATAAATAGTACTGACGCAATTGATACAGAATTAAATTTTGCAGGCGCAGAGTCCAGGGATTCAGACTGTACTGGTAACAAGTAAATTATTATTAATTTTTGTTTCCCACTAATTTTTGTACTATACTATTGTTTTCAAATCTTTTCCTTTCTTTTCAAATCTCTTTCTTTCAAATCAAATCCTAACTTTATTCCATACATCTCTCTTTTCAAACCCTACCATACACTTTCTTTCAAATCCTACTACCACTCAAATTTTCCTTTTTTGTACGGAATCACTTCATTCCCCAACGTCTCTATCCTTCTTTTCACTCTATAAATACCTCTCATTTTTTCCATAAATTCTCACATCAAATTTCAACTCATTTCTCAAACTTCTACCTCATAATTATTTTCTCTTCTTCCCCGGCAAAAATGGCAAAATGGATGGATACGTGTTTTCTTATGGTCATCACTATTTTGGTGGTGATCATGTCCTTTTTCTGTCTGCATAGTCCTGAAAAATGCGGACCTGGGTTGCTTACACTCCCGTTCATCTATATGTTGTTATTTATAGCATGGGTTTTTAATCGTCATTTTTAAAGTTTGTCGTATCTTTCGCTTTCAAATAATGTACTGTTCATTATATTTGTCGTACTGTTCATTATATTATGTAATATTTGTACTGTCAATATTAAATGTCGTACTATCTGTCGTACTGTCGTTTAAATTATCAAAATAATATTATGTGTGTTTTCTGCCAGGTAAATATTTATTTTTCTGTACATTAAATATTTTTCAAGGTTATTATCGGTAATTTTGTTCGCGTACAGTATTTTTTTTGTTTATTTATTATGTTTGTGTTTTTCTAACAACTCATGTAAATAAATTTTCACCATTAACACAACAAAAACAAAAAAAGAAAAAAATTAACTTTAACTGTTAAGTTTTCACTTTAACTGTTACGTTAATGCCCGGACAGCCAGTTGACAGTCAAACTCGCTGACAGCACGATTCTCCGTGTTTTGTACCATCAATCAAATCAATCTTTTGCATTTCAAAATTCCAAGATTTTTGTTCTAGAAGTCTTCTGATAATCACATGATCAGCAGAGACTCAGCACTGCACAAAAATCAGGTACGCTTAACTGTCTCCTACACAAACAGTCCCTAATTAGGGTTTTTGTTTTTTTCAGGAGAACAAGTTTTTTGAGACCTCAAATGGATTTCATGGACCTCCATATGTCTCAAAGTACAACCAGACAAATTTTCAAACTTCAATTTGCTCAGACGCACAGTCAGCAGCTCAAACAGTCGCCAGACGACCAGTTTGACCGAAAAGTCAACAGACAGTCAAAAATGAAATTTTTTGTCAACATCCATATTTTGTCAAAATATTCATCATTTTATCAATGGTTGATCATAATTCATCAAAAAAAGATCAGAAATCAACAAAACCCTAAGTTTCAAAATTAGGGTTTTCTCCTAAAAAGTCAACTAAACTTTGACCGGCCATAACTCTCTCCTCGTTCATTCAAAAAATTCCAACCAAAGCTTGTTTTAAAGGAAATTCAATTATCTTTCGAATGCAATTGATCACATGGTCATTGGATTCACCATTTGAAAAATATGAGCTCAGACATTACAGGTCATTTTCAAAGTCAACAAAAAGTGGTTTTTTGTCAAAGGCCATAACATCAAGATAACTTCTCCAAATGAAAATAAATTTCCAAAGTAGCTTGTAGAGGACATCTTGAGGTTTCTAAAAAGTAAAAGAACTCCTTCATATGATCAAAATTGAGGGAGATATGCCTTGTTGAAGTTGGCTATTTTTTGAGAAAATGCATGAAACCAACATTGATCAAAAATGTTTTTTTCCAAAAGAGGCCAAGTTTTCATGATCCAAACATGACTCTAATGATGCTAAGGGCCTCCCACGACCAACCTAAGGCCCATAGCATTTTTATTTCTTTTTTAGTTCAATTTTATTACATTTAAAGTTAAATTAAAAAAGAAATGGTGAAAGATAATGGTACAATGCTTTGATCTTAAGCTAAAGCCATCAAGAATGATTCAACTCTGCAGCATGAAGGTACATAGCAGGCCTAGAGCAAGAGGGATGAAGAAAATCAAGCCATGGTCAAAAATTCAAAGATTTTTAATGTTTAAAAATCAAAAGTTCAAAAAGCAATCAATGCTTCTTAGCTTAGCTTTGCAGCACCTCCAATGCTTATAAATGAAGTAGGATACTTCATCAATAACACACACGAAAATACCTCAAAGATATAGCTAAGAAGTTCACAAAATTCTCAAAAAATATCAAAATACTTGTAATTTTCGTTTTCATATTTCCAGCTACTATCAATACAAAATAACCATTCTAATCATCTCCTGGGACCTAATATAGTAAGTTGGGATCGTTACTCATGGTTACATGTTCATAAAACTCATGCTTCGAAAGTTACATATTCATGCATTTTTTTTAACTTTCGTGTCTCCTAATTAAACATGTTTTAATGCAAACTAACACTTCTAACAAGTTGCCAAGATGGTTTAGGAAAGGTTTGAACACTTACATGCAAGTTTCCACGTAAGAATTCTCATGTACCATTTTTGAGTTTTCAAGTATGTGAGCATTCGAATACCATGTTCCATGAGTTTTTAGCCAAAACTAACGCCACCATCGTGTTCAGGAGGTCATTTTAAGTCAACCTGGGTGCCCCTTGTTTTTGTTAATGGCTGTTTTTTTAGGATTTCAAAAGCATGGAAATCTGAAGGAAAATCCGCTGGTAAAATTGCAGGAAAATGCGTAGCAAAATCCGCAGGTACCATTGAAGAAGAAGATGAATAGTGGATGAGACTCTTTGACCAGCTTGCGTGGCATTTCCTCTTCTTTCTATTCGCTGGTCAGCTTCGCGTGGGTCCCACCTGGAAGACTTGAATGCTGACTTATCCTATGTTGCACTTCTATTCACGCACACCATGTACCTCTCCAATCTGAGCCACATGATTAATCCAGTCACTCAATCCAACGCACCAGACACGCTAGTCCATACTATGGACTTTCTCATCAAACACACAGGATCAAAGACTTAATATATTTTTTATTTTATTTGATATAACTTGCAAAATTAATTTAAAATAGTTTTAAAAATCAAAAAATATATAATAAAAATACTTTTAGGTTTATAAAATAATCTATTAATTTTTGACACAAAAATATTTTATTTTTCTTAATAATTAAAATATTTTGTTTAATTAATTAGTATATATTTATATATTTGCTTTTTAATTATTTCAACTTATCAAAAAATCAGAAAAAATATGTTCTTTTTAGTAAATTTAGTTTATATATTATAGACTAATTTTGTACATAATTAGAATATTTTTCTCATTAAGTTTAACTTATGTGTATAATTGTTTATATAATTATATGTTAATTAGCTTAATAAATTTCCAAAACAACTTAAAAAAATCCAAAAAAATTAGTTTTTATTTTAAAATTAATTAACAAGCAATATGAACATATTTTAGACTTAATTTTTAGGTTTAAATTTTATTTCTACCTTTTTCTCATTTTAATTAAATTAATTATGCATTAATTCTAATTAAAATCAACTATCTAAAAAATCCAAAAATACTTCCCTTTATCTTATTGCAATTTAAATTCATAGATAAGTGTATAGGTTGTCAAAATCATGTAAATAGCGTAGTTTACATTTCTCGCACAATCGATGTAATAGCGTAGATTTATTTTCCACATTTTACATTCCTGCACTTTAAATTTCTGTACATATAAAACTGCATGTATGTCAAAGATAAAAATAAAGCGCTAGGTCACTAATCTCAAAAGACAAAAATATCTGAATCATAACACGATCACACTTGCACCTCTTAAGGTAATCTGTAACACCCCATACATAACTGACTAGTATATTATGCATGAAACGTTAAAATTGATATTGAGTACATACAAAAGCTAAAGTTATAGAAAGGTCCATATAAAATACAACATGAAATTCTACTAAGAAGCATAATACATGAGTCTTCAATGGATCTTGCACAGCGGAATGACAAAACCAACGAGGTCTTCGAGCCAACACCACTTCCAAGTCTTCAGTCCAAACCTGTTACTGACCAAACACTACTAACTGCACCTGAAAAAATATAAGTTGATTGGGGTGAGATTACTAAATCTCAGTGAGTCCTCCTATCCTATGGGTCCACTCGGATCTACAGGGTACATGCATCAAAACCGAATCCACCGCTGATTCGGGGTTCATCCTCACATCCGGTACAAGTACGAAGAAAACAAGGAATCATCCACCATTGGACGATTAATGCAGATATGCAATTATATAAGAAACCAAGTATGCAAAACCCGCATCCATATACGGGGAATCCAGAAACGCGTTAATGCCTCGACTAGGTTATAAAAACACACCCTCGATGGATCACGCCCATGCCTCTTGCCAAGAGACTTGTACAAGCACACCGCAAGATGATTAGACGGGTTCGCACAAGCCTAAATGGTTGCGAGATGACCTTAGCCTAATTGGCGTCATTGTCCCATTAACCATCTTCACGCACATGTGTTAACGCCGAGTACAATACGCCATCTTGACACATGGGTCCATCGGGCGAAAGCCTAGTGATGTAGCCTACATGGCACCGCTAGAGATGGTTTACCTGTTATGCGTAGGCCTACTTGGCCGCACAACGCCATCATACCGAGCACGCAAGTGTGTTAACGCCAAGTGGGAAATGCCTCAAGACCCTCACAAGCACACTGCAACGGTAGCTCAGGTGTGAGCCCAAGATCACATGATCGGGGCTGTCCCATTGGTCACAAAGCCTGGGATGTAACGCAACCTAGCCCCCGGCCCGTTTCGATTCAAGCATACACACATATCAAGCGCCAAATCACACAAGCACACAATCCCAATTGTTTAGCCAAAACAACGGGCATTGACAAGATACTCACATCTCATCACAACATAGCATTCGTATTTAAACATAATGTAGCAATTAAGTGCAATGAGATCAATCCATTCTAATCATGAATGATTCACATATTAAAAATAACATATCCATGATCATAAATGACATTAGCATGTTTAAATACCAATTAAACAAGTCTCACACGGCTAAAGAGACACTCGGTTCCCTATACGGAACGGAACTGTTCTCGGGGGAAATAGTCACATACAATTTCACTCGACAAGACACACTAAGTGGGGTTAAAATATGATTAAATCAAACATTCTGGTTTGGGAACGAATTCTATTAGAAAGTACACGACGCTAGCTTTCCAACGATATAAAGTTTGCGCAATTCCGATACCCGAGCAGGAAGTTATGACTTTCTAAAGTTTGCTGATTTTTGCACTTTTGCCCAGCGTAACGGGTTACGCCAAAACCGTAACCGGTTACGAGCACGAAAAATAGCCCAGAATTGCATTTTCAGCAGCGTAACCGGTTACACCAACAACCGTAACCGGTTACACTGAACCAGAACTATTTTTCTGCATTTTTAGGAGCTCTAAACCAGTCCCAATTGTCCTATATCAATTCCAATCATCATGATTCAATTCTGAACGAATTTCCAACATGCAATAGTGATCTAATGTACACATTACATACATAAAACACAATCTAAGCATTAATCAAGCATGCATTACATAAAATTACCAATTAGCAATTTATCACATTTATCATTCATTTAAGCATGCAATATGTTTATCTCAATCTAAACCCTTGACATGCATTCTTCCCCAAATCCTACCCAAGTTCTATCTAAAGGACTCACCTTGCTAAAATGGAGGTTTAGAAAGATGATGTTTGCTGCCATTGGACTCCCACCATAGCCAAAGTTTCACTCCATCTTCATCAAATCCGTAATCACACTTGTACCCACTTTCAGCATCACTGACACAACTTCAAGGTCAGTTTTCTCCTTCGAAAAAGAAGCTATGAACGCGAACCATAGGTGCAAATCGAAGAGAAATTCGTTAGCTATCCAATGGGACCAGAATCGTTACGATCGGAGTTATGAGTTGAGAGATATACCTGATTTAGTGGAGGCTGTACCCAAGGTGCGAAAATGGAATTGATGAACATAACTTCCTCCTTTCTCTCTTGCTCCAAATTCTGAATTGTGAAACAAAAATGAATAGCATGCACCCAAACAAGGCCTTATATCATGCAACATTACTCAAGGTCCATTATGCCCTCAAACTAAGTGATAATTACCATCATGCCATTAGTTGAATTCTAACTAAACTCTTTCCATTCTAACAACTTCCCTTCCTAATGCATAATTATTCCATAATTCTCTCTTAGTACTTCATAATCGTACTCAGGTAAATAGGGATGTTACATTCTCCTCCCCTTAAATTGAATTCGTCCTCGAATTCTTTTTGATCACCACGGAAACAACGTGTCCAAAACTATACCAACCAGGGGATGAAATGTTCCTTACATTTCTCTTCAGATAATCTCACTACTCTGTCTGAGGGTCATTCCATATGAAGAAGCATAATCAACCAAAACACCTGTGTCCCACTATGCATGGTTAGGACCTTGACTCTCAAGCAACACATCTATCCAGATACTTCGTCTTGACATATCTGGGGAAATATCCTTCCAGGGTCCTTGACCTTCACTGCTCTGCACTGAATCTCCAGAACTTCAAAAACTCTAATAATCCACTCATGTCGGATATCCTTCGTTTCATTCTCTGGTGTGTTCACCCTCGTTCAACAAACATTACTGATTCACTCAGCTCCTTGAATTATTTCCCATCCAAGCATTCTTGCTACAGTATTCCTCTCAATGACGACACTTCAAATTATTCCCCACCAAAGTCCAAACAATGACGCTAGGCGTTAACCAAATGTCTTGGTCTTAACTTCTGGTTTCCAAAGTCTTAGGATGATTGTCCCAAATTTACCTTTATCTATATACTTAATCTCCTTACTTTAACCCTTACTCCAGTTTAGACATAACAACTGTCACTGCAAACCACGAAGGTGTAATCGTCTTGCAACTATCGCCTTGTCATCCGACAACTTCGAATAAGATTCTACTGATAAGACGCGAAATTCAACAACTAACCTGTAACCATTGTACCAGTCTTCCTGTACAATCATAGTACACAAGGCATAACCACAAAGAACTTGCGCCAACTGAATTTCCTCTCTAGCCTTCAACATTTCGGCAGTCACGATATTATGTCCAACCCTTGTGACTTACAAGCTCAACTGATGATCTCTACAAACATCGGACAACATGCCATCCAGCAAATGTGTTCCCCAGCTGGCCCGTTGACAACACCTCTTGAGTTTTATGGTGGATCCTCGAGAGACTGGAATGAACAAAACACTGTTTCAACAATTTGCCTTAGGAAGATACTTTCATCCCAACATAAAATCCTACAATTAGTCCGTTCGTTCCTACCTCCGACTTATCTGATTCTTCCTTGATCCGTTGCGCTACTCTGATTCCAACAAGCCACACACCTTGAAATCCTCTAAGTCATATTATATCCATAATTCACTTAGTTTCCATTAATACACAATAATTCCTTATCTACAGTCGTCCAATTACAACACGTGCCAGAACTCTATATACATCCATCATCGACTACTACTCTTTGAAGTTGCGTACTTTCCAGAATCAAGCTTCTACTTACCCTGCCATTCCATATAGTTCATCTACCACGACTTAGGTACACGTTTCATCCTCAGGACATTGAAACCCAAACACTCACTGACTTAGAGGTTCGTCCTTGTCGCTGATTTCCACAGTGTATATCTGCTATGTTTTTCATTCCAACAAATCTTTGTTGCTCAACCGGTATATCGAATCCTTCACGACATACTGCAGTTCATGATAACTCTAGCAGTTTTACACAACTTCTACCCAACCATACACCTTCATTCTCTTAGTGTAGTATCACCTCTGATAACTCGTGCGACTTACTGATATAACAATCCTCCCATATCCACACTTCATTCACACAGTCATCTAATGTATGTTCTATCTCTGAATCTGACACTAAACTGACTTCCTCGGCGGATGCATCCTTCATTGCAATGCTTCCAACGGTCTGAGCGTAGCCACAATGAAAGAAATTGCACTTTGCACTTTGCACTTTGCACTTTGAACATCTCTCTTATAAACTCCTTAACAGTTCTCAAACCAAAATGTCCATGCTTTACCAAGATTAACACTTCTCCATTCAGAGTATCTAGCAATACCTTGCCGGACACATCACACATCGAGCCGATCCAAGATACAACTTGCATATTCCATCACCGGTCGCCAATGGTACATGATACCCACTCACTATGCTGACCAGGATATCATGACCACACATGAGTCTCACTCTAGACACTCATGCAAGATTTCCAACTTAACACTTCACAAAACGAGAACATCCCCAAGGTACAATCGGATACTAACTCACGCGATCACGATCACTCAGAGTCTCCATAAGTATAGTATTGGATCTTGATCCATCACATCATCGTCTGTCTAGTTATTCCTCCACTATCGAGCGCGACGTATGGATCCTTATCCCACATAACTTATGAGAGTCTGGACATGTGTCTCACGAGTGCCAAATCAGAATTCTACCTTGAGCTTCAGAGCACCTTTGTCCCACACGTGTCGGAAAAAGGATGACTCACGCATCTTGTGCACGATAGCGATACTGTGGCATTATACCCGTCTGGTAGTACCAACATGGTGGTCCAACTCCGAGGCCATGTACTCAGGTAACCTACCTCAGTGGCGTATAATGATCCCCACGCGTATCCTATAGTTGCAACCGACAAGTGTCTGAACAGGCCTCCAATAGGTTCGTCGTTCCTCAAGTCCGTAGAATCACACTCCTCAGGATGCTAAAACCTGAGAGTACTACACATCAAGGTTTACTTACTCAGAAAGCCAAAACGCTAAGCACGAAGATTTGAAGTTCAGCTCCGGGTTACCATGCAGTACGGGTACCCACTCGTCCCACGCATGCATGAGATTCCAAGGATAATTCAGTGCAGATAGGAATACTATGGTCCTTAACAACTGACACAACTGCGGTCATCCTGCTGACGTTCCAGATAGATGCTAGTTCTTACTTGCCTTGACACCCAACGCCAAGCGGAGTTCTATGGCTTCACTCGAGGTCAGACGAACAATAACTAACAAAAACTTAGGTTACTGCATTTCACGCTTCTACATCATTTCATATTCCATCTAGCGTAGTTCTAGAACTTAAATATAAAATGATAAGAACAGAAATACATATCCTCTTCTATCGACCGGATATCCAAACCTTGCCCAATCGTAAGCTACCACGCTCTTAAATTCCACCAACCCTTACTAGGAAACTACTCTCTCTTAGGGTGCTTCAAGTTGGATCAGGATCTAATACTCCGTCCATCCAACTACTGTCCGTACCAGCACAATCAGAAAGGTCTAACTCTTTTATCCGCATTTCCAGGGGTCATTCTGTCCTATCAGCTCACCCGTCATATTTAACACCAGCAGCATCATCAGTACTGAATCCTACTAATTCACAGCTCAACACCTTCGGAGAATCTCACTTACAAGGCTCCTACCCAATCCTATTTGGATTTTCCCTTGCTATTACCAAGACTTAGAGAAAGTTTCACTTCGTCCAATCAAAATCCTGGGGGTTCAAGCTGTCTCAATCCACACCTTGGTAGTTCCGGTATTACTTCTTTGCGTCAAACGCTCCTCTTAAGCTTGACGACTCCAATATCCCTTCTACTTAAGTAGTCCAATAAATCCAGTTTCCATATACAATTCACCACCCAACTAATCCTTGCTACTTGGGTTCACGACACTTACAGGTTTACGAGTCCTCGTGGCGGCTCTGCCATAATTCTACTGTCTCACACTCAGTCGATGAGTTGATCAAGTTCAACAACTGAATGAGATATCAGTAAAATCAGCCTGGCAACGCACACCTGAGAGGAGAAAAGGAATTGCTAGTGATGTCTCATGGCTCGGCCGAGAATCGACCTGCTCTGATACCAACTGTAACACCCCATACATAACTGACTAGTATATTATGCATGAAACGTTAAAATTGATATTGAGTACATACAAAAGCTAAAGTTATAGAAAGGTCCATATAAAATACAACATGAAATTCTACTAAGAAGCATAATACATGAGTCTTCAATGGATCTTGCACAGCGGAATGACAAAACCAACGAGGTCTTCGAGCCAACACCACTTCCAAGTCTTCAGTCCAAACCTGTTACTGACCAAACACTACTAACTGCACCTGAAAAAATATAAGTTGATTGGGGTGAGATTACTAAATCTCAGTGAGTCCTCCTATCCTATGGGTCCACTCGGATCTACAGGGTACATGCATCAAAACCGAATCCACCGCTGATTCGGGGTTCATCCTCACATCCGGTACAAGTACGAAGAAAACAAGGAATCATCCACCATTGGACGATTAATGCAGATATGCAATTATATAAGAAACCAAGTATGCAAAACCCGCATCCATATACGGGGAATCCAGAAACGCGTTAATGCCTCGACTAGGTTATAAAAACACACCCTCGATGGATCACGCCCATGCCTCTTGCCAAGAGACTTGTACAAGCACACCGCAAGATGATTAGACGGGTTCGCACAAGCCTAAATGGTTGCGAGATGACCTTAGCCTAATTGGCGTCATTGTCCCATTAACCATCTTCACGCACATGTGTTAACGCCGAGTACAATACGCCATCTTGACACATGGGTCCATCGGGCGAAAGCCTAGTGATGTAGCCTACATGGCACCGCTAGAGATGGTTTACCTGTTATGCGTAGGCCTACTTGGCCGCACAACGCCATCATACCGAGCACGCAAGTGTGTTAACGCCAAGTGGGAAATGCCTCAAGACCCTCACAAGCACACTGCAACGGTAGCTCAGGTGTGAGCCCAAGATCACATGATCGGGGCTGTCCCATTGGTCACAAAGCCTGGGATGTAACGCAACCTAGCCCCCGGCCCGTTTCGATTCAAGCATACACACATATCAAGCGCCAAATCACACAAGCACACAATCCCAATTGTTTAGCCAAAACAACGGGCATTGACAAGATACTCACATCTCATCACAACATAGCATTCGTATTTAAACATAATGTAGCAATTAAGTGCAATGAGATCAATCCATTCTAATCATGAATGATTCACATATTAAAAATAACATATCCATGATCATAAATGACATTAGCATGTTTAAATACCAATTAAACAAGTCTCACACGGCTAAAGAGACACTCGGTTCCCTATACGGAACGGAACTGTTCTCGGGGGAAATAGTCACATACAATTTCACTCGACAAGACACACTAAGTGGGGTTAAAATATGATTAAATCAAACATTCTGGTTTGGGAACGAATTCTATTAGAAAGTACACGACGCTAGCTTTCCAACGATATAAAGTTTGCGCAATTCCGATACCCGAGCAGGAAGTTATGACTTTCTAAAGTTTGCTGATTTTTGCACTTTTGCCCAGCGTAACGGGTTACGCCAAAACCGTAACCGGTTACGAGCACGAAAAATAGCCCAGAATTGCATTTTCAGCAGCGTAACCGGTTACACCAACAACCGTAACCGGTTACACTGAACCAGAACTATTTTTCTGCATTTTTAGGAGCTCTAAACCAGTCCCAATTGTCCTATATCAATTCCAATCATCATGATTCAATTCTGAACGAATTTCCAACATGCAATAGTGATCTAATGTACACATTACATACATAAAACACAATCTAAGCATTAATCAAGCATGCATTACATAAAATTACCAATTAGCAATTTATCACATTTATCATTCATTTAAGCATGCAATATGTTTATCTCAATCTAAACCCTTGACATGCATTCTTCCCCAAATCCTACCCAAGTTCTATCTAAAGGACTCACCTTGCTAAAATGGAGGTTTAGAAAGATGATGTTTGCTGCCATTGGACTCCCACCATAGCCAAAGTTTCACTCCATCTTCATCAAATCCGTAATCACACTTGTACCCACTTTCAGCATCACTGACACAACTTCAAGGTCAGTTTTCTCCTTCGAAAAAGAAGCTATGAACGCGAACCATAGGTGCAAATCGAAGAGAAATTCGTTAGCTATCCAATGGGACCAGAATCGTTACGATCGGAGTTATGAGTTGAGAGATATACCTGATTTAGTGGAGGCTGTACCCAAGGTGCGAAAATGGAATTGATGAACATAACTTCCTCCTTTCTCTCTTGCTCCAAATTCTGAATTGTGAAACAAAAATGAATAGCATGCACCCAAACAAGGCCTTATATCATGCAACATTACTCAAGGTCCATTATGCCCTCAAACTAAGTGATAATTACCATCATGCCATTAGTTGAATTCTAACTAAACTCTTTCCATTCTAACAACTTCCCTTCCTAATGCATAATTATTCCATAATTCTCTCTTAGTACTTCATAATCGTACTCAGGTAAATAGGGATGTTACATAATCCCTTTGTTACTCTTTTCAAAATCAATTCTAGTGTTTCAAATGCAAATCCAAAACTTTTGTTTACATTCGGTCAAAGGAGAATTTTCTAAAAGAAATAGGAAAGGACCTTATAAATCTAGGGTAGATCTCCTAATTGCTTGCTCAAATCAAAACAACAAATGTTTCACATATTCACTATTTTTCAAAACAAAACTTTAAAAAAAAAAAGACAATACTTGGTATATATCCAAACAAGGATCATTACGAAGTTAAAGATCTTTTTTTTTTCAAAAACATCTTTCGAAAGATAAAATACTTTGTATACATCCGCACAAGGATCATTACAAAGTTAATTTACAAAGGTATTTTAAAACCACATACAAGCATTTCAAAGCAAGACAAATGATTCAAACAAGTGAGCTAAGCAATTAAGAGCCCATGGATAACCATGGATACAAAGGGGTGCTAATACCTTCCCTTTGTATAACCTACCCCCGAACCCAAAATCTATTAAAGGTCTTTTTCTGTTTCTTTTATAAACCTTTCCTTAATTGGATAAAATAAAAGTCGGTGGCGACTATCTGATTTTCACAAACTCAAAAATAAAAAGAAGAGTCAGTTCGTATCTCACGAGAAAAAAACCGAGGACGACAGAACTGGCGACTCTGCTGGGGATTTCAAAAACAAAATGTTTTCAAAAAGGGGTTACCTTAGAGTTTAGATCACTTCGATGTTTTCAATTGCTTGTCTTGTTTGGGTATTTACTTGTGTGAAAGATTCTAACCCGAATCTCGAGATACATTAAGTATGTGACAATAGACCAAGAAAACTGTACGGCATGTACCGATACGGTTGATCTGGTAGTCACTGTTAGTGCGACACTTTGGTCTGTACTGATATCCCTTGAAAACGATCAAGGAGTATGTTAGGCTTCTGAAATATCATTAAACACTAATTTGTCTTAGAACCTTTAGTTGAACTTGACTTGTGGCCTATTAAGTGACTAGCTTTGAAATTGATCGAAGTTAGTTATCCTCGAGGAATGTTTTGATCGGCCGTCCGAGTGCCGTATTGAGATTTTGTCTCCAAGGATAGAACCCGAATACTATTTTAGGACAGGTTTAAACCAACTCAACTTCAGTGGGGAGGGTATCACCTATAAAACCTCATGCAAGCCTTTAAACCTAAGGCTATTGTTTGATTTGTTTGTGTGTGCCACATGTTTGACATCATGACATCATAAGCATCATAAACATATCATTTTCTCCCTAATCATTTCAAGGATCGAAGAGTTTACCTTTGTTCTGTTGTTACAGGTAATGGCTCCCGCTACCAGAGATTATATCCGGATTAACATCTCAACAGTACCATCTGAACTTAAGGACTTAATATCAGAATTTCCCAGAAATGCTCAATTCACTGAAAAGCACGATCACCTACTCCATTTGATTACCTCAAAATTTGAAGAAGACATGATACGGGTCCTGTTCCAGTTCTTTGATCCCGAACATCATTGTTTTACATTTCCTGATTACCAGCTAGTACCCACTTTGGAAGAGTTCTCTGAACTGATTGGGTTACCTGTTCGAGATCAATTACCTTTCACTGGTTTAGAAAAGATTCCAAAACCTGAAATCATTGTTGCTGCCTTACATTTACGAAAGTCAGAAATCGAGTCCAATTGGGAAACAAAGAGTGGAGTCAAGGGTTTGCTCGCCAAGTTCTTAATGGAAAAGGCTCGATTACTACTAAAAAATAGAAGTTACCTAGCTTTTGAAGAAGTTGTGGCTCTTTTGGTTTATGGGTTGGTTTTATTCCCTAATCCTGACCAGTTCATAAGTGTACACGTTATCAACATTTTCTTAACTCGCAATCCGATACTTACTTTGCTGGGAGACATTCTACATTCTTTACACACTCGTACTATGAAGAAACGAGGAACTCTTATGTGTTGTGTACCACTACTGGCTAGATGGTTTACATTACACCTTCCCCGATCAGTGTTGAGAAATGAACAAAGGATGCAATGGTCTCGCAGGATTATGTCTTTGTCTCATTCAGATATCCGGTGGAACAACTTCTTTCAAAGAGACATCACTCTCATTGACCATTGTGGGGAGTACCCTAATGTGCCACTCCTTGGCATCAGGGGAGGCATCACTTACAACCCCTCTTTAGCTTTGCGCCAATTTGGATATGCACGAAGAAACTGTCCTCATGACATGATTATCCGTGGCATTGTGTTCGACTACGAAGATGATTCCCAAAGGTGTCGACGAAGGTTTATACATGCTTGGGCCAGTGTCTACAAAGTAGAAAGCAAGAATTTAGGACAATGGAACTCTATTCCCATGGAGCCTTACCTCAAATGGGTGCGTACTCGTGCTCAGAAGTTCATCATGCCATATCCCGCTATTCTACCTGTGACTATTGAGCCAGAAGTCGAAGGGGACGAACCTCGAGTTATTCTACATCCGGACATGCCAACTGACCTGGAAGAATTGCAGAAATCTTGGGTTCAACTAAGAGAAGAAAGAGACACCTTCAAAGCACACTGTCAAGACTATGAGAGGAAAGTGTTGGAGCTCACCAGACAACTCCAGGAAGAACAGCATATCAACACGTTCCTGGGTGCAAAGAGAAAGCGTCCATGGGAGGCTTGAGAAATCCTTTATTGTCTTTATTCTGTAAGCCCAAAAAGAGGCAAAGAAAAGAAAAAAGAAAAAAAGAGACAAAAGAAAAGAAAAAAAGAAATAAATTGTTTGACTAATAAATGTTTGTTTCTCTTTTGTTTAAACAAATTTGAATTCTAAGATCCTTGAAAACATTGCATATACATTTCATTCATAAACATTGCATAACAGGTTCACATAACAGGTTTCTCATCTCCTCGCTATTTATTTCAGTCAGAAGGGATGGATTCTGAAACAAGCATCAAGAATCTCGAAGCACAAAACGCCCAAGTTCAGATGGCAATTTTGGAACTAGCAAAGGGGCAACAAGAACTGAAAGCCCTGATGATCAAGAAGAAAAAGAAGCCCAAAGGATCTGTAGGCTTAAGTCACCTTGCGGGGAAGGTCAAAATCCCTGTCAGGAGGTCCAAAAAGGCGCCGATCCCTGAAATAGTCGGTGAAGGTGATCAAGAAGACAACCACAGCAACCAGGGTTCTGCCAAACACTCCCTCTCTTCAAACGAAGAAGATTATCATTCCGAAGACGATCAGGGTGATAACAAATACCAGCAGTTGGAAGAACGCATGAAAGCTATAGAGATACAAAAAATACCTGGTTTAGACTTCAATGATCTTGGACTCGTCTCAGATATTGTTATCCCTCCAAAGTTCAAAGTTCCTGTCTTTGCAAAGTATGATGGAGTCTCTTGCCCAAAACTACATCTAAGGTCCTATGTGAGGAAGATACTACCTCATACGGCAGATAACAAATTGTGGATTCATTTCTTCTAGGAAAGTCTGTCGGGTACACAACTCGAGTGGTACTACCAACTAGAAAGTGCAAAAGTTCACACCTGGGAAGATTTGGCTGCTGCTTTCTACAAACAGTATCAATACAACGCTGACCTTGCACCAACCCATACTCAACTACGAGGCATGACTATGGCACCAAAAGAAAGTTTCAAAGAGTATGCACAAAAGTGGAGAGATCTAGCTGGAAGGGTTCAACCACCCTTATCTGATCGCGAGCTGGTCGACATGTTCATGGGTACTTTAACTGGCCCTTTCTACAGTCATTTGTTGGGAAGCTCGTCGTCAGGTTTCACTGACCTGATATTAACTGGAGAGCGTGTCGAAAGCGGTATTCAAAATGGAAAAATTCAAATAGGCTCCTCCTCTGGTACTACAAAGAGGCCCATTAGTGGGAGAAATGAAGTCAATACAATGCACAGTCAGAAAAGTCGCAAAAGTGAACATCACCAATCTGTAGGGGCTGTTCTGATCTCTGCATCTGCACCTCAAAAAGATCAACCGCCAAAGTATACGCATCGACCAGATGCACCAAGAAGAAATTTCACTAGAATCAATATGCCAATCTCTCAAGCATTGCAACACTTGTTAAAAGAAAATCTGATCACATTGAAAGACCCTCCAAAGAATATCAACACTTCCTCTTCGAGTTATCGCCCCGATGCAACATGTGCATACCATTCCAACTGTCCAGGACATGACGCAGATCATTGTTGGGCCCTGAAAAATAAAATACAAGACATGATAGATGCTGGAGAAATTGAATTCGATCCTCCAGAGACTCCAAATGTCATCACTGCACCTATGCCAAAGCACGACAAGACTGTTAATGCTATCATAGACACTGTTTATATCTATGATGTGAGAGAATTGTCAACTCCGCTCCTTGAAGTCAAAAGAAAGCTAATACGAGCTGGTTTCTTCCCAGGTTGTGACCCTGATTGCTTTTATTGTGCACACCTACCCAATGGTTGTGAGAATCTGAAAATAGGAATTCAAAAGTGGATGGATCGTCGTATCATTATGTTTGAGAGGCTCCCTTCTATGGACGATTTATGCGAAGTTTTTTCAAATGGGATGAGGATATAGGACGTCTTAGTGGTTTCTAACATACCATTGAAAATCCCTACCAAAACTCCTTTCAAAATTTCTGCTGTACCCAAAGTGGCATCTGTAATCATCACCAGTCCGGCTCCATTTCCATACTCCTCAGACAATGTTGTCCCGTGGAATTATGACACTAATGTCTATGTCCATGGAGTTAAGCAAGACACCTTGACTAAAGAGGCCATGAATTTAACTACTCCAACAGTTGATAATATTGTGGGTACTAGTAAGATTACGAGAAGTGGAAGGATCTTTTCACCAGAAATTTCTCCAAATGTTGCTGCTAATCCAGTCCAGGTCCCAGTTCCTAATCAAGGTATCAACGCACGAGGCAAAGAGCCACTAGTTGAACCAGTTCAAGTACCGGTGGAAATCACTGTTGAAGATCCGTCAAGGCAAGAAATGGAGGAAATATTGAAAATCATCTGCAAAAGTGATTACAATATTGTCGAACAACTGGGGCACACTGCTTCAAAGATTTCAATGATGTCTCTGCTAAAGTATTCCGAAGCTCATGCCAAGGCCCTGATGAAGTTCCTGAAAGCTGCCCATGTACCACAGGAGATTTCAGTCGATCAATTTGAAAATTGTGTTGCCAGTCTAACAGTGAATAACGGTCTCAGTTTCTCTGATGCTGATTTAACCCCTGCTGGGAAAAATCACAATAAAGCCCTGCACATCTCTATTGAATGTAACGGCACCACTCTGTCTCATGTGCTGGTAGACAACGGTTCCTCTTTGAACGTGTTACCAAAAGCAGTACTGGAAAAGCTTGACTTCGAAGGAGTTGTGTTACAACCAAGCGATGTTGTGGTAAGAGCCTTTGAGGGGTCAACAAGAACAGTATACAGAGAAGTTAAGCTCCCAATCAGGGTTGGCTCTCAGATCTTTGATTCTACCTTTTACGTAATGGAAATTCATCCAGCATATTCCTGTTTACTAGGACGCCCTTGGATACATGGGGCAAGCACTGTAACTTCTACCTTGCATCAGAAGTTAAAATATCCGGTAAAAGGCAAGGTCGTCACGATTCATGGTGAAGAAGAATATATGGTTAGCCACCTGAGTAACTCCAAGTATGTTCAGATGGATGGTGAATTCATCGAAACCCCCTGCCAATCTTTTGAGTTGCTCCCTCCAGCTATCTCTGCTGCCAAACATATTTCTGCTACTCCTGTTACAAAAATAACTCCGACAATGGCTTCTCTCAAAGATGTTAAAGCTGTGATCGAAGAGGGTGGTTGCACAGTATGGGGACAACTCCTTGATGTGCCTTACAAGTTCGATAAGCTAGGTCTGGGATATGCTAATGGAACTCAAAAGAACGATCAAAGTCCTCGTTCTGGAGGATTAATGTCACATTTCATCAGCCAAGGAGTAAATGCTATTGAAGATGAAGTTCCACCTATCTCCAAGGAAATTTGGGATACTTTGGGAGAACCAAGCGGCAGGTACGATTTTCTAGTAAAGTACACTGCTCCTCAGAGTTCTTTTATTGCCATTGAAGATATCGCCCCAACTGGATGGGGTGATCAGTTTGAAGATTGCAAAAGTTTCACAAGTTCCATTACTGATTAGCAATACCAAAGTCCACCTAGTCCAAAAGAAGTCTGGGATACGCTGGGAGAACCAAGTGGTAAATATGACTTTATGGTGAAGTATTTCGCTCCCCTGAGCTCGCAAGTCGCTATTGAAGACATCACCCCAACTAGTTGGGATCAACATTTCGAAGACAATATGACACTCACAAGCCTTGTCGCTCCTGATGAAGTCTGGGAAACACCAAATAACGAGAATGATTTTCTGATGCAGTACACTGCTCCCCAGAATGCACAAGTCTCCCTCAAATACATCATTCCAACTGGATAGGACGATCTTATCGGGTATCTCGCTCAGCCAACAGAGGTATCTCAGACTGGGCTCTCGTATCCAGCAGAGTATCTTGCTCATCCTGAAGGATCAACAACTCATTTCACCACCAAAGAAGTCAATGCTGTGGAAGACGAAGAAGACAATTGCAACTGGAGCAGCTGGATATTCCCTACTCACAACAATGGATTGAACAACTGGGAAGCCGAAGATATTATCTCCTTTGATCAGGAGTAAATGCAATTTCCTGTTTTCGTTGTTTATATGTTCAAAGATAAAAATGGTTCCTGTACTATCGAACCATGAACTTAAAATCCAGGTGCCTTGCCCGAAGCACACTGGTCCTTTTTATAAGGGTTTGTCATACCATGATCATGTTCATTCAATAAAATCATGGGACGTTTGCATATTCAAATTTTGTGATCCTTTTTTGTTTCTTTCTTTGCTTTATGCATTTTCAAATAGCTATGTGTTCTTACACACACCCACATAATAAATGCAGATTCACATTCACTCTGGATCCTGTTGATAACAATTCTGCTATTGCCAGTCATGACTTTGAAAATCCGATCTACCAAATTGAGGACGAAAGTGAGGAAGATTATGAAGTACCTAGGGAACTTGCAAGGCTATTAGAACAAGAAGAAAAGACTATACAGCCGCATGAAGAACCAATTGAAGTTATCAACCTAGGCAGTGACGAAGAAAAGAAAGAAGTCAAGATAGGGGCTGATCTAGAAGATAGTGTCAAGCAAAGACTGATTCAAATGTTACAAGACTATATTGAGATATTCGCTTGGTCCTATGAAGATATGCCTGGCCTTGACACGGATATTGTGGTTCATCGCCTTCCGACCAAAGAAGGTAGCACAGTTAAGCAGAAATTGCGGAGAAGTAGGCCCGACATGTCCAAGAAGATCAAAGACGAGGTTGAGAAACAATTCAACGCTGGCTTTCTAAAAGTTGTAAGTTATCCTCCATGGATAGCTAACATAGTGCTTGTGCCTAAAAAAGACGGGAAGGTCAGAATGTGTGTAGACTATAGAGATCTGAATCGGGCAAGCCCCAAAGATGATTTCCCTTTACCTCACATCGATGTACCGGTTGACAATACAGCACAATGCAAGGTATTCTCCTTTATGGATGGATTCTCAGGATACAATCAAATCAAGATGGTGCCCGAAGACATGGAAAAGACAACCTTCACAACACGTTGGGTCATCTGCACAAGCTGTTTGACAGACTCAAGAAGTACAGGTTGCGACTGAATCCAAACAAGTGTACCTTTGGAGTAAGATCCGGTAAACTCTTAGGTTTCATCGTCAGCAGCAAGGGTATTGAAGTTGGTCCTTCCAAGGTCAAAGTCATTCAAGAAATGCCCATACCCCGTACCGAGAAACAAGTCAGAGGATTCTTGGGACGTCTGAATTACATAGCCAGATTTATTTCCCATATGACTACTACTTGTGTGCCAATCTTCAAATTGTTGAAGAAAGATCAAGTGGAAAGATGGAACGACAAATGCCAATTAGCCTTTGATAAGATCAAAGAATATCTTCAAAAACCACCAATCTTGTTACCACCAGTGGAAGGAAGACCTCTGACAATGTACCTAACAGTGTTAGAAGATTCAATGGGGTGTGTACTGGGACAACATGATGAGTCTGGCCGAAAAGAGCATGCAATCTAATATCTTAGCAAAAAGTTTACCGATTGTGAAACAAGATACTCACTGCTCGAGAAAAATTGTTGTGCCTTGGCATGGGTGGCTCGCCGACTAAGACAGTATATGCTAAACCATACCACTTTCCTGATCTCCAAAATGGATCCTATCAAATATGTGTTCGAAAAACCTACTCTCTCTGGAAGAATAGCAAGATGGCAAATGATTTTAACAGAGTATGACATCCAGTACACCACAAAAAGCAATCAAAGGAAGTGTGGTAGCTGATCATCTGGCTCATCAAGCAGTGGATGATTATCAAGCATTAAACTTTGACTTCCCAGATGAAGACATTATGCTAATTACTGACTACAAACAACCAGGACCAGAGGAAGGACCCGAGCCAGGATCCCGATGGACTATGGTTTTTTATGGAGCCTCTAATGCGCTTGGCAATGGCATCGGAGCCGTGACCGTTTCTCCTGCAGGAGGACATACACCATTCACTGCCAGATTATGTTTCAACTGCACTAACAATATAGCCGAGTATGAAGCATGTATTCTGGGTCTTAAAGCTGCAATCGATCTGAGAATCAAGTTCCTGGAAGTCTATGGAGACTCGGCTCTTGTAATTTATCAAGTCAAAGAGGAATGGGACACGAAGCACCCGAATCTAATTCCATACAAAGAATATGTGCTGAGTTTGATTCCTTATTTTGAAGAAATTACTTTTGAACATATCCCGCGCGAAGAAAATCAACTAGCTGATGCTTTAGCTACCATGTCATCTATGTTCAAAGTCAGGTGGGACAATGAGGCGCCAATGATCACCATTTACAGACAGTATGAACCAGCCTATTGCAATGAGGTCAATATCGAAGGAGCGGAATAAAAACCATGGTTCCATGAAGTAAAAAGATATCTCGAAGTCCAAGAATAACCTGAAGGGGCATCCATAAACGATAGAAAGTTTCTAAGAAGATTTGCCGCCAAATTCTTTCTAAGTAATGGAATCCTGTACAAACGCAACCATGACTCGACTTTGCTTCGTTGTGTGAACCAGAAGGAAGCGGAACAGATTATGGAAGATATACACGATGGTGCCTTTGGTACTCATTCAAGTGGACATACAATGGCTAAAAAGATTCTGAGAGCAGGTTATTACTGGTCTACCATGGAGACAGAATGCCATCATCACTCCAGAACTTGTCACAAATGCCAGATATATGCCGACAAAGTACATGTACCTCCAGTCCCATTAAACGTTCTGACGGCTCCTTGGCCTTTTGCAATGTGGGGAATCGATATGATTGGAGAAATCAAGCCTACTGCCTCCAATGGACATCGTTTTATCCTGGTCGCTATTGATTACTTCACCAAATGGGTAGAGGTAGCCTCGTTTGCTTCTGTCACCAAGAATGTTGTGGCCCGGTTTATCAAGCACAATCTCATTTGTTGGTATGGCATCCCTGAAAGGATCATCACAGACAATGGCACAAATTTAAACAACAGGATGATTACCGAACTCTGCACGCAGTTCAAGATCAAACATCATAATTCATCCCCATATCGACCAAAGATGAATGGCGCCGTAGAAGCTGCCAACAAGAACATCAAGAAGATCATCCAAAAAATGACAGTAACCTACAAAGACTGGCATGAGATGTTACCTTTTGCTCTTCATGGTTATCGCACATCAGCGCGTACTTCAACAGGGGCAACTCCATTCTCCTTAGTCTATGGTATAGAGGCAGTTCTTCCAATTGAAATTCAGATTCCTTCCCTAAGGATTATGAAAGAAGCTGATCTATACGAAGACGATTGGATTCAGACTCGGTTGGACCAGATAAACTTGATTGATGAGAAGAGGCTCGCAGCTATTTGTCATGGTCAGTTGTACCATAAGCGTATGATCAAAGCCTTCAACAAGAAAGTCAAAAGTCAGGCATATCAAACCGGTGATTTGGTTGTCAAACGTATCATTTTACCACAAGGTGATCCCAGAGGCAAATGGAGTCCCACTTATGATGGACCATTTGTAATCAAGAAGGTATTCTCCGGCGGAGCCATGTTGCTTACCACTATGGACGGCGAGGATTTCCCACACCCTGTAAATGCGGATATAGTCAAAAAGTACTTCACTTAAAGAAAAGCTCGCTAAGTTGAAAACCTGAAAGGGCGACTTAGGCAAAAATGAGCGTCTCGGTGGATTGAAAACCTGAAAGGGCGATCCAGGCAAAAGTTAGAGATTAAAAAATAATAATTATCCCGGTAGGCTGAAAACCTGAAAAGGCAGCCTAGGTAAAAGTTAGGGAATAAAGCGTACGACTATGTCCCGTTTGGCTACCTACTCACCTTCAAAGTTCAACACATCAAAGGCACCAATCAGTCCAATCATTTTCTTCCAACAAGTGAGGGATGAGATGCTCGAAGACAGATCGACAATAGCAGAGTTGAAACTTGACTGGATTGTTTTCACTTAGCTATTTCCCTTTATAAGTACTTTTCAAAGTTTTATGACAATTTCCTACTACTAGGATTTTTGTCTCCTTGTACTAATCCGCCTATTATGGCTCTCTTTCAAAATCAATATAGTTCATGCTCAAAATCAATGTTTTCACTTTTTCTGTTTTGAACATATAAACGTCCCAATGATAATTTTGAATGAACATATGCATTTGAATATGACTGATGTTTATAAGAAAATAGGAATAGCATTCAGGTAATGTCCCAATCATCTGGACATCATCCTGAAACCAGTATCGGGAGAAAAGTTCCCCAACAGAGATGCGTTTCTTGGCAAAATCATCAATGAGATTTTTCTCTCCAACAAAGTGATTCGAGAAACCTTATTCCCCAGCAGGGCTGTTCAAGATCATTATCCCCAGAAGGTTTGATCCTCCACACCGAGGCTTGGTCAAATAGTGCATCGGAGGATTACGTATCTTTCTTATTCCCACTCAAGGAGCATCAAAATCAGAACTTTCAAATTATCCTTCATCCTCGAACAGTAGTCAAATATCCCTCAACAGAACACCCTGGTCCGTAAGGAAGTTCCCCAGCTGAGTGTACTCGAACAAGATAACAAAGATCATCAACAATCACAATGCCTTCGTTTCCAAAATAGCAAGCAGGGATTTATTTTCCCAACCAGAAGTTTGATACGCTCTAAATTGCATAAGTCATACATCATACGCATATTCATACATAACATATAATGTTTCATGACAAACGCATACATAACATGCACGTTTCTCATTTAGTTTGAGAATCTCAACATATACATTACATGCATCATGATATTGCATGTTACTAACTTGATTTTTTTAGGTGGACGAATATCCTCAGCAAAGTTATTCTCAATCACATGCAGTTTTCACTTGGATTCTATTCAGACGAACATTCCTCTCAGATATAATCAAGCCAAAGATTCATTCTGAAGAGATCTCTCTTGCCAAATCACCTATCAACTCAAAACAAGCAACACAGATCAAAGTCGATACCATGGACGGTTCCTAAATGATCTACCTTCAGATCTAAGTCGATACCTCAGATGGTTCTTTAATGATCTACCTTCAGATCTAAGTCGATACCTTAGACGGTTCCTTAAAGCAGTCAATCTTCAAGATCCAAAGCGGATACCTCAGACGGTTCCACAACGATCAACCTTCAAAGATCTAAAGCTGATACCTCAGACGGTTCCACATAGATCAACTTTTAAAATCTAAAGCGGAAAAACTTTGGACAGTTCCGTAACGATCAGCCTCCAAGATTTAAAGCGGTAACCTCGAACGATTCCGTAACGGTCAACGCAGAGGTTTTCAAATCCTTCATCAAGATATAATCAATGGATTCATTCTGATGAATAAACCATCAACACATTCGCTAGATGGCATCTGAAAGCCCATCTCAGGTAATGTTTTGATCTGCCAACGACATTTCTCAGACAGCATTCGGTGCAAATTCCAGCATCACTTCTGGCGGAGGTAAGTGCAAATTTCAAGGTATCTAAATATTCAATCATCTTCTACCTTCAGATTCCAATCGGTCTCTTCAGGTTTAAGAAGATTGAATAGGGGCAACTGTTATACCCCAAAATTTGCCCGCATCTTTTTTCAGAAAGAAGGCAACAGATTTCTGTCTAAAAATTGGGAGTTTCATATAATCTTGGATTTTATTTCATAAATATCCTGATTTTACGAATACTCGGTTTTTAGAAATTTTCTTATACGGTATTTTGGTTCGCTGTTGAATTTATTCTTACACAAACGCCAAGTACTCTTTATTACTTCACACACGCTATTTATTTGAGATTTATTTGCAGATAAATAGTACTGACGCAATTGGTACAAAATTAAATTTTGCAGGCGCAGAGTCCAGGGACTCAGACTGTGCTGGTAACAAGTAAATTATTATTAATTTTTGTTTCCCACTAATTTTTGTACTATACTATTGTTTTCAAATCTTTTCCTTTCTTTTCAAATCTCTTTCTTTCAAATCAAATCCAAACTTTATTCCATACATCTCTCTTTTCAAACCCTACCATACACTTTCTTTCAAATCCTACTACCACTCAAATTTTCCTTTTTTGTACGGAATCACTTGATTCCCCAACGTCTCTATCCTTCTTTTCACTCTATAAATACCTCTCATTTTTTCCATAAATTCTAACATCAAATTTCAACTCATTTCTCAAACTTCTACCTCATAATTATTTTCTCTTCTTCCCCGGCAAAAATGGCAAAATGGATGGATACGTGTTTTCTTATGGTCATCACTATTTTGGTGGTGATCATGTCCTTTTTCTGTCTGCATAGTCCTGAAAAATGCGGACCTGGGTTGCTTACACTCCCGTTCATCTATATGTTGTTATTTATAGCATGGGTTTTTAATCGTCATTTTTAAAGTTTGTCGTATCTTTCGCTTTCAAATAATGTACTGTTCATTATATTTGTCGTACTGTTCATTATATTATGTAATATTTGTACTGTCAATATTAAATGTCGTACTATCTGTCGTACTGTCGTTTAAATTATCAAAATAATATTATGTGTGTTTTCTGCCAGTTAAATATTTATTTTTCTGTGCATTAAATATTTTTCAAGGTTATTATCGGTAATTTTGTTCGCGTACAGTATTTTTTTTGTTTATTTATTATGTTTGTGTTTTTCTAACAACTCATGTAAATAAATTTTCACCATTAACACAACAAAAACAAAAAAAGAAAAAAATTAACTTTAACTGTTAAGTTTTCACTTTAACTGTTACGTTAATGCCCGGACAACCAGTTGACAGTCAAACTCGCTGACAGCACGATTCTTCGTGTTTTGTACCATCAATCAAATCAATCTTTTGCATTTCAAAATTCCAATATTTTTTTTCTAGAAGTCTTCTGATAATCACATGATCAGCAGAGACTCAGCACTGCACAAAAATCAGGTACGCTTAACTGTCTCCTACACAAACAGTCCCTAACTAGGGTTTTTGTTTTTTTCAGGAGAACAAGTTTTTTGAGACCTCAAATGGATTTCATGGACCTCCATATGTCTCAAAGTACCACAAGACAAATTTTCAAACTTCAATTCGCTCAGATGCACAGTCAGCAGCTCAAACAGTCGCCAGACGACTAGTTTGACCGAAAAGTCAACAGACAGTCAAAAATGAAATTTTTTGTCAACATCCATATTTTGTCAAAAGATTCATCATTTGATCAATGGTTGATCATAATTCATCAAGAAAAGATCAGAAATCAACAAAACCCTAAGTTTCAAAATTAGGGTTTTCTCCTAAAAAGTCAACTGAACTTTGACCGGCCATAACTCTCTCCTCGTTCATTCAAAAAATTCCAACCAAAGCTTGTTTTAAAGGAAATTAAATTATCTTTCAAATGCAATTTATCCCATGGTCATTGGATTCACCATTTGAAAAATATGAGCTCAGACATTACAGGTAATTTTCAAAGTCAACAAAAAGTGGTTTTTTGTCAAAGGCCATAACATCAAGATAACTTCTCCAAATGAAAAAAAGTTTCCAAAGTAGCTTGTAGAGGACATCTCGAGGTTTCTAAAAAGTACAAGAACTCCTTCATATGATCAAAATTGAGGGAGATATGCCTTGTTGAAGTTGGCTATTTTTTGGGAAAATGCATGAAACCAACATTGATCAAAAATGTTTTTCCAAAAGAGGCCAAGTTTTCATGATCCAAACATGATTCTAATGATGCTAAGGGCCTCCCACGACCAACCTAAGGCCCATAACATTTTTATTTATTTTTTAGTTTACTTTTATTACATTTAAAGTTAAATTAAAAAAGAAATGGTGAAAGATAATGGTACAATGCTTCGATCTTAAGCTAAAGCCATCAATGATGATTCAACTCTGCAGCATGAAGGTACATAGCAGGCCTAGAGCAAGAGGGATGAAGAAAATCAAGCCATGGTCAAAAATTCAAAGATTTTTAATGTTTAAAAATCAAAAGTTCAAAAAGCAATCAATGCTTCTTAGCTTAGCTTTGCAGCACCTCCACTGCATATAAATGAAGTAGGATACTTCATCAATAACACACACGAAAATACCTCAAAGATATAGCTAAGAAGTTCACAAAATTCTCAAAAAATATCAAAATACTTGTAATTTTCGTTTTCATATTTCCAGCTACTATCAATACAAAATAATCATTCTAATCATCTCCTGGGACCTAATATAGTAAGTTGGGATCGTTACTCATGGTTACATGTTCATAAAACTCATGCTTCGAAAGTTACATATTCATGCATTTTTTTTAACTTTCGTGTCTCCTAATTAAACATGTTTTAATGCAAACTAACACTTCTAACAAGTTGCCAAGATGGTTTAGGAAAGGTTTGAACACTTACATGCAAGTTTCCACGTAAGAATTCTCATGTACCATTTTTGAGTTTTCAAGTATGTGAGCATTCGAATACCATGTTCCATGAGTTTTTAGCCAAAACTAACGCCACCATCGTGTTCAGGAGGTCATTTTAAGTCAACCTGGGTGCCCCTTGTTTTTGTTAATGGCTGTTTTTTTAGGTTTTCAAAAGCATGGAAATCTGAAGGAAAATCCGCAGGTAAAATTGCAGGAAAATGCGTAGCAAAATCCGCAGGTACCATTGAAGAAGAAGATGAATAGTGGATGAGACTCTTTGACCAGCTTGCGTGGCATTTCCTCTTCTTTCTATTCGCTGGTCAGCTTCGCGTGGGTCCCACCTGGAAGACTTGAATGCTGACTTATCCTATGTTGCACTTCTATCCACGCACACCATGTACCTCTCCAATCTGAGCCACATGATTAATCCAGTCACTCAATCCAACGCACCAGACACGCTAGTCCATACTATGGACTTTCTCATCAAACACACAGGATCAAAGATTTAATATATTTTTTATTTTATTTGATATAACTTGCAAAATTAATTTAAAATAGTTTTAAAAATAAAAAATATAATAAAAATACTTTTAGGTTTATAAAATAATCTATTAATTTTTGACACAAAAATATTTTATTTTTCTTAATAATTAAAATATTTTGTTTAATTAATTAGCATATATTTATATATTTGCTTTTTAATTATTTCAACCTATCAAAAAATCAGAAAAAAATATGTTCTTTTTAGTAAATTTTGTTTATATATTATAGACTAATTTTGTACATAATTAGAATATTTTTCTCATTAAGTTTAACTTATGTGTATAATTGTTTATATAATTATATGTTAATTAGCTTAATAAATTTCCAAAACAACTTCAAAAAATCCAAAAAAAATAGTTTTTATTTTAAAATTAATTAACAAGCAATATGAACATATTTTAGACTTAATTTTTAGGTTTAAATTTTATTTCTACCTTTTTCTCATTTTAATTAAATTAATTATGCATTAATTCTAATTAAAATCAACTATCTAAAAAATCCAAAAATACTTCCCTTTATCTTATTGCAATTTAAATTCATAGATAAGTGTATAGGTTGTCAAAATCATGTAAATAGCGTAGTTTACATTTCTCGCACAATCGATGTAATAGCGTAGATTTATTTCCCGCATTTTACATTCCCGCACTTTAAATTTCTGTACATATAAAACTGCGTGTATGTCAAATATAAAAATAAAGCGCTAGGTCACTAATCTCAAAAGACAAAAATATCTAAATCATAACACGATCACACTTGCACCTCTTAAGGTAATCCCTTTGTTACTCTTTTCAAAATCAATTCTACGGTTTCAAATGCAAATCCAAAACTTTTGTTTACATCCGGTCAAAGGAGAATTTTCTAAAAGAAATAGGAAAGGACCTTATAAATCTAGGGTAGATCTCCTAATTGCTTGCTCAAATCAAAACAACAAATGTTTCACATATTCACTGTTTTTCAAAACAAAACTTTAAAAAAAAAAAGACAATACTTGGTATATATCCAAACAAGGATCATTACGAAGTTAAAGATCTTTTTTTTTTCAAAAACATCTTTCGAAAGATAAAATACTTTGTATACATCCGCACAAGCATTTTAAAACCACATACAAGCATTTCAAAGCAAGACAAATGATTCAAACAAGTGAGCTAAGCAATTAAGAGCTCATGGATAACCATGGATACAAAGGGGTGTTAATACCTTCCCTTTGTATAACCTACCCCCGAACCCAAAATCTCTTAAAGGTCTTTTTATGTTTCTTTTATAAACCTTTCCTTAATTGGATAAAATAAAAGTCGGTGGCGACTCTCTGATTTTCACAAACTCAAAAATAAAAAGAAGAGTCAGTTCGTATCTCACGAGAAAAACCGAGGACGACAAGATCATTCACAGGTATACTACAGAATGAGAAACCATAGAAAAATTCAACCAAGAATAACTATAAATTTTAGGATGTTTAATCCAACAAATCCTGACGGCACTATAAATTTTGACGAAGATGGATTTGAAACAGACTAAATTCCCTGCATATAACTCTGATCACATGAATTTGATTATACATACACTCTCACTTTACATCACTCTCACTTTTACATTCACTTTACATTTACACACCTCCCTCTCTTAAATGGTATCAGAGCTTGAGATACCAGCCATAAATGGAATCCAATATAAATTACCTCAAAACTTGTTTAGATAAACAAGAAAAGAAATTAGAAATTTTAGAACAATTATTAAGAGAAAAATATAAATTATAATAAACAAATTTTAATTATTTTTAAGGAGCAGGTAAATAATAAAACTCCAATTAATGGGTCAGAAGAGTTAAAAGTATCTATAGATTCTTTAGCTGAAAAATTCTCACAAATAAGTATTGAAAGAAAAACAAGGAGTAATAGAACCAAAAACTTCTTAACTTACAACACAGAAGAAGTCAAAAAACATTTGAAAATATGAATTCTTTTATTGGCCGACCTAGAACAATAATGGATGAGGAGGCTAGCTCATCTAGGACTACCACTTTAAGCCAAACTCAAAACACTTCCTACTTAAATAAACTTTTAGATAGGAAAGAAAATAAACATGCTTATCAATTAGAACAAATTGTGGACACTAATAAAGACTTAGAAATTATGACAAATGACCACATTAATCTCTTAAGACCAACTCAACTATATAGGTCTGGATTCCTTGAAAATAATTTAAGCCTAATTAGAACACAGGTCAGAAATGCTAGAATTACCAGATGGTCATATTGAAGAATTTGGATTATTAACAAATGACAGTATAAGTCAATTAAATAAAAAACAAATGAATTATGTACATTTAGGATTAATTACAACTGGTGTAAGAGGTTTAGTAATGAAACAAAATGGTGCCAAAGTACTAATAGCCATATTAGATACTAGGTATCCAGAACTAAATAGACAAATTATGGGAGTAATTGAAGTAGACATGAATAATAACTGTGGAATCCATTATTTATGCCCAAATTTTACCATAGGAATTAAAGACTTAAAATACATTAAAATTCAAGTTCAGAGTAAAGGATTTAAAATTTTTAAGGGATCAAATGTTGTGATAGACATTATTTTTCTTGGAAAATTATCAACACAAGTCTCACCAAAATTTAAACTAAAAATTGATGATATGGTTAAAACCATTACATCAAGAGGAATTAACATTTTAGGTCCAGAACCAATTTCTCCTTCTCTTTTAGCCGGAGAAGAATGGAAAATTAAAAACAATATTCCAACTGAAGATGAAACATTAACACCTACAGAGTTTGTGACTTATACTACCAAAGATTCTTTAGCCTTAAGATTTAAAAATTATGAGGAAACCCATAAGCAAACTAGTGAAGATGACTGCAAATGTTTTGACACTAGAAGAATTTCAAAAAATTAAGAATGATGAACGTTTAATGGAAAAATACAATACAAAAATTGATTTAGCAAATATGAATACTAACAAAAAATTCCTTATGGAAAAGTATTTGGAAGACGTGCAAAGTCTAAAAACTTTATTCGAAGAAACTGAAAATGTAGAAAAAGAAAATTCTGAGATAAACTACTCAGAAAAAATTTAGTAAATGAAGAATATAGCAACTCTGCTACATCTAGATTTCCAAATAGTAGACTAACTCAAATGGGTTACTCTATAGGACACCCTTCAAGATTGCCTGTGGCTATCTACACTAATAACAACCATAACTTAAGGACACTAGGAAAAAGAAACCCCAACGAAATTAATTTGTATGGATATGAACAAGTTATGTTAAATATTACTAATATACATCCACAACTTTTAGATACATACATTGAACAATGGACTTCTTTGGTAATTAGAGATTATGAAAGCAAACATTATAACATTACAACAGGTGAAGAAATGATTAAAATTGCTGAAAATTATCTAGGAGATATAGCTAGAGCTGCTTGGGAAGCATTTAATGCTAATTTTTCAGAAAAATTAGCAGACTTAGTAACTCAAGAAAATAATATTCACAATTTTACAAATTTAATACACAGAATTATTACAGGCAAAGATGCCAATGTAGGATTAACCATGAGACAGGATGAAGCCATGAGGTCGAGATTTAGAACAAATTCAATTATATGATTGGAGTCATATAATAGAATTTTTACAAGATTTTTATGCCTTAACAAGCACTTCAGGAAACTATTTTTCTACAAAATTAGGAGAAAGATTATTTACCAAATTACCAGGACCATTAGGTCACGAAATCCATGAAAATTGGAATAAATTAGAAGTTCATAATGAATTTAATAACATTGGAATAAGAATACAATACATTATTTCTGAATTAAAAAAGAAATGTACTTATATTCAAATTCAAAAAGAATTAAAACAAAAGAATGTAGGGTTCTGTAAACAAATTTATACTCCCCAACAATATGGCAAGCATCTTGATGATAAAAATCAGAAGAATCAGCCTAGATTTAAGAGAAATTACGTAAAGAAAAATTACTTAAGAAAATCTAATGCTAGGAAACCATATTTAAACAAAGAAAAACATGCTAGAAAATATAACCCTAACAAGACTTATAGAAATACAATTACTTGTTTTGCTTGTAGCAAACTTGGACATTTATCTTCTGTTTGTCCAAACAAACAAAATTTATTTACAAGAGAATCAAATCTTGTATCTACTATAAAAGAAGATATTTTAGAAATAACTTCAGATATTTCAGACAACTCTGAAATTTGGAGTATTTGCTCCCTAGAAGGAATAGAAAATGAAGAAATTGAACTTCCTTCCGAAGATGAAAATAATAATAATAATTATATTCTGTTAGAAAAATTGAAAAAATTCACTTTTAAATAAAATAATGGAGCCAAAAAATAAATCTTTAGATTGTAACCATAATTGGAACTACAAAGCTGGAAGTGACAACATTAGATTGTAACCATCATTTTCTTCTTTTGATAAAAGATGGAAATGCCAAATTTGTTTAAAACAAATATGTTAAAATGCATTAAAAACATTTTAGCATAGAAACAAAAATTCAAGAAATCCTAGAAAATTCAAATCCTCCAAAAGATAAAAATTATTCAGAAAATAAAGTAGAAACTAATTTTAACAACTTGGAAAATAAGGTAGACAAATTAGAAGCAAGACTTGAATGTTTAGAAGAAAAAATTAAAAAATTAACAGAAATTATTGAAAAAGGAAAATTACCAGCCTATGAAACTAATTTTAAATTAACCAAAATTACTCAGGATGAAGTTAACATTATAAATAATATAGAAAAACTGTGTGAAATTCTTGTTCCACTAATTTGTAATAAAGAAAAATTGATACAAATTATAATACTAGCAAAAATTAATATTCATGGTTATGAAAACACTTTACCAATTTTAGTAGATTCTGGAGCAACTTCATCTACTATAGATGTAAAAATAATCCCAGAGGGCTTAAAAAATAAAATTGTTAGAGTAAAACCATCATATTCTACACAATTTGATGGAACTAAATTATTGACAGATTCACAATTTAAAAATATCCAAGTAAAATTCCAAACAAATTGTAATTATTGGTCCGATTATTATCAATGGCCAAAAATTTGGGTCAGAGACATAAATCTTTCTGTTCCTGTTATTATGGGATTAAACTTTATTCTCCATAATTCTGGACAAATTAGTATTAATAAGGATTATGTGACAATAAGTAAAAATTGTTCATTAATACCTATTATTTCAAACTTTAAACCACAAATAAAATCAGAAACCTACAATTGCAAGGGAAATAAGGATGAATGTTCTTGCAATAATATAGAACAACAAGATTTAGATTTAAACATAGACAATGGTATAGAAAGTGAGTTACACTTAATAGATACGAGACATTTCACGAAAAATCTACAAAATTATGATCTAGAACAGATAATTAAAAAATTAGAAATAATTGAAATAATAGGAGAAAATCCTACAAAATTTTGGGAAAGAAATAAAACTCTATGTAAATTAGAAATTATCAACCCAGATATTACTATTAAATCACCTAATTTTAAGTATGGCAATTGGGAACAAGAAGAATTTAAAATGCACATTAACCAATTGTTGAAATTGAGAATTATTCAAAGATCAAATTCTAGACATAGAACCCCTGCTTTTATTGTTCAAAAAGAAGCGGAAAAGAAACGAGGACAATCTAGAATGGTTTTTGATTATAGAAGATTAAATGACAATACATTTGAAGACGGATATTGTATACCTGACAAAGACACTTTAATTAACAAAATTGAAGGTAAAAATTGGTTTTCTAAATTTGATCTAAAATCAGGCTTTTGGCAAGTAAAAATGCACAAAGATAACATTAAGTGGACAGTCCATTAGGATATTTTGAATGGTTAGTAATGTCATTTGGACTTAAAAATGCTCCATAAATTTTCCAAAGAATGATGGATGACATTTTTAAGGAATGTTACAATTTTACTTGTGTTTATATTAATGATGTTCTTGTTTTTTCTAAATCTGAAAAAGAATATCTAGAACATTTATATATAATTTTTTCCTTATTCAAAAAACATGGTTTAATAATATCAAAAAAGAAATTTGAAATTGGAAAAAATTATATCTCTTTTTTAGGAGCGGAAATAGGAAATGGAACTATTAAATTACAACCTCATATTTCTAGAAAGATTTTAGAATTTCCAGATAAATTGGAAGACTTAAAACAATTACAATCTTTTCTAGGATTGGTAAATTATGTTAGGCCATATTTCAAAAATTTGTCTAAATTAACTTCTCCCTTATATAATAAGGCACAACAAAAAGGAGTTAGAAAATTCAATGATCAAGACATCAAAATAGTTCAACAATTGAAAGAACAAATTAAAGCATTAGAACCATTGGCTTTATCATTAGAATCAGATTATTTAATTATAGAAACTGATGGGTGTGAATTAGGATGAGGAGGAATCTTAATCAAAAAACCCAATGAATTTTCTTTGAAATCATTAGAAAAAATTTGTAGGTATACTTCAGGAACTTTCAAAGAAAAAGGATATTTAACATCCCTTGACTATGAAATTTTAGCTATTATTTATGTGTTAGAAAAATTTGATTTATTTATTTTATCTAAAAAACAGATTACTATTATAACTGATTGTGAAGCAATAGTAAAATTTGCAGATACAAAAAATAAAAGAAAATTAACCTCTAATAGATGACTTAAATTTAGAGAATTTGTCTTAAATAGAGGATTTAAGATAAAATGGGAACATATTAAAGGAAAAGATAATAAAATACCAGATTTATTATTTAGAAAATTGTTACATAATTAACAATTGTGCCTGGATTTTTCAGAAAAATACAGGAAATTCAGACATTACAAATGGCAGGCAAAGTCATTGACTTTGATGTAACCAAATTAAAGACATTTCCTGAAAAGGAATAATTCAAAACATCTTTGAGAAATCAGCTCAAAGAAGAAGAAACTTGTCTTTTAGACAACATTTGGAACTTATCCACCACCTCTCAAGGTAACAGCAATAAAGTAGCAGTAATAAATGCATTAGCATCTTATTTTGCTACTGGAATACATTTTAGCAAAAAACCATTTGTTTTCTATACATTATTCACTGGTCCAAAGGCCAGAGTTTATTTAGATTGGGAAGAAATGGCCCAATTAATTGAAGAAATTAAATTATTTCCAAGATATGGTCAACCCTTGTATAAAGGATTCTATGATATACAAGAGGCCATAGACACGGTAACTAAGAATTGTGGAAATGATATTATCATATCACCACGAGTTCTTAAATACCAAAATTATTTAAAACACTTGGAAACCTTTGGTGACCAAGAATTTTTACATGAAATTCAAAACATTGTTCCTAAAGGCAAAGGAAAAGAAGTTTCCTTAAGACCACAAATTCCACTGAAAGAACAAAAAACTTTCAGTGAAACATTAAATTCTACAAAAAAAACCCAAAAATCACCACAAATCTGGTAAATTTGAGAAAACCATCAATTCAGACACCTCCCAAGACTTCTGAAGAAGAAATGGGAATAAAAACATTTATTTTGTTACAAGAAGCCTTGGGCCAAATTTGTAACAACCAAATTATTCACAACGGAATCTCCATTGAATGGGATTTTGTTTACAATAATTATAAACAATGCCAAAACATGTTTGAAGACTGCCCTGAAAATCAAGAGGGTGAAAGTTATTGTCAACTGGATTCTGCCATTAGGAAGGCAAGAATCTCTTTGCCAACTTTTAAAACCTTCAAATTCAGATACTATCCTATATCATTAACTAATTTGCTTAAACATGGACTAGTAAGTGTAATTAATGTTCCACCATTGTATGACTTCAATCCATATTTACCAGCATTCCTAGCAGACACATTAGAAACCATAATTACAGAATTTCCACATAATACGAAACTGAAAATAACATCGTTATATCCAGATTTTCACAATAACTATCCGAGTCATCATTTAATTTGGCTATATTTCAAGAACTTAGATATTGAATTTGAAGATTTCCAAGTACAAAATTCTGGTCCAAAGACCTTACACTTGGAAGACCTCCCACAGCAAATAGAAATTGCTAGAGCCAAAATAATTTCCAAAGACTTTGGCTGGTCCAAATATAAAATGGACGAAAAGAATCTTCTAAGAGAAGATAAAACGGGGAAAATTTATTGTAATTCAGATATTACAAAAAAATTCTTTTTCCCTTTTTGAAGTCAAATATTCAAGGCCGAAATTGGTAGAGGCATATAGGAGAAGAAGCACATCCTGGGGAAAAAGATCAGCATCCTCAGAATCCTCACAAGATAATCCTTTAATTGTGTAAATTACAAAAAAGGATATGTCACTGATGACGTAAAATTGAAGAAATTATTGCTGACAGGTAAAAGGCGGAAAAAGACAATTATTAAGGGAACAGTTACTTGACCCTTCCAAGATATGAAAGGGTAATCCTGATACACAAGGCTACGAAAGGGGGTCTGTCCTTTTCAAATTTTATCATGTACATTACTAATAAGTAAAGTTAGGTAAAGTTGTCTTGTTTGTATTAAAGTAAATAGTTCTTTAGATAAGGTTACAGATTAGTATCTTATCTTTTCGTAATGTAAAAATAATAAAGTATTATTCTCTAGAGACTTCCTTTTCACTTATAAAAGGAAGCTCTCACCATGTTTGTAAATACACCACTACCAATACTACTACTCATAACTCTTCACATGCAATCAAATATAATCTATGCTTTTCGACATGCTTAGTCTCAATTTCCAACACTAAATTCCTTATTCCTAATTCCTATTGCTCTCAAAAAGGTATGAGTTTTTAAGCAATTAGTTTAACTTGTTTATGTATGTTTATTTTTATTATTAGTATTAATTCATGTTTATCTCACAATCAAAATACGTAAATCCTGTTTGAACCGAATGTGTTCTAGTCTAAAGAAATAATTCGATAGGGAAAGTCCAGAAGGAAAAATAGTACCGCTAGGATGAGGTTCTTAGACGATAAGGAACATTGACGCAGAAGTTGTCTCTGGAAGAAACTCTGTGGAAGTAGGTTAGGGATGAAAAGGTGAGATTCTTAGATAAACAATGACTATTTACTAGTAATAAGAATAAACATAAATAAATAAGTTAAACAAGTGTGAAGAACTCATACCTCAAGAGAAACAAGCAATAGGAAGAAGGAATATTAATATAAAACAAAAACATCTTTCACTAAAAAGAAAATAAACTTACATTATGGAACTCGAAAATAAAAATTCTAATTTCACAACATAGAGGTATTTTTCAAATTACTTTGGATTTGATTATTCTGAACTCAACTCCACCAAACAATTATCAGGACTCTTGTTTATCCAAAATTTTGATGAAAAAATAACTTATTTACTTCAGGCATTCCCATACCCTGATCTAGTTAAAATTATTCTAAAGAAATTAAAATTTTCTTATTTTCAAGAAAAAATAACATTAGAAACAGTACAAGACATAATAGAAAAAGATTTTGAAGAACATGAATTGAAATGTCTGGTCAGTAATTTAAATGAATTCACTTCCACTTCACTTCATTTAGACTTTTTTGAAGGACATTTTTATGGAGAACAATAAATAATATATTTCACATGTTTAATCCGAAAATTTTAGTTTTTAATTTATTATATTTAAAAAATATGTTTAACAATTTTTTTATATTAATTTATATATATAAGAATAAATAATGTATACTATTTATTTATATTAATTTAAAATCTAAAATTATTAATTTTTATAATATTATATCTAAGATTAAATATGTTTTTGGTCCTTATAAATTATCAAATTTTATTTTTGGTCCCTATAAAAATAGTGGCATGTTTTGATCCCTACAAAATTATTATGCACGTCATTTTAGTCTCTGTTGTTAAACCAATGTGTATTTTGGGATGATTATTTTGCATACATGTTTAAAACATTATGAAAAGTTTCTTGAAAAAAAATACTCAAAATTTGATTTCTAAGTCAAAAATTTCATTACTTTTATCATTTTCTTTTAAATTTTAAATTCATATTAAATTCTTCTCATTTTGAAAAATTCTAAAATTTGATAAATAAATATTTTACAGTATTTTAAACATGTATAAAAAAATTATTCAAAAAATTAAAAATTAAAGGGTAATTAAACAATTTTAAAATTCTTAGAAATTAAAAGAGACAAAAACTGCATGCATACAAATTTTGAAGGGACCAAAATACGTTATTTTTTAATAGGGACTACAAATAAAATTTGAGATATTTATAAGGATAAAAAATATATTTAACCCTTATATCTATGTAGACATTTATGGCATAATTTTCACGTGGCAAGTTTGTGGCGTGATTTTTACGTGACAAACTTCTGACACATACTAGATCAAACTGAGATTTTAATGGATAATATCCGAAACATAATATCCCAAACTCAACAAGAACTTCTATGAGCTAAGCTCACAAACAAACAACGAATTTTCACTAAAGATATTCCATAAGAGATAAAAAAAAAAAACCTCTTATGAAATTACAATATTACTCTTGCACCAGAATACTCAATAAAATCCTCACTGATATTTTTCACTCCTAAGGCACCAAGCCAATTTTAATGGAATGAGAGAAACGAGAAGAAAAGGAGTAGAAAGTTAAAAAGAAAGTTAAAAAAGGGTTTATGGTGTGATTTGAAAGAAAGAAGAGCTAGCCCTCTATTTAAAGAAAAGAAAATATGGCTCAGAAAGGAGAATTATCCATGGATTTTTTACGCTCATAATCGATTATGCCTATCACATAATTGATTATGTACTTCATAAAAATGACAACCATAATTCACAAAAAGGAAATCTCATAACAACTAGTGTTCTGATTGATTAGGAATATTCTTAATCAATTAGGAAGCTTTAAACCTTTAACTAATTGAGTGGCTAAAGAGCTTAATCGATTAGACATTGTATATAAGCCTCCTAAATATTTAGGAACACCCTTTATCAATTTTACAAGCATTACATTAGGAGAGATTAGGTGTTGTCTTTAAGATATTAACTTTGATATCTTGATCCACCGAACACCATTTGACATTAGGTGTTGTCTTTAAAAGATTGACTTTAATATCTTGATCTCACAAGCATAACAACTTGACTAATATCTTAGATGAAGACTTCGTTTTATAATGTTGTCATCATCAAAATCATATAGGTCAACTGACTATTGCAGACATTATACCGCAAACACATATATCCACGAGATTTGAGGTTCCTAATTCCTAACCCATCCCCTTATTTACTCTTAGGCTTACAAATACTATCCTACTTACGCCTCCCCAAAGAAATCTTCTTTGTAACCTAATAAATTTCTTTCAAACCTTTAAAGACATCTAAAAAAAAGACAAGAAGAAGAATAGAAATAACCTTAATCATTGAATTAAAAAGAACCATATGACTACCCAAACTAATATATATATATATATATATATATATATATATATATATATATATATATATATATATATATATATATATATATATATATATATATATATATATATATATATATATGTGTGTGTGTTTTTAAGAATGAAGCCTCCTAATCAGCAAATTAACTAAAATACTTCAAGTAGATTCAAAATAGGATTAGCCCCACGAACAAACGGACAAACCAATGTATTTAAAAAAAGGGTTTCAATTTCACTCTATATAGTCTCATTGTATTGATCAATCTCTTTATTTATATGATTCAGATTTGATTTCTAACTTCATACAATGTATAGAGGTGTTAGTGATAATATGATAGAATATCAGTCTTCACTCAATTTCTAATTTACAAATTGCTTTCAAATATTAGAACACTTGTCATATGATTTCATTGTTTGTCCAAACTCCAACCACTTGTGATTTTAAAGTTTTTAATATTAAAAGTTCTAAACAACAATATATTTAGTTTGGTTCATTTTGATTTATGTACAAACAATTAAATATTTGCACACATGCAACTGGGAACAATTTAAACAAATATTTCTCTTGGATTGCAATAGATCTATTTTCAAGTTTGATTCCTAAAATCAATATATCCAATAAAAGACCAATTTTTTAGGTTTATAGATTTTCAATTTTCACTTTTATATATTTATTTTAACTTTTACATTGATTTAAATTGATTAAAAAATAAATACCCTTAAATATAATTAGTTCTCCACTGAATTTATTAGTCATTTGTAAGGGCAAAGTAAAAAAGAACTTGAATAATCAATTTAATAATATTGCAAAATACATAATGCTAGAGAAGAATTTATTAAATAAAATTAAAGGAATAAAAAAAACAAATAAACTATGGTCATAACATTAATAGCAATCATGGTTACTGAGAGGTTTTGTGTCTCTCTTCTTCATTGTCTGGTATATCTTGAAATTTGGACACAGAGATTGTAGACACATTTCCATGATTAGGATTAGCAGCTAGATGTTTGAGCAACATTTCCTTATCAATTGAAAAATCATTCCTATATTTGTACCATTTTGCACAAAAGATATAGACAACAAAGTTAATCATACTAAGTATAGCCAAAAACCAATAGAATAGCTCAACATGGTTTTGGTTCAAGTCTCTTCCTTCTAGCCACCCTTTTTTACTCTTTGTAATCCTACTTGTCACTGAGTTTATGATCTCAACAAAAACAGTGCTCAAGTAGTAACCAATTGATAACGAAAGAAACGAGAAAGAGGCCGAAAGTGATCGCATTCCTTGAGGAGCTTCTTTGTAGAAAAACTCTAGTAGTCCAACCAATGTGAACATATCAGCAATACCAAAGATTGCGTAATGGAAAGAAAGCCAGAAGAGGCTAATTTTGCTATTGTGATCGTTGAAATAGTGTTTCCTTTTCACTTCTACAAGTCCTGCTATGATCATTGAGATTGCTGATAAAACTAGTCCAACACCGACTCTTTGTAGTTCGGTTATTCCGTTTGGATGACCGGTAAATTTGCGAACTAATGGTACAAATGCGAATTCGTAAACTGGTATCAAAAGGGTCATGAATACTAGTGGGATCACAGGTATTGATGCAGCTGGAATGTTGAAAGTGCCAATGAATGTGTTCATAAAGGTTCCTTGTTGGACCGAAAATGTTTGAAGTTGGGCTAAGCATGTGTTCATGATGATTGTACTGAGAAGTATAGGCATCATTCTTGTTAGAATCTTTACTTCTTCTACTTGTGTCACTGTGCATACTTTCCATTTTATTGCTTCTTTGGCTTCTGGTAGAATTGCAGCTTTGTCTAGAACCCTGTTTGTGTACAAAATTACATGTATAAGAGATGTATATGATTGAAATGTACAATTTCATATACACTAACAATCTCATGACCATGCGATCTGAAAAATTATCAGAGCCGTCTTTGTCATGGTTAAATGGTAGCTAACCTATACTGAGTCTCCAAAAATTTAACAAAGTTCTATAAACTATATTGATATGCTAATTTAGTATACTACTGAATTTAAAGGCAATCATCGAAATAACCACGATTAATCCAACCTGAGTTGGGTAGTGTGAGGGATGAGTTTTTTCTTCAAAGTAGACTTATGACTCTCTATTTCATACAACTCTTCAGAATTTTCAGGTACTTTCACCCTCCAATTCTTGACTGTCACAACCAGCACCTGCAAGAACAATTGTGGAAAAAAATAGTAATATGAAATACTTACATAGACACGAACACATGACACAACACTGATACGATCACTCTTACACAAGTGGAGATGAAGGAAGAAAATGATACCTGTAAAATACTCAACAATGGACTTTCTCCCGGAATTTGAATACGGTAGAAACTCTTTCCGGCGACAATGCAAACAATGGCAGCAGAAGAACACGAGAGTGATATAAGGAAACCTTTGTACCAATCGAATTCTGTGCTAACATAAACAACAAAGGTAACGCCTAAACTAGCTCCGATTGTAATACTAAACAGAAACCAATTGAAGAAGCTAGCAAGTTGGACGCGTTCTTTCGGATTCTTATCATCAAATTGATCGCCTCCTAAAGCCGGTACACAGCCTCTAATTCCACCACCACCAAGTGCGAGCAAGTATATCGAAGCATAGAAGAGCCAAGCTTTTCTACCATGCACACAGCTCTCCTCTCCGCATAGATCTGGTTGAAGCTTCTGGTCATGTGATTGAATCACAAGTAAGGCATATCCCTATAAATCAATAACACAAACACCATGCATGCAAAAAATTAAATTGAATAACTTCACACCAAATTATGAACCTTCATCAAGATTTCAATGAACATAAAGAAATTCTTTACCAATAACTGAATAATTCCGAAGAGAATGCAAGTGTTGAGACGATTCATATATGTATCAGAGATGAATCCTCCAACAATTGTTAGCAAGAAAGTAGTCCCTAAGAAGTTTGTGGTAGTGGTTGAAGAGCCAGAGGAGTCAAAATGCATCACAAACAGGAAATATAACACCAAACTTACCATGTTTGCTACAAATCCTATGTTATCCAGTAACATCATTCCTGCAAAAATTAAAAATAAGTTACCCTATGAACACAACGTTTCAAATTTTTGGAGGTCGTTTGTAGGTTAATCGAAGTTTAACCATAGGAAAATAGAGATCTTATTTAAATACCATTTAACTGTGACACAAATTTTATAAAAATTTAACTGTTACAAATATTTTATGAGTTATATTTAGTCACGGTTTATCTCTAACAAAATTTAGATTATGTGTGTTAGTTAGGGGTGGGAATAGGCCAGGCCGGCCTACAGGGGCCTACGGCCCAGCCTACGTAGGCCTAGGCCAGGCCAGGCCTATTTAATAAAGAGACCAGGCTTAGGCTTTTTTAAAAGCCTATTTTATTAAATAGGCCAGGCTTAGGCTATTAAAAAAGCCTATGAAGCCTTACAGGCCGGCCTATATTTTCATATATATTAGAGATATGTTAAATAAGTTGATTCATGTATGCATATATATTAGAAAAAAAAAGCTAAATAGGCTACCCTATATATATATATATATATATATATATATATATATATATATATATATATATATATATATATATATATAACAAATGCTAAATAGGTTCACTTATATATGTATATATAGGCCAACCTACAAGACTTCTTAAGTTATATAGATTAATTGAAAATTTTAATGAGATACAGGCTTTTTAAATAGGCTTTCAGGCCAGGCCAGGCTTTTAAAAAGGCCAGGCCAGGCCAAAAAACTGAGCCTATGGTAGGCCTTAGGCCAGGCTTAGGCCTTTTAAGTTTATCATAGGCCAGGCTCAGGCCTTCTAAAGCCTAGCCTAGCCTAGCCTATTTCCACCCCTAGTGTTAGTCTTAACATATATATAATTTATTTACCAAAGATGAAATAAGTAGCTCTACATCCTCCTTGTTTTAGATACTTCACTTCTTGGTACTCAACATCTTTAACCTTGGAATCATCTTTGGAATCCTATATTTTAAAATCAACAGTAGATAGTTAAAAAAAAAAATTATAGCTAAGAAATAATAATGAGGCATAAAGTTATGAAGTATTTTAGCACCATGGGCGAGAAAGGTATCAACTTGTCGATAGAATGAAAAGATATGTAAATTTTGGTGTAATGTTTAAGGAAAATGTAGTGTATTATATAATGAAGCATGCAATGCATTGTGATTCTAGTGCATCTATTGACCGGCTGGTTCATAATTTTCTAAGCCAATAACCGGCGGAAAATAAAACACTTTCATTGAGAATTATCCATTTTGTTTTAGTAAATATTTGAAATAATGACATTGAATAAATTTGAATTTCATGACTTTTTACTTATATTTAAGGTTAGAAAAGTTGGATAACTTTTGTTTAAAAGAAATATATATTATAGTTCATATTTATTCTTGATATCAATTAGAGCACATATATTATAGTTGCAATTTGCATATAGACGGCAAAAGATTGTGTTGTGAGTTCATTGGTCAAGTGAAGGCACAAAGTAGTCAATATCAAGTAAGTCTGTTTTTTTACTCTCCTAAGTTCAGTTGAGTATATCGTCCTTCCAACATGACAGAAAAATATTTGTGTATATTAATGAATTAATTAATGGGGACAACTTCTCTACCCATCACAAAAAGTTGGGTAGTGTACATTCAATCAATCATATGATGCCATTTAATTTTAACACAATTAATTATTTATTAAATATTATAATTGATTGTTGTTTTCAAGGCATTTTACACAGTAGGTAACCTTACCCAACTTTTTGAGTTGGGTAGATAAGAATTCACCTAAATTGATTGTTCCATCTTTCATAGTCAGAAGAAAAAGTATTTGAAAATAATAATACTAAAGTTGGCGGAAAAAAAATTTAAACAACCATGTTTAATAAAAAAAATACAAAAAAAAAAAAAACAAGTTTTCGGGGTATTTACCAAACTGTCTAGGTTTGGGACCGGCTGAAAGTGAATGCGCGATTTGGTTTGGCGCATAAGTGTTGAATTTTGGTGAATACGCCAAACCATTTGGCTAACACTAAAATAGGGAGTGTTTGCGCCAAATGGAATGGCGCATTAGGCTAGGTTTTTGCCCTAATAGCCAAACCATTTGGCGCATTAGGGTTAGCTATTTTTTTTTTTAAAAAAAAATTCAATTTTTTTTATTAGTTAAGTGGTCATTATATATATTAATTTTCAAATTATTTTTTTAGTTTTTATAATTTAGTGCACAAAACGTAAATTGGCATTTGATAATCGAAAACGAAACATCGGTTACAATTGATTAAAGAAACGAAACATCGATTACAATTGAATAAAGAAACGATACATCGACACAATTGACTAAAGAAAACACAACAAAATGCTTAATGGCGTCCATCACCAAGATAGCCATCTGTTCCGCACCCTGGTCTTGTTATCACACTTTTACCGCGATCGTTGATGCCGCCGCGAAGATTAGCACCACCCCTTTCCCTACCTCTACCCCTACCCCTACCCCTTCGTGCTTCTTGCTGGGTCTGTGTAACCGGGCCTGGAAGTGGGTTGTTTTGTGGGTCGCTGTCTATGAATTCGTCCAAGCCACTATAATTTTCCGGAAACCGACTGTTGTAAAGTCGGTTACCCAAGCCCTCATAAGTGTTAAATTGTGGTGGAGGAGTGGGCAGGGGAACGACTTCAGGTTCGTAGCACCCAGCAGCACTAGAACTACCTTGATTAAAGCCGAATTGGTTCGACGGTGTTGCATAGCCAGAAGAGGTGCCACGGTGAGAGGATTCATCATGAGGACCATCGTTGGGACTTAGATGTAGGCTTGACGAACCGGGCGTAAGGTTTTAGCCGAACGACCTTGCGGACCCTGTGTAACCTGCAAAGCCAAGTGGTTGTGATTGGGTCCGATACTGGCTAGCGGAATGGTGTTGGTCTTCAGCTTCTTGAAAAGGTTGAGACTGTGATTGGAACAGATTTGGTTGTCGGTAGTTGCGGGCAGAACGGGACGGAGTAGAGAACATATTTTGTTGTTGCTGCAGCAGTTGTTGTTGTTGTTGCTGCAATTGTTGTTGTTGTTGTAGTTGTTGGTGTTGTTGTTGGCGTTGTTGTTGTCGTTGTTGTTGTTGTTTTTGTTCCTCTTCAGGTTGTTGTTGGGGTAGGATATAGTTGTGAGCACGGGGGTCTATTAAGTAGAACGGATATGCAATAAACAAGTTAGGGGTTGTAATCGTACGATACCAACTCATGTACTCGGCGGACGGTTTCATCTCATGATCACTGACGGGGAAGTTGAGGACATATTGGCGACGGTCCTTCCACATCTGGCGGTGATCGGGTGCAAAATACTTCCAGTTTTGGTGAGTCCATTGATGGTTGACTCGTCTGAGGTGCCACACTCCCAAGTCAACTGGAGGGTCGGGTATACGTTGACGCATTCCGAACTGTAGCATGACCCGGTCACTATGATGCATTTCGATGATGTTGTACCGGATCAGGCAACATTTTGTAGTCCAAATTTCTGCATCTGCAGCTCTAGGCTCATGGTCGCAGTTGAGATACGGTCTCCATATAAACTGTATGCATAAGAGTTATACATTATTTCGGGAAAATATTTATAAAAAATACACTTATAAAAGAGCAAAAGATTAGAGATAATACTTGTTGGGGTCCTAGGTGATCAATCAGCTGGCGGTACATTGTGATATTTGACCGCGGATTTAGTGTGAAGTCCATTTTTTTCACGCAAAATCTACAACGTAAATTAAATGATTTAGTTAGAGTGGAGTAGATCATAATCCACTAATTGTGCATGAAAAATATGGTATATTAAAAACTTACCTCAGTGCATACGGAAAGGTTCAACTGCCATTGTTAACCGGGGCCATTATGGGCATCCTCCACCACCCCCACACCTGCACCAACAGAGCGCAGCCATAGAATGTGCAAGAATCATATTTTGAGTTCTTGCACAGGGATTGGTACACCGTAGCCAGCACTGCAGACCCCCAGCTATATAGACCAACTCTAGTAAAATCCATTAATAAACAAAGATACATAAAATTAACAGTGTTACCAGTACTATCTGGAAACAAAACGTTTCCGATTAGCAAGAGTAGGTAGCACCTGGTTTTCTGAAGTATGGTCTCTTGGGAAGACGCGTCATCCAACCGAAAATTATCATAATAAAGCCTTAACCTCTTAAGATTAACACCTTGTCCCTTAGCTTTAACTCGTCCCTCTATCAAGTCTATGCCAATTGCCTGAAAGCATAGTGAATTTGCCTGCATTACACAGCCATTAATTGCCTTCCCGTCAACTGGAAGGCCTAGTAACATATGAACATCCTCCAGGGTGATGGTGCACTCCCCTGTTAGAAGATGGAAAGTGTGTGTCTCTGGCCTCCAGCGTTCTAGCAACGCCAGAACAAATTTGTGATCAATAGAAGACTCAGCGATGGTACTAATCGGTCCGAAACCAGCAACGTCCAAGTAGGGTCTTATGCGGTCGTCCGGAGCGATGGTCGAGTGACTACGAGTCCGGAAACATTGAGCGTCCTGAAAATAATTATGTATGCATAAGTATTCAGTTATTATTTTTTTTTAGCAAAAGTATTCAGTTATTTAATCACAGACAAGTGCATGTTATTAACGTAATAGTAAAATACTTACAAAGGCTGCGATGTTCTCGGGGGTTCCTCGGTGCGTATCACCCATTGTTAAGAGAGACATGGTTGAACACTGGAAAATTGGAATTTGAAAGCAAAAGGATTATTGTGAGAGTAGATGAGTGAAATTGGTGAGAAGTCTGCAGAGCCCTAAGTAGTGTATATATACTGATGAGGCAAAAACGGTAACAAGTTGCATGCTGGACATGTCAACACATTCATAGTTGCTAGGTGTTGCTTGTGCAGAAGTGGTTGGCATGCATGCAACATAACTTTCGGTGACAGGACATGGTGACATGCATGCAGAGCAGAACTAGGTGCCAGCTAGGGTTGCATGCATGCAGTATTAGGAGGAATCGTTTCAGGAATCTTATCAGGAATCATTTCAGGAATCGTTTCAGACGCATGCGAGGTTGCAGGAATCGTTTCAGACGCATGCGAAAGACTGAAATTATAAAGACGTTAACAGGTGAGGACCATGTGGGGACCAGGTGGGGACCACATACCATACATATGCGCCAAATGAAATGGCTTTTTTTTTAAAATTCCTTCTAATGCGTCATTCCATTTGGCGCATTCCAGTTAGCAAAATGTACCTATGCGCCATTCCATTTGGCGCATTAGTACAAGCCTTTTTTTTTTTTTTGAAAATTAGGGTTTACGTTTTTTCTTGTAGAGGAAACCCTAATTTTGCTATAGACCTTAAGCAAGGCGTCTGTCCCTCTATAAATTAGGGTTTCTTGTGTGCATAAGACTACTCACACGAAAAAAATGAGATCTCGAATAAGGCCAGATAGCACGCAACGGAGCTCTGAGCCTCCACCACCTGTGAGGCGGTTCGACTATCAACCGGACTATCGTCGAAGGAACGGGTACGTTATTTTATCTGCCGTCAAACCTCCCATGCAGGTTATGTTTTGGAATATCCATTCCATGGAACAACTTAAGAGAACCATCCTGAGGTTTTTGGACGGGGAGTACAGTCCCGGCGAAGAAATCAGATCTATCAAGAGGCTTAGAACAAGGGGTGGTGTTTTTCTTGAAAGACAGCGTTGGTGGGAGACTATGGAAGACGACATCCAATGCACTCGGATGATGGAGGACAGAGAAGACATTGTTTTAACCGTTGTAATATCCTAGATGCCGCAGTTTCTTTATCATTTCTGTAACTTCTGTACCGTTCAATCAAATGCTCTTAGCATATTTCAATGAAATGATATTTTATCGTTACAAAGTTGCCTATGAGTATTAATAATATTTTAAGTTATTCCCGCCATATTTACCCGCTAGAGGTGTGTGTGTGTGGAGTTGAAGTATTAACTCTTTTTTTCTTCTTACTGCAAACACTTAAAAATGAATTCAGTTTGGGCTTAGTCTTTTTTGAGGAAGGTAGTCACATGCGGGTTTGCCTGAACCCTCATTGGGATTTCAAGAGAATTGTTAGAGCCCTCAACACCGGGTTTCGTCAACTGGATGGTCCAACCAGGAAAGTTAAACAGATAGATTATCGTTGTCCATACATTACGTTGACGGATAATAACCCAGAAGGCACGTACATGTATTATTGGGATCGTGTGAAAGACGATGTGGACGTGGATCTAATGTTTTGGACACACAGTGGAGAAGTTAACCGAGACGTTGAAAATCCACTTGTTCTTGCAGTGATACTTGAGTAGTTTAGATTAAGTGTTGTTTTATTTGTTGCAATGTGATTTCGTGTACTACCAGTTGTTCTGTATTATTTTCTTTTTTGCAATGTAATATCGTGTTCTACCGGTTGTTTTGTGTTGCAAACGCCGGATCATTTAATTAAAATTAATGTGATTGTTGTGTTAGTTGTGGTTGTCTGAACATAATTTTAACATATAAAATTATATATATATATATATATATATATATATATATATATATATATATATATATATAGATTATATATATATATATAATTTTCTCACTTATAAAGAAAGAGAAAAAAAACAGAACATCGTTGATAGGAAAATCATGTGACAGATATAGATCAGCGTGCGTTTGTCTAGTCGCGTCGTGTTGGAATCTTGGGACAGACCTAGATCAGCGTGCATCTGTCTAGTCTCGTCAATTTGGAATCTTGTGACAGACATAGATCAGCGTGCGTCTGTCTAGTCTCGTCGTGACTTTTTATGCCCACTATCTCTATAATTGTTCTCAAACTTCTAAAAATTCACTTAGAAAGAAAGAGAAAAAAGACAGAATATCGCTGATAGGAAAATCATTTATGAACAAGAATAAAAAAACTCACCATTGTGTGTCGTATTGAAGGGGTTATCCAATAAGAACGATGAGAAAATCGAAAAGGCGGTTTATATGGGCCTCTGAGCCCGCAATGTTTGAAAGTTGAAACTGTCGAGTGAAGGAATGAGAAGAAAGAGAGAACCTGTATATTTACATCGCTAAAATATGATTAAAAAATGCACATTTCATAAATAATTATGGAGATAGTAACATTTCTAAAACACACATTTCAAATTTTTTTTATAATTTTATTCTTTATAATTTTTTCCCCAAATGCGTCTGTCTAGTCTCTTCAATTATGAATCATGTGACAGACATAGATCAGCGTGCGTCTGTCCAGTCTCGTCAATTATGAATCCTGTGACAGACATATATCAGCGTGCGTCTGTCTAGTCTCGTCATGTTGGAATCTTGGGACAGACATAGATCAGCGTGCGTCTGTCTAGTCTCGTCATGTTGGAATCTTGGGACAGACCTAGATGAGCGTGCGTATGTCTTTTATGTTCAATTTGGAATCTTGGGACAGACATATATTAGCGTTTGTGTGTCTTGAGACAATCCAAAGTTGTAAGAAATACCCTATATAAGACAACTAATATTTTCTAAACATTACAACACACACAATCAATATTGCCTTCTCTGACCTGAAATTACAACACCCAAACACTAACCCGAAAAAATGGCTTCATCTACCCAATACCTTGTACATGCCCATCTAAACGGTGAGACTTACTCACATGAAATAGCCGGTTTTGTGCTGAGAAACACTCAAGTTGTGCCATTTTTGTTAAGCAAAAGAGCAACATTTACATCCTTCATTCAGCGACTACACGCTAAGATTGCAATGGGTCCTATTGCAAACATTTTTTACCAATGTCCCTCTTTCAATGACAACAACACTGTCAAGTTTTACGAGATGGAGATTGTAACTGACGAAGACCTGCAAGATATGTTTACTACCCACGAATACTCTGGCTTGGATTCCATCGAGCTGTATGTTACTCTACAGGTTGGGACACAAGAAACTCATGTTGTCCAGTCGCAAGTTATAGACCCACCAGTCAACGAGCAATAAGAGGTTGATGTCATAGACGAGGAAGAAGAAGATCTGGAAACTGAATTTGACGACATGGTCAACGAGGAATCCGACGACGAGCAACACATGTCGGTGTCTTCAGCTCATGTGTACGCACCTCCAGCACATATGAATAACTTGAACCTGCAAGGTGACGAACCATCATCTGACATCTTCTTCACACCCTACATCCAAAATGACGATGAGTTAAAGGAAGGAGACAAGTTTCCTTCTAAGAAGGCTTGTCTTAGAACAATAAAAAAAAATGGCACACGGCGCACAATGTTGATTTCGACGTAGATCGTTCAAACCTGGAACGGTATGTAATCACTTATAAAAATCCAGAGTGTGGCTTCAGACTGTTGGCTTCTTATAGGAAGAGAAGCAATGCATGGAAAATAGGGTCGATTACGCAACAACACACGTGTGTCAACCCTAACACTTCCCAGGATCATACGAAACTCAGTGCCGATCTCATCTGTCAGGAGATCTTGCCTCTAATAAGCTCTGATCCGTCTCTGAAGGTCAAAAATATTATCTCGCATATAGTTACAACCTTCAACTACACTCCATCTTACAAAAAGGCGTGGGTTGCAAAAACAAAGGCAATTGAGACAGTCTACGGCAACTGGGAGGAGTCATACAAAATTCTTCCCCGATACCTCAATGCGCTACATAGTTACGCACCTGGCACTATTACGATTCTAGAGACACTGCCCGCGCATGCCCCGGATGGAAACCCTGTCCAAAGAAACAGAATATTCCATCGGCTTTTTTGGGCGTTCAAACCTTGCGTACGAGGGTTTGCACATTGTAAACCCATACTTCAAATTGATGGAACATGGTTATACAACAAATACAAAGGAACCATGCTCATGGCGGTTGCACAAGACGGGAACAACAACATATTTCCAGTGGCGTTCGCAATTGTTGAAGGTGAAACTGCGGCGGCTTGGAGTTTCTTTCTAAGGAACCTCCGAGAACATGTTGCTCCTCAGCCTGACATTGGTTTAATCTCTGATAGGCACGCTTCCGTAGAGAGTGTTTATAATAATCCAGCAAACGGATGGCATGACCCGCCATCAAAACACGTCTATTTTATTCGCCACATCGCCCTGAACTTCATGCGGGAGATCAAGGACAGACATCTAAGGAAGGCCCTGGTCAATGCTGGTTATGCATTGACCCAACCCACATTCCAGCATTATCGGAGTGAGATTGTAATGACAAATCCAGAGGCAGGTAGTTGGATAGATAACCTTTCTAGGGAGAAATGGACAAGGGCTTACGACAAAGGCGTGCGATGGGGCCATATGACGACAAATCTCGTGGAATCCATGAATGGCGTTTTCAAAGGCATTCGTAATCTTCCTATCACAGCACTAGTGGAGGCTACCTACTTTAGGATGGCTTCGCTCTTCTCAACGAGAGGCAGGAAATGGGGTGATGTTAGGCAATCTGGTCAACTATTAAGTGATAGTTGCATGAAATTTATGCAACAGCAATCGGCAAAAGCAAACACTCATCAAGTTACTTCTTTCGACCGATTCAACCGCACGTTCATTGTGCGCGAAACAATTGACCACAATGAGGGTTTGCTAAGACAACAATATAGGGTTCTTCTAGACGAAGATTGGTGCGACTGTGGAAGGTTTCAAGTTTTTTGTATGCCTTGCTCACACGTCATAGCTGCATGTGCGTATGCGCACCGCGACGCAAAATCACTACTGTCTCCAATTTACAAGACTCAGACATTGCTCCGAGTTTACAGTGCTGCGTTTCCAGTGGTATCCAAGGAGGATTACTGGCCTGAGTATGATGGAGAGGTATTTTGGCATAACGATGCAATGCGGCGAAAGAAAAAGGGTCGTCCCAATAGTACACGGATTAGAACCGAAATGGACGTCCACGACAAAATGGAACGAAAATGCAGCATTTGTCGTCAGGTGGGGCACAATAGGAAAAGATGTCTAGTCGTGGCTCAACCTCGTCGCAAGTTTAATCTACTATGTATTTTTTTTTCGACAATGTAACAATTTCGCATGCAACTCTTGTAACCTTTCCTCAGTCTTTCATCAATAAATTGTGCTTTAGTAAAAAACCGAAATCGACGACGCAAACATTATTTAGGGTTAATAAGAATTTTACGAACTCGATTTATCAGACGTTTTTACGAAAATAAAAGACCAAAAATAAAAACTTTACGCGAAAATACCCGAAACGGTTAATTTTGAAAGAAAAAAAGGCACAACACATAGGAGCCAAATGAAATGGCGCCTATGTGTTGCATGATGAGTGCATGCGCCATTTGGTTTGGCTAACATGCATGTGCCCTAAAATCTCCTTCATTTGCGCCATTTGGATTGGCATGCAGGGTTCATATGCGCCATTTGGTATGACGCATTCACTTATTGTTCGTCCCAAACCTAGACAGTTTGGTAAATATCCCGAAAACATGGTTATTTTGGTATTTTTTTTATTAAACATGATTATTTTAATTTTTTTTTCAAAGTTGGCGCTTGTGTTTTTTATCAATGTTAAATTATTCTTTATATGAACCGATTTTAGAAAGCACAAGAAAAATTAATTTTTAAAACATCAAAATTAAAATTGTTTTGATGATAAAATTTATGGTTTATTTATATTAAAATTATGTATTAAATATATTTTTAATTCATATAAAATATTTATGTCTTAATTTTTATGTAAAATAAAGATTAAAACATTAATGAAATATACTTAACTTTAAAATTAAATATTAAGTTAATGTTAATGATTATAAAAATAATAATTGTTTTTACTTAATAAATATTTATATATTTAAATTAATCTCTAATTAATTGAGAAGTATTATAATTTCTTTATTAAAAAATAGAGCAATAATTTTTTAAACAAATGAACCAGAAACGATAATTAGCAGAAAAAAATAAAGAATACCAAATATTAATATAGTTATATTAAATGAATACTAAAGTTAAATTATTTAGAGGCTTAAAACTCCTTTATAAAAGAAAAAAATTGGCTAAAGACAAAAAGTCTAATCGGTAACCTCTTTGCCGGTTCTAATCCTCATCCATAGCGGATTAAGTAATTCTCATATTAGATTACTAGTAGTAATTTACTACTCCAAAATAAGTGTGATATTTGACATTTTTCACACATATTAAAAAATATATAATAAATGAAATAGAGAGAATTGTGATTTTATCAAATTATTTCTATTATTTATTAATATATTTTAATTATCATTAATAGAAAGCGAGAGAAATAATAAATTAAAAATATTAATTAAAAGATAAAATATAAAATTATATTAGAAATTGAATACGACATTTATTTTGGGACAAAATATTTTTTCAAATGTGATATTCATTTTGAATCAGAGGAGCATAATTTATCAGTATATATGTTTGGACACGGATTATGATTTGAGGAGTAGGGTGTTCGCGGGCCGGTTTGTTGAGCTCGAAATTGGATTGTAAACTAATTTGATAGTTGTTGATGCTTTCTAATATTTATATTGAGGCAACCAACTTTAAGACTAGTCAATCAGTTGGTTTTTATTGGATAAAGGTGACGCTGTTGAACATGATAAGCATGCAAGACCGTGGTAACACTTGAGTAGAGTAGCATAACTAGGTAGTTAGAGAGAATAACTAGCTCTCAAGTTAGTAACAATAAATTATGCGTGTGTATATATAGAAATTGAGACTCTCTTGAATGAATCAATGAAGCATGCAAGCAACTCTTGCATAGAGCAATTACACCTTCATTTTTCTTCTAATATGATATCATTTGCCTCAAAGAGGCCTCATTCCGCTGCATCATTTTCAACCTTCGGATGATTCATCACCATTGTTGATCCTTGAAAACTTTGAAGAAGCGTTCCTTGCATCAATCGCAACAACAATTACTCGAGCTTTAGAGTTGGTGATTCATCAGTTTCATAGAAGTTAGTCTTAATCATCGTTCTTTCAATATGCATCGTGAAGTTTCAGAGAAACATCAATCATGGCGGATTTTGAGAAATCACCAAACTCATCATCGCATTAAGACTCACACAGTGCACAAATTGCACACGTGTTCTCAGATATCTCGAACACTTTTGCACCTAAACTTTCCATTAAACTTCAAGAAAACAACTTCTTGCTATGAAATCAACAAGTGGAGGGAGTTATACTCTCACACAAACTTCACAGAGTTATGGTAAATCCACATATACCGCCTATGTTCGTCTCTGGTTGTAATCGAATTGCCAATATTGTCTTTGATAAATATGAGGCTTGGGTTGTTCAAGATCAGACTCTATTTACATGGTTGTTCTCAACCATATCGGAAGTTGTTCTTCATAGACTTCTCTCAAGCAAGCATGCGCATGAGATTTGGGATAAGGTTCACAAACATTTCAACTCGCAGATGAAAGCACATGTGCATCAGCTGCGTGCAGAACTCAAAATGACTAAGAAAGACTTCAAATCGATTTTTGAGTATGTTCTGCGTATTCAAGCCATAGCTGACTTACTTCTTGCAGTTGGTGATCCCATCTTTGAGAGGGATCAAGTTGATGGAATCTTGCATGGTTTCCTGAGGAATATAATCTCTTCACCATGATGGTATACAGCAAAGCTGGACCTACAGACATTTATGATGTTGAAGCATTACTCTATGTCCAAGAAGCCCAATTGAAAAAACATAAACTTAAATTAGGCACACCAAGTGCAACTGCCAATGTAGCTCAAGCATCTGCTACTTTTGAAGGTGCCAGAAATGGCGTCTCCCACAATCATGGTCAACACTAATATCGTGGTAGGGGCAGAAACTCTCGTGGTAGAGGTCGAGGCAGACAGAACTTTGCATCAGGTAGCAGGCCTACATGTTAATTGTGCAACAAATATGGTCATTCAGTTCTTGACTGTTGACTTCGATTTGATGAAAACTTTGAGTCAACTCCACCAAAGTCTCAAGCACAAGCTTTAACTGGCAACAATGAAAGTGACACTCAAAGTTCCAAGACTGCATCCTCGACTACAACACCAGACAATGTCTGTCTAGCTCATCACAACACATTGGAGATGCCTCAAAGACTTGAATCACAAGTCTGGTTCGCTAACTCAAGTGCATCCCACCTTATAACTTCGCACTTTATGAATATCCATAATGTGAAAGTTTCTATAGGTCCAAATAGAATGTTAATTAGTAATGGATTTGGTCTAAAGGTCAAATCAATAGGTCACTCTAAATTCATTTTTAGTTTTGAGTCCAACATTACATTGCATCTAAATGACATTCTCTCTGTCCCTACAATTACCAAAAATTTAATTTCAGTGTCCAAATTTGCAAAGATAACAATGCTTACTTTGAAGTCCACTCTAATGTGTATTTTATTAAATCTCAGGCATCTAGTGTTGTTCTTCTTGAAAGCTTCCTAGATGAAAGTGGATTATATTGCTTCAGCTTTGGAACCCTTAAGGCCTAGCTTAAGCAACAAGTTTCTCCAAAATGTCTCAGTTGTAAACACTACTTTAGCTTCTTCAAATAACATTGATGCATGTAATAATAAAGCCGTTAAGCATAGTAGTTGGGCCATTTGGCATGCAAATTTTAGAGCTCTAAAGAGAATAATTAATACATTACATTATTCTATGATGTTCGTGTTTATTAATGTTTGAATCAAATTATGGATTATAGCACTATTAATCGGATTAAAATGACTTCGGATTCAAAAAAAAATACAATCTTAGACAATGTTTCTACCCAAGATGCATGCAGGAAAGTTTTCAAAAATGCATATGAATCTAAACTTTGAAGTTCTTGTGCTATTGCATACTTTCACTGTTTTGCTATGTTAAACACAAACAAACAAACATCAAATAACTATCAATCTAAACTAAAACGACAGTAAACACTATGGAAACTCAAAAAAATGTAAATTGATCACTGTGTGTTCTTTAGGAGTCCTTTAGGAGTCAGATGATTTCACTTCAACATCATTATCATTCCCTTGATCAAAATAGTAAATTGAAGCCAAACAAATCAAGACATCAGTAAGAATAAGTTCAAAGACATCGAAAACAAACTTCGGAGCAAATAAGCCCCAAACCTGCAAAATATAATATTAAATATGCATTTAGTATATTATCCAGACGTCAAAATATAATGTTAAATACGTGTAGATGAAAATTACTGCAAAAATAGTCCATTTACCATCAGGTGCCGCCTTTGGATAGTGACACATAGTATAGTGAAAGTGGTTGTTACTGCTGTTATGAGCCCATATGTTGTATACATCTATATAAAACAGAGAATTGTTATTACGATGAACACGCGAACCATTCAGTAATCAAGCAGTGGATCGACAAAAGGAGAAGAACACGCACTTGAGATAATTGTGTGAAAATAAAATGCTTTCCTAGGTTATCATCATACTTTGATGCAACAAGAAATGGGAGTCCAAATACTGGAAGGATGATAGAAAAACCAAAGGTATCAATTGTAAGAAGGATTGCTTGGCGAACAAGCATAAACTCTTCAAACCTGAAAATGAAGTAGTATTTAGATGATCAATTTACTAAGTGAGTAGTAATAATAAAAGTTAGAACAGAGAGATTAAACCCCTTTAAAAGTCAATAACCAACCATTCCATAGAGAAACAGTTTTAATGTAGGCAGATTGCAGTGGTTACAATTGTTTAATTGTGCAAGAGTTCCAGTATCTGACACCAAATGTATCTTAGGTGTTTGATGTACTCCTTAAAAATAAAAAGCACGCATTATAACATATTACTTACCCTATAAATGCAGCCCCGTAGCGGAGACCATCAAACGCACACCTGAAAAAATATCAACAGAATTCAAGACAAAGAAACCTATGAAGTTATACACAATATTTGAAAAGAAATTAGTTATAACTCCAAAAGTTAAACTAAAAAAGTTGTTGCACCATACCAGTGACCACTGCAAAAAAAGACACATGTGGCAAAGAGGCTCCATTGCATAATAGAAAAACTCCTGCTAGGTCTATCCTTGCTATCTTCTTCTATATTATCCAACCTCATAATACAATAACCTGGAAGTAAATTCATCACAAAAACATATTTCTTCAGCTCATGAAAGTACAACCAAATGACAAAACCAATGCTAATCTACAGGTATTAACAGCATAAACAAAGTCATGCCAGAAAAGCATATGAAGAAAAAAGTAGAGACTTAGTATACAGCATATGAGCATAAAAATAAAGAGCACCTCCAACTAGGGATGCGAAGCCAATTATGGGACCCTGTTTCCCGGAAAGAAGAATGACAGTTGAACTCCACGCAGACAACATGGCCGTGGTTTTTGTAACTAATTTTGTCTTGCAATCTATAGAATTACGCTTAAATAGATGACCATATGCCAGTAATAACAATTGTCCCAAAGAAATAGCATAAACAATTCTAGGAATATAACTTCTTCCAATGCTTTCAGGCATCACTGCAACACCAAATCCATCACTGTCTGTGATCCAATGCACAATTATTAGCATATAAGACAAGATAGTACCCAGTATGACATACTTCCATGGCCAATCAAAGAAGCTGCAATTGGTGGCCTTGTAAAGCCAAAATGCTAACAGAATCAAAACCAGCATTGGTATAAATTTTGCTGTATAGTCCCAAACAGGTAAATTTGATGCTATGTTAGCAATCCATGAACTGTAGTCTTTCATGAAAGCAGACGTTGCAGCCTGCTTGGACAGCCCAACTTCAATGGCGAATCGGCAGAGGGTGCTCAAAAGAAGGAACCCAATGCTCTGCAAGCACAAATACCTTAGCATGCAAGAAAAAATTCATAGATAATACTTGGTTCTAAAACAAAAGAAGAAAGCAAATTAAATTAAGCTAAACTAAACTAAACACATACTTCTGTTAGCAGCTTCTCCTTGATAACTGACTGACGTAATGCCACAATCCCCGATGTACTCAAAAGAAAATTTGCTACTTTCCCTTCCTCCACTGAAGGCAAAGTTCAAGTGAGAAACATAATGACGATGAATTTTAACCATTTTGGATATACTAAGTGGAGAGCATGTGAAAATGTTCGCACTTACAGATATAACTATTTGAAAGAAGACTGCATGAGCGTATTCCAAGTAAAAATAATGTGAAAATTGAGGAAGTGATAACTGAAGAATTTCCGGACGACGACAAAGAATTTACACCAAGCTGTTTAGTGGCCCTCAAAATAGCAAAAACTTGAAATATAAGTGACATTAACATGATTCCAATGCCACTTCCCATCATGTTTAAATCAAACTCGGTCCATTTTGAGCGAGCTAACTCAGCAACCGTTGTTAAAAATTTGAAGTATGCATCAATTTGCCACTTAAGTGCAGGCATTAATGCATCACTGTCACCATCACTATCAAGCAGAAGCTTTTTGGTGGAATGCAACCAATGATTCTCTGCTTCAGCATAAACACTTGCTATTCGGGATAAGTCATCATGAGAAAATCCAACAGCTGACGAAGCTGAGTAAGCATCTATATATCTCTTCACCTAAAAAATACACAGTTGAAATGACTATTCACCTAAAAAAGTACACAGTTGAAATGACTACATAATGTCTTTCACATACATGAGCGCGCTTGAGAACACAAAAAACTAGAATGTGACAGAAACCTAATTCAAGAGAAAGAGAAAGCTGTATTCTGTAGTACAACCTAACAAACTCGCCAACTCAGTACTAATAACCAATTCTCTCTAAGCATTTCTATTTCTTATGAGTAATCCTTCCAAGTCATGGGATTCCAATGATTTAATTTGAGCCCATTAGCTGGTGTCTACCTATACCTGTTACTCTATAAAATATAAGTTGTAAGTTGTAAAAAAGGAAACTAAATTTAGTTGTGTTGGTTCCGTCTGGAAAAGATCAGTTTTAATATGGGAATCCTAGTAGCATCAAATGGGAAAAAATAATTTCTCTGTGTTGGTTCATTCTGGAAAATATTTACATGTTATAGTCTACTGCTTGTCTATGTGTTTGGGCAGCATTGTGGTATCAATTATAGAATTCCCGCAGAAAGTCCTTTGTTAAATATAAGCATTGGGATCTTTAAAAATCACTAATTTGTTAAATGAGAGACATTACTTGGTTTTGAAGTCAATAATATCTCAAAGGTGGAGTAAGGGCAAATCCAGCAGCCAGGAAAGAGAGGTATCCAATATTTTTTAAGTGCGCACCATCAAGGTCCATTTCACAATTTTTTAGAATATATATAGTGACAAAGTTTTAGAAATGATAATTTGTAATTGAGAACCAAATATTCATCAAGTACCTGCCAAGTATTGATGCAAAGTGCATTAGCATAATTCTTCATCCAGACGTCTGACTCTGGAAGCTTTTGAGATGGATCATATTTCCAACTACCAGCTCCTAATGCGTATAATTCAGGATTGATGCTACCAATGCTGAGGAATGAAAAATATTACCTTGTGAGTTCTTAACATAGTTCTAGTAAAGAAATTTTCATAACAATGGGATACCACATGATGCCATACCATAAGAATATGAAAAACCAAACATCAAAATACAAGATTCCGGAATGAAAAAATGATTCAAGAATGGGGTTCAGGTCATACAAAATCAACAATGTATCGATGTGGCCAATCATTATGGCTTCGCAGAAGGAATATTTTTATGGGAGTGGCAATAGGAAAGTTTAGTTTAAGTACTAGAGCCCATGTGCTTATACCCGTATATTTTTTTAAAAGCAAAGGTGTATTTTATTATGAACCAAGCTTCTTTTATTGAATCAAGATTCATGAAGTACATTGAATCAAGCTTCAGCAAATGCAATACAACCCTTAGAATAATAAAAGCAGTTAGGATTTTCTATATTTTATGCAACTAATATAATTCTGAGATACTGTTAGCTATACACAGGTACTATAATTTGGGAGAGTTTGTTGTATTTTGCTTCTATATAAAGATGCAGTAAGTAATGAGAAAAGGGCAGAGAATCATTGTGTGAAAAAATGTTTTTCTTCACTTCATAGATACATTTGGTCAAAAAATCGAACATATATTTATTTATCCTCTACAAAAAAACTTTGTACAAGATAGGTTCCCTTTCAACTCCAGTGACTTTCTGTCAACATCAAACAACACTAAAAAGTTAGAACAATACTCTCAAGCAATAGCTACCCTATTCCCTTGCCGCCTCTAAACATAAAATAAATAACGAATGACTAAATCAGAAGATATGAGACCTAAATAGCTTCCCATTTTACCCACAGCTCATCCTAAAAAATAACAAGCTACTGAGAAATATAGATGGTAGGTTAAGGAATGCATTACAATTAATTATATATAGATAGATAAATATAACAACAAAGTAGACAATAGTAACGTAGACAGGATGCTTACACTGCACCTTCCATAGGGGAATGGTATGCCGAGCAATGCTGACATAGTTACTGCAAAATCAAGCTGTAAAGGATGATAGGGATAAATACAGGGCTTGAACAAATTAAATTATGCACAGTATATAAAATTCAAAATACCATTAGAACAGAATAGCTTTCCTGACCTGTTGCATAAAGCTGATACATACATTCTTTCCATCCTGATATGTAAGACAAGATAGGTAATTTACCCAGAAGAAATAATTAAAATCAAAGCACATAATTATAATATAAAGATCTAACTTAGTTTCATGATCTTGAGAGTCAGATAAGAGTAAAAGATCACTCTGTCAATGAGTACAATGACAATGTATCTGAGCTATCCATTGAGTTAGATATATTACGCGATATCATGGCATGGATCAATAAGCAATTATGGACCACTTGAAAAATGTAACATTGAATACGTAATATTATCTAAAGACATATTAGGTAATATTATGTGTAATGTGGCATTGTTTCAGTGGCTCCCTAATTTTATATTTATCCACTAAGCATTATTCTATGACTCTCAATTTTCCAAATTATTAGTTCTTTCCAATTTGACTGTTCTAGCATAACACTAGGGGCACTTAACACTAGGAACAGGCAGAAAATTGTTGAAAACAGATCAAAAGGCTCTTTGAGCCACCAACAAACCAGCATGTTTATGCATGTTACAAACTTTAAAGGGATAGTAAATACCAGATCTGTTTGACAAGAGTGATTATCAAATTCTGGTGGCACTGAATTAAGAGGCTCCTTAAAACTCATGGCAAAAAAGCCTGTTTCCACCTGCAAGATGTTATCGTAAGTAAAATGGGGGGAAATTATGTATTAATCAAGAAAAGCATATCAATAAAACACCAGGAGAGTGGTACACACCTCTTCCGCACTCCCACCACCATGATCACCATTTAAGGTTTGCCCATGGTCACCCATTACCACAAGCAAGGTATTTTCATGTAAGCCCCCAGGTCCAGCCTGACTTTGCAGCACTTCAATAACTCTCTAAGCAAATTTGGATTAGTTTGGTTACTAACCAGGCATGGGAATCAGCAAAAACTAAACTGGATAAAAGACCACAAAATAGAAACCAAAAATACAGGAGAGGTACCATTAACTTACAGAAGTTGTCAGACAGCATATAACAAAAATGATGGGATAAATGAAGCAGAAAACGTAGGTCATACAAGACTCACTAGTTAACAATAAAATGCTACTTAACATAGTAAAAACTGAAAAGGAACAAACAACCATGTAGGATAGGCCACAGATAATCAGGGATTACCAAAACTAACCTCTAAATGGTTATTGTATTGCTCCAACTTTTCTATCATTGGAGTGGAGTCAACACCAAATATATGTCCAGCATGATCCTAAACCAAAACAATAAAATACAGGGCATATAACATTTCCTATCCAAATGATGAGGGGTGAGAATGGGAATAACGAGATACAAAATATGGATGTGCATAGTAATAAATGATATCAAACATACCACTCCGAGAAAATGTGCAATAAGAACGTCCCAATCTTCTTCATATAGGGAGGGAAATAAATGTTCAATGCATCCGTTATCAACCTAAAAAATAAGCAATGTCATATTACAGTTGCTGAAAGATAGACCAGACAAAAAGATACAAACCACTGCTACTCAATTAACATGTATTGCAAGGATTAAAAAGTCAGTCCAAACTCAAACTCAGCACAATATAAGGCCTACCGTGTGGAGATCTTTGACATTAAAAGAAGGGTATGGATAAGATCTTTCAAAATGATGAGGAAATAACTGAGTCCATGTATCATCCCCCATCATAACAACTTTCTTCCCATTTTGAAACAACTGTAGGTAGAAAAATATGTATTTAGAAGTAGAATTGGATCGAACTGCCTTGTCGGCAATTCGTATTAAGTAATATAGAAACAAGGAGAAATTTCAAACTTAAAACTAAACCAATATTTAAAACCAAGGCAAGGAAAAATCGAAAAAGAAATACCACCTGATTGATGAAGTTATCTTCAACAATAGCAGGTGCACCAAAGCTATTACCAACATCTACAAAAGTTGGAAGTCCACCAGTTGTCAAGCCCTATAAAAAAAAACGGATGAAGCCTATTAGCTCAAACAAAGAAACTTTCAATCTCCTATGATATCCATAAGATACACAGTCAAAATAATCTTTTGATGGAGAGCATTACCAATTTAAAATCTATTTCCTTAATAGCATATATAATCATAATCAGCTTACAGCATTTTATCATATGTAATCGCATATTATAATCTATTTCCATAATTGTTTTCGCAACATCTATAAACTCTTTTCAGAAAGTATCCCGAAGAGTTTATAGAAACAAGCTGAAAACAACTTATGAAATGTCATTGGTTGTTTTCACAAGTTCTCTCAAATATTCTAACAAATGCTTATATATACTCGTAGATAAACTCAAATAAGTCAATCCAAAAAGGCCATTAATTATAAATTGTGATGCAATAACTAGAGTAAAATTGAATATACCTTCAAGCGCTGCAAACTTGTGGTAGGTGGATCAGCAATGGCTTTGAAAATCCTGGCAGAGGAAGGTCGTGAAGACGACATATCTTTCAAAACTTGCAATTTATCCATCCAGGGTTTTGGTTCTGTGATATAAAATGCATATAATCAATCAGCTTAGTTTTTAATCTATGTAGCCCTGACACCTCTCTCGAAAAAAAGTGTGTCTGTAATCATGTGAGACACCTACACCAATACTTGTGATTACGTTCAATTTATTCATTTTTCAAATTTATGATTACGTTTAATTTTTCAAATTATTATTAGTGTCTCCGTGTCAGTGTCGATGTTGTGTTCGAGGTGCATGTGCTTCATAGATTTTTATGACAAAAATTGAAGTCAACATTAAAACAACTAACAGAGAGAGATTAGAGATAACTAACCTGCAAAGAAGGTACTGGGAGCAACAAAATCAAACCTAAAAAACCACAACAAAATTAACAAATCGCAACACTAATTCCGAAGCACGAGTGTGTAGTATAGTGTTGAGTACCTGAGAGCATCGAGAACGATGATAACGAGACGGTTAACGGAGGGTTTGGTCCAGCAAGATCCGTTGTTCGAAGAAGAAGGAAAGCATGGAGAGGTGGAAACATCGGAGCAGTGGCTGTGATAAGGAAGTTCGGTTCTGGTGAGGAGAAAACCGGTGGTGAAGAGAAGAATGGCGATGAGGTGAAGTAACAGCGTTGTCCACAGCGGCCATATGTATCTCCATCTTCCGCTCTTTCTCCGATGTTCTTCCATTGTCGTCGATCGTCTAGAGCACAATCAACAACGTCGTCTAGAACCACGGGTACTGTGTAAGAACTAAGAAGTTCGAAATCACGGAAATGTCTTAATTTTTTATTTTTTTTTTAAACTTGCTTAATTATCATTAAGCTTAATTGCAACTTTAATCCCTCAACTATCATTTTTTTGGATTTTGATTCCTTCATTTTAAAATCCACGATTTTGGTCTTTTTTTTAATGTTTTGTGTTGAATTTTAGTCTCTTCTCCAATTTAAGACTTGTTTTTAGTGATGGACATTCAGTTTTCTAATATGTCAATTCTTTTTCTGAATTTCATATATATATATATATATAGGGAGCGACTCCGGTGATAACACTTGATTATTGTGAGAAATGAGAACAATAAATAATAACCGTATGATTTTATTTAATGAAAATCAATGAATGTAATTATTTTAATCTTCCGTACACCTATTTCACCGGAAAACTACATTTTGGAGTTTTAAGTTTTAATGTTTCCTTCTCTCATATTCTCTTTCCTCTCATTTTCTATTTCATTCATGGATTTGTCCATTCTTATCAAATTCCCTCTATCTCTGTGCTCAAACTCCTTATATATTACATTTAGAACTACACACATACTACCATACCTTCATTTTCACAATTTCCAACTATTCTTTATTGACCGTCACCATGGTAGTTTGTTCGGTGATCATTGTGACAGCGGAAATGTAAAATCAATGGCGACCACGAGAGGAAATAAGGATTACTCTGAATAAATATATGCCGCTAGCGGCAAGGCAATTTAGGGATAATGAAACGCTCAAAAAGTTTAGTCAATGTAGTTTTCCGGTGAAATAGGTGTACGGAAGATTAAAATAATTACATCCATTGATTTTCATTAAATAAAATTATAAAAATCATACGGTTATAATTTATTGTTCTCATTTCTCACAACAAAATCATATATATATATATATATATATATATAATTTTCAAAAATGTTAATCTAATATCATTAAATAAATTTTGAAATTTTTATTTTTCAAAAATTACATTATCTTAATCATTATATATAAATATTTTATTGAAATTAATGAATTATTATTTGCAAACAAGTAGGGCTGTATTTGGTCCATAGGATCCGAGAATCGGACCGGAAACTGGACCGGTGGAACCGGTCCATTGGAACGACCAAATGTTATTCGGTCCGGGAATGGGTAATTTTTTTATCCGATATCAAAAATGGATACTATATTGGATATTTATTGAATACTTTTGTCGGATATCCGAAGTAACGGTCCGGTTTCGGTCCAAAAAATTGGTCCATCACTGTTTCGGTCCGGTCCGGATTTACCCGATACTATTTCGGTCCGGCTCTCGGGATAGCAAATACCCGGACCGGATCGGACCGAAAACAGCTCTACAAACAAGTAGCATTACCAGACTTATTTGCAATCTTTATGCGAAAAAAAATGCTTACTCAGTAGCATTACCATACTTATGTTTTTTTGGTGAAATAATGTTGGAAAAATGGTTTAAGATGATTTTTGGAAAGAAAATGATGAAGCAAAATGAAAAGTGAGAGGTTTGTATGCAATAGCAGAGTAAGAAGATGAAGAACTGAAAGAAGTTTTCTCAGCAAAAGAATAGGAATTTTTTAATCTATGAATCCACCAGATATAGTTCTTCACCCACATCCAAAAACCAACCATGAAAGGACATCTAAAAACCCAGCCATGAAAGGAAATAGAAATCCAATTCTTCACCCACACAACCCAACCATGAAAGGAAATAGCAATCAACTACAATCGAACTTTATTTCCATGGCTAAATCCACATATCTGGTTCTTCATCCACTTACACGTACAGTTTCATATATCCCCTTACACTTTCACGTTTTATAGACTAAACCCATATATCCTAAATCCAACTTTCCTTTCCCTTTCATTTTTTATTAGATCTACAACATATCTCTCACAAACCCAAAACAAAAACACATATTTAAAGCTCCTTGTATCACAAATTCAGTATAGAAACACAAATCTAAAGCTCCTTGTATTACAAACCTATAATAGAAATTGATTGAAGTGAAACACATATCAAGATAAAGATGAAATTGATTCAAGATGAAGATGAAATTGATGGAAGGATAAGTCGAAAAGGATTGAAGACAAAAATGAATGTTGATGGAGAACGAAAGGTGAAATCTTAATTGAAGAAAACGAAAAAACTATTAAAAACTGAAGCGGCCAAAACTATTGAAAACGGCAGCGATTCTATTGTTAGGGTTTGTAGAACGCGTTTTGGGGGAGAACTAAGAACACGTTTTGGAAGATTGTGTGCAGTTTTTAATAATTTTACAGTAATTTGATTAATTATTTAAATGACTATTTATATTATTAATAATAATGAAATATTATAAATCAAAAAACGAGTTGGAATAAATTAATAGTGATTTGGCATTGACACGTCAGCAAATTGAATGCCACATCATTAAAAAATAAGTTTTGAATTGGAGAGGGGACTAAAATTCAACACAGAACATAAAAAAAGGACTAAAATTGTGGATTTTAAAATGGAGGGATCAAAATCGAAAAAAATGATAAATAGGGGGACTAAAGTTGCAATCAATCCAATAATTTATAATAATGTGATAGTATAAATTGTGTTCACTAGGATTCAAAGATATATTGTTATGAAAAAATTCTGAAAAGTTATTATAAAGTTACTTTCAACTGCTTTAGCAGAAGCTCCTTAAATTGTAGTATATTATTCTTAAAATAAAAGTCACTTTTTATAAGGAATTTTTTCTAATTATTATTTGGCCTACTTCTCCTTTAAAGTATAAAATAAGTCAACAAAAAGTCAGGTCAAACAATACCAAACAACTTAAAAATATTATCATATATTGATTTTTATTTATTTATGGTTTAATTTTTTTCTCTTATCTATAGTATAGAGTTCATTTTAATCTCTTAATTTAAAAAAAAAAAATCAATTTAATCTCTTAATTCTTTAAACAGTATCACGTTTGTTCTTTCTATGAATTATGTTAGTCAAAGTCAATAAAATTTGTCATGTGATGTCTACTCAGCGCTTATGTGGATATCAATAGAATAAAATATTTCACGAATAACTTGATTTAGAAGAAACCATATGTGTTGATGTGGCTTTTCTTTTTTTTTGTTTAGAAAACCCTAAGTTAGCTCATGGAGGCGATGAAGTAGTGGAGGCGTTCGAGAGAAGCTTTATGTAGGCGAAATTGAATGAAAAGCCATTGTTGGTGGAGGATGAGGGAGAAGGTGCATTTCAATATACAGATTTCAAATTGGTTTTTTTGTATTCAAATGTCATTTGTTTTAGGTTTTATGATTTATACTTTTCAAATGCTACTTGTTATTAGTTATACATTTTATGTTCGTTTTTGGTTTTAGGTTTAACTTAAATGATAGGTTTTAGGTTATATGTTTTCTTTTTGTTTTAGGTTTTAGGAATTTACTTTTTTGTTCGCCCCCTTTAATTTTAATTGTGCTAGACACTTGTAGTCATAAAAGAATATTTGATTTTGTCGATCCATCGTGGTGTTCATTTTTGGATAATGAACAAACTAAAGATGAAGGTAGAACAATTACTGAGTTAAGAATTGATGTCGACAAGTGGAGGTTTTTTGAGTTGGTAGGCACATTGAAAGAGCTAGATTATAGGGAAATTGATATAATATGGTACAAGGACCCAACATTTGGGATGAATATGTTAACTAATGACAAAGGTACATTAGATATTCAGGATCTTTGTAAGGTGTATTTGATTGTTGATATTTATATACGACATGATGCGTCTGAGTTTGAGTCTTATAAGGGCCCACTACGACATTCAATGTCTCTGGCAACACTTTTTTAGGCAATATGTATAAATTGTTGCCTAAAAAAAGATCAGACAACAATTTTTGTGTGTTGCCAAAACAATTCTCGCAACACCTCATAAATGTTCCCTAAAATACTTTTGGGATAATTTTCAAGCGCTGCTATTTTTTATCTTTGTAAATATCTGATAATTGTCCCCTTAAATTCCTATGAGGGCAATTTTAGAATTTTTTCCCAGATTGCCACGTTGCTGAAACATTATTCCCCATTTGCCACAAGTTGAAATTTATTTCCCAGAATGCCACAACTCAAACCCATGTCTCCAAACCAAATGGAGACATGACGGGCCCCATCTGACTTTGAGGGCATGTCGCCAAACCAAATGGAGACATGGTGGGCCCCATCTGACTTTGAGGGCACGTCGCCAAACCACATGGAGACATGCTCTTTATTATTTTATTTTTTTTCATTTTTAATATTTAATTTATTTTTGTTATATATATTATATTATACAAATCCAATAAATTAATTTAATTGATATAAAATTATTTTTAATTAATTTTAAATAATAAAAAAATAAATTAATTTTTTTAAACATAATTAATACTAAATAATATTAATACAACTTAATATGAATAATAAATAACAAAATAGTAATTTAAAAACAAATATTTTAAAACATAATTAATACTAATACAACAACATATTTAAAGCAGTCAACAAATGCCTAACTAGTTAGAAGGACCTGCAGCATTTGGCGGATGCATACATTTTTTGCGCATATGTAATCCTTGCAGATTCCACATCATCTTTTTATTTTCTCAACGGTGTCCATTTCAGTCCTAATGCGAGTGCTCTTCGGGTGACCTTTTTTGTTTCGTCGCATTCTTTCATTATGGAAAAGGAACAACACTCGCATTAGGACTGAAATGGACACCATTGAGAAAGTAAAAAGACGATGTGGAATCTGTCAAGGATTACATATGCGCAAAAAATGTTCGCATCGACCAAATGCTGCAGGTCCTTCTAGCTAATTAGGCATTGTTGACTGCTTTAAATATGTTGTTGTATTAGTATTAATTATGTTTAATAATATTTGTTTTTAAATTACTATTTTGTTATTTATTATTGTATTAATATTATTTAGTATTAATTATATTTAAAAAAATTAATTTATTTTTTATTATTTAAAATTAATTAAAACTAATTTTAAATCAATTAAATTAATTTATTAGATTTGTAAAATATAATATATATATATATATATATATATATATATATATATATAAACAAAATAAATTAAACTCAAGAGTGATTCCACAATGCTCCCCTCAAGTGGAAACTATTTCTCCCACTTACACTTGTACCGCCGATGGACACACGGGACACTCTGCGCACATGCGGAACACATACCAACGACAATGTGGAGATACTTTCGATACAAGTAAGCCGGTCCCTTTCTTGAATCAAAGGCCCTGATACCATTGTTAGGGACAATTCTAGAGGAGCATGTTACTTGGGACACACTTTTTAAGAGAGACACACCACATATCCACCTAAAACCTTAAGGTGATAGGTATGTGGGTCTCTCAATTATAAAGTGTTTTATCTTTCTTTTTCTAATCAATAGGGGACTTCTTCCTCACACTTTATTCTCAACATGTTGTTGTGTTTCCGTCATCTTCGTTTCTTCTTGTTCTGGTAAGTGTTTAGTCGTGACTCTGTATGTATATGAAGATATTACTTTTGATATGGTATGAAATTTGTGTGACTATGTATGTATGTATTCCTGATTGAATATTACTTTCGTATTCATGGTTTGTATGTTGGTTTCAACATTAGAATGTTGTATTTATTAGATGTTGTGTTTGAAAATTGAAAAGAAAAAGAGAAATAACTAAGAATGTGATCAGATTTAGACTGTCAAGATGTCAAGAAAACAAGAGTTGGAATTGTTAGTTATATTAATAGAAAACTTAAAATTGCATTTTACAAACTCTGATAACTGTTCTCATATTCTCAATATTTAGAGGTTGAATATGAATGGTGTGTATTAAGAGAATATCTTCAACAATTATACAAAAATTGGATTTTGGCTTATGTGATTTGAGGAATCCCAAGATTAACTTGACTCGAATCACAACTTTCCATGAAAGCAAGAATTTGGCTTTGCTAGACTTAATTCGAATCATGAACTACAAGTGACTCGAATCACAACTTAATACGACTCAATTCATAGTTTGCACTTGACTCAAATCATGGGTTTTAATAGTGATTCGAATCATATCTTCAATCATCCAAATTCTTGCCTTAGATTTAAATAGTTGTTTCTTTGAATTAAAAACAAGGATATCTCATTATGAACTATTTTCATAATGAAATAAAGATAAAACTTTTTGTAAGACAAAATGTCAATTTGTCTTTCTTTCTTTAGCGTGTATATTCCTAGCACCATTGTATCTTTCTCTTTTTTGAAGAACAACTTCTTAAGTGTAATTCATATTAAATTACATCTCCTTTTTGTAACATTTTATTTTGTGTAATTAGTTATTGAGATAAACCAAAGAACTTCGGTGAAGTCTAGTAAAGATTGTTCGTAAGACGAAGTTGAAAGTTGTCCTATTAAAGCTTAGCTAATGTCAATCGCTCAAACAAGAAATCAGTGGGATCAAGGTGAATCACCACACACGAAGACATGGAGAAGGTTATTGTTGATACCAAGGTTATTGGATCAGGATCATTAGGATCTTATTTTTGTTAGCAATTTGAGTATCTGGATCAACACGGGAAATTACCGTGTGAGATTTCATTGTAATCAAAATGCTTGTATCAAACTTATAAAATAGTGGAAGATCATGATTATTTCTAGGTGGTTTTAACACCATTGAATAGTGGATTAGGAAAAGCAAGGACAAACATCGAACCACTATATATCTTTGTGTACTATTCTTTCTTCCCCTATCTCCTTTAATTTTTTGCATTCATTATTATAGCTGGCGTCGTTGCATCATTTGTAGGACATTTATGTTAGATTTTTCTTATGTAGATATAATGTGTAAGCTTATGTTTGTGATGCATCAAACATATTGGATCATCATAAATTCAATTATGTTTTAAATGAATTTCTATGTGAAGGTTTTTAAATTTGCTTTTCTTAAAACGACTTTGGTTATCTTGTAATGGATTTGCATTAAAAATAATCACGCCTGTAGTGATATCTTGTAGTCGTCTTATTAGATTAATTCATTGAGAAGCTTTCAAGCTCTCTTCATGTTGTGTTTTGCTTTCACGTATTTTGAAATCTCTCATTTCGTTTCATAGGACCTAAAATGTTTTTTGAAATTGTCTTTTTGGGGATAGGCCTATTTAGTTCCCATTCTAGGCCTTTTGTGTCCACATTCTTACCTAACATGATGGTGTGCAAGGTGGTGGTGTTTAAGAAGGTGAGGGCAGTATGATGGTGTACAAGGTGATGGTGTTCGTGATGGTGAGGTACAAGATGGTGAAATGAATGATGATGGTAATGCATGAGTGATGAATGAGGGTGACATGGTTGGTTCTGTAAGCTCTGATGATAGTGAGGATGAGAGTTGTAACTATGATAGTGCATCGGAAGTTGCATTTGATGACTTTGATGATAGTGATGATTATTTGGATGATGAAATCGATAATCTAATTGAATTTGACAATACTCAAGAGGGTACTAGTAACAAAAATAAACACAAGTGGGAACAACAAAAGGATGAAGGTAATGGAAGTGAAGAGTTAGAAAATGGATGTAAAAGTGATGAAGGTGATGAGAATAGTATAACTAATAAGAAGTAGTTTCTAATTTTCAAGCTGCAAAAAGACATGGCTAATTACATGTGAGGGCTAGGGACATAATTTTACTACCAAATGTGATTCTAAGGAAGCAATAACCAGTTATGTTATTCAATCTCGTAGGGGGCCAAAGTAAATTAAAAATGACAAAAGAATGGTTAGGGTTAGATGTAAAGAGGGTTGTGAATGAGAAGCCTATTGTGCCAAGTTGCACAAGGAGGAATCTTGGAAACTTAGGAAAGTAATTGGCATTCACAGTTGTAATAGAGACTATAATGTCAAGTTGATAACTACTAAGTGATTAAGTAAGAGGATTCAAAATTCCTTAAAAAAAATCCTAGCACGAAGATTAAGGATATAAAATAAAAGGTGCAAAGGAAATGAAATGTAGGGGTCAACAAGAAAAAGGAAATCAGGGCAAGATTTGATGCAAGAGACATGGTAGATGGTTCATCCCTAGGGGATTACACAAGAACTTATGACTATTGTCATGAAATTCTAAAGACTATCTTGGGTCAACAGTAAAGTTTAATTTCTTACTTATGTGAGATGGAATGATAGAAGGTATCAATTCAAAAAGTTGTACATATGTTATGCAACATGTAAGGAGAGTTTCAAGCTTTGTAGACATGTTATTGGTCTTAATGGACGCTTTCTAAAGGGTCTTTATGAAGGAAAAATATTGGCAGTTATTGATAGAGATCCTAATACCAAATGTTGTCTATAGCTTTTGCTATTATTGAAGAGGAAACAAAGGATAGTTGAACATGGTTCTTGGAACTTTTGATTGAATATCTTCGAGGTAAGGATGAATGTATTTTTTACACTTTCATTTCTGATCAACAAAAGATATGTTTGTAGCACCCCAATTTTGTTCTGGTCTAATTTTCTTTCTTTATGGTTTACTTTTTAATGTACGTATCTTAGGAAATAAATAAATAATTTTTTTAAGAGTTTTATTCACTTTTGACTCTTAATTAGGAAATTTTTAAAAAATCTCACATCAAGTTTTAATATATTTCATCATTTTTATCTCTTTTCGTGTTCATTTTATTATGAATTAAAGAAAAGAAAACACACAAAAGTATCATTTTCTTACTAGATCATTAGTTTTATTATTTAGATTTTAAAGAAAAAAGAGAAAAAAAACAAATATTGTCTTTATTAGTATTTTTTATTAGCTTTCAAATTAAAATTCAAAAAATATATAAAAAGAACAAAGGGTCAAAGATTCCTTTTTCTTTCTCTTTTGAGTAACCTTCGTTCTTTCCTTTCTCTTAGTCCATTTTTTGAAGCACTATCATTTCCATATAAAACCACTGCACACCAAAATATGGTAGAACATCAAAAAAAATCTTGGATAATTTTTCGATAACGGTCAAACAGAATCGAACTTGACGAATTAATATACCACCAGAACTAGAATTTCGCCACGAATTCAAATATATAATTAGAATTGTGAAACAAGCAACGAATCGTGAAAATCAAAGCAAAAAATGGAAGAAAAAGTGTTGAGTTTTTCCTTTGATTTGGCCAAATTAATGATCAAAACAAGAAACTAATTACATATCCATGATAAGCGCGGAAAATTGGTTCAAATTACGCAAAAATGGCTGAGATTCATGATTTTGACATTTTTGAGTTTATGAGTTTTGAGTCAAAATTTCTAGAGTCTCAAATTAGCACCAAAATATGAAACTAGATGATGAATAATGATCAAAATAATTGCATAAATTCAACCAAACAAAGAAAACGCTCAAACTACATTGATAAAGACTTACTTGAACGAAAATGCTTAAACTCACTCTAGTCAATAATGGTGGACAATGAGGCTCTCCGATCAAACTTCGACAAAGGTCCTAACAAGCTTCCAATTCATAAATTTTTGTAGATTTGGACTCATTTCAACCTCCTCTTCTCAAATCCAAACTCAAATTCAAGATCCTAGAAACTTCAAAAACCGAGTTCGACATCGAACTAAACCATGGATTTTGATTTGAACTATTTTTTGTTGGTGATTTAGGTAGGTATTGATCTGTAAAATAAATGCAATGAAAGTGAAAATATAATTCCTCAAGAACTCAAAAGAATTGGAGAAAAATCCAAAGTTTCTTTATGCTGAAGAAACTTGAATTTTGAGAATTTAAATTGGTAGAGTTTTGATAATTGAAATGGTAGTTGTGGATGATTTTTTGATGTAAAAATGCACTCATATATATAGTAAGAATTTATTTTGTTTAGAGGTGAATCCATGTGAAAATGCTTTTGTAACCATTGGATGAGGTTTTGATCAAATTCAAATGTGTAGTTTCAAGTGTGTTAGTTGTAATGCAAATTTAAATTCAAATGAAATGCACATTTGCTTTGATAATTCAAGTTTAATGTATTATAATTTCTAAAATGAAAAATCAATTTACGTGAAATAAAATATTGTTTTTGAATTATTTTTTAATGCTCTAAATTCTCCTTGGTTCGATAATTTATTAAATAAAAATTGAAATTAAAATCAAACTAAAACTTGAAAGTGTTTGTATTTTAATTTTTTTAAATAAAAAAAGGAATTGAAATGGACTGAAACAGATAAAATTCGACCATGCAAAAAACCGGAAAATAAAAATGAACATACCAAAGTTATCTATGTGCAATATAGTTCATTAAAATTCTTTGGTAATTATTAAAATTGCAATTAAAGTACTCGGATAAAAAGGCTCTGACTGATAAAAATAGTGAACACCCGCAAAATCAAAAATGCAAATTTCCATATAAAACAATTACACCCGAAAACATGGAAGAATACATCAAAACAGTTTTGGACAATTTTCCGATAACGGCCAAACACAATCGAACTTGACGAATTAATATACCATTGGAACTAGAATTTCACCACAAATTCAAATATAATTTCTAATATTTCCAAAATTTGAAAAACATTTATAGGTAACATCTTCATCTTCTTCGTCTCGTGTGTTCATCTCCTCTTGTTTGATACTTGGAGAAACTTCATATATCATTTCAAGAGTATCCCAAATTTTCTTGGCGGTTTTGCAATTGTGAACATAAAAGAATTTACTATAATTTAGAGACATTATTATGAAATTCTTTATTTTGAAAGCTATTTCAAATTTTCTCTTTTCCTCTTCAATCCAAAGGAAATCATATTTATCTACTACTTTTCTATTAATTTTGTGAGTAAGAATAAACGAAACTTTGATTATAGTTTCCCATAACTCATTATTAATACTTTGAATAAAAATCCGAAACCTAGATTTCTGCAATTCAAACCTAATACAATTAAAAAGATGGAGGTGTGTTTATAAAGAATCTCTTGTTGGAAACAATCTTCCTCCTGAGGCGATCAATCTTTAAATCAGAGTTAGACTAAGAATGTTGGACATGTGACTCCACACACAAGAAGATGGGGTGAATTACGTGTTTCAGTAAAACTTGACTTTGAACAACTTTTAGGATCAATAACATAGTCTAAAAATATTTTAGAAAAGTTTTACAAATGAGCAGCGGAAAATCAAATGTAGAAATTAAAGAGTTAAGCGGTGGAGAGATAACACCAAAAGTTATAGGGGTTCAGTAAAAAAGAAAATACATAATCCTCTCCCCAAGATTTGTTCTTAAGAGTATCCAATAAACTTAAGAATTTTTAGTATGATGGACTCTCGAACCCTCTTATACAAGGAAAATGAAGTTTGTGGCTAACTTCTAACCAAACAGCGAACAAGGAGAGAAGCGACGAGTCTTCTTTCCAAACAAGTAATTGAAGCGTTTAGTCTTCTTTCCAAACAGAAACCTGAAGTGGTTAGTCTTCAATCTTCAAACCAAAATTTTACACACGCTAATCTTGAACTTGGGTGAACCTTTAATCCGAGTTGAACCCTTTTTTTGTTTAACGCTGATTTATTCCATAGCCGCACTTACGGAAGACTTCCGTAGATGTATCTACGGAACGGTCTGACGTTATAACTCGCGTCAGACCTTTCCCCTCCCTCTTTCTCTTCGTTTCAAACTTTTTTCTCTCAAACTCTCTAAACTCCAAACAATCTCAAACACTCTCAAACTCTCAAACACTCGACCTACATTGTCAACATCAAGCATCAAGACATTCCATCAAGTTCAAATCATTATTTAATCGGTACGTTTTTGACATTTTGATTTATTTTAGAGTATTCTGAAATCGAATTACAATATGATATTTATGTGTAAAAATGATTGGATAGGATTAGATATATTGCTTAGAGACAATGTAGATTCTATTTGTGGTTTATTTTGGATGATCAACAAAACAAATGGGGTTTTTGGGTGACTAAACAGTGCACTTACGCCATTGTTGTGATTCTGAGCTTTAGTGTCTTCTGTAGATGCACCTACGAAAGAGATGAACGTTAGGGCATTTCGTAGGTGCATCTACGGAAGCACCTTACATTTTTGAAACCAAGGTGCTTCCGTAGGTGCAGCTACGGAAGCACCATAAATTTTGAAACTTAAGTGCTTCCGTAGATGCACCTACGGAAAGAGGATTTTTTTCTTATTTCTTGTTTATTTATAAATCATTATTTATGTATGTATACATATTAACTAAGTAGGTGTTATCACAATGCAGGCATCATGACTCACGGTCCTGATAGAGATATATATGGGAGGAATGCATAGCATGCATCCGTGCGGCGTGAACAGACGCATGTAGTATATCAGGTGACTGATGGAGCTGCTGTTTCACCTGATACACCTGCTCCATTCGGGCCTTCTACATCTGTCCCAGTTGAGACACCCGTTCCAGCCGGGCCTTCTCCATCTATCCCAGTTGAGGGGCCTTCCCTGTCTACTACTACTTCACGGAGGCCCCAGGATGATGCTGAGGGTCCCTCACAAATGCTACTCTCCCGCAGACGTCGTGGTACTTCTTATACTCCTACTTCTACTCTTGTGCCAGTGACGGGAAATACAAGATTTGTTGTGCCACTTCCAGCGGGACACGAGGATGAGCCGGTGCCAGAGCCTATCTGGTATCCTAGGGGTCCTATAGATGTATCCCTTTTGACAGGGTATGTTGATCATGCAGCTAGGCATATATGGGATGGAGAGGTAAATTTTCTTTGTTAATTACTTTTTTCTTTGTTTTCTGAATTTTATTATTATGCATTGTGTTTATTTTAAAAAAAAATCAGGATAGGGATCCGCAGAGGTTCTACAACCACGGTCAGAAGATTGCGGGTCTTGCGCAGCCTACCGAGTCGTGGTTCCAGGATGTACTATCAGCTTCTGACCCAAGGGATCTTTGTCAGGTGGGCTACACGATGATACATAATAGGATGCTGATGGCATTTGTCGAGAGATGGCATCAGGAGACTTCCTCATTTCATCTTCCTCACGGCGAGGACGGTGGCAGGCAGTTGTACCTTTTTAGTGGTAACAATCTTATCCTCTTTTACTTATTATATATTTGTGATAGTAAATTAAAATAACCGTGTTTTTTTCAGGATTGGATACTACAGCACTTCCCAGACATTATTGGCTGGGGAGAGGTGCCTACCTACACTAAGCTCATGCCGCGGGCCAGTGCATTCAGCCCCTGTTAGCTGAAGATTTCGTTTTATGTTGTTTATCCTTCGAAGGAGTTGAGAATCGAAGGAAAGAATGGCTACTGATGGTCATGCTTCGAAAAATAAAGACTTCTAAGTTCGATGAAGATAAGTGAACGCTGAAAGATTAATGAAAGCATATGTCTTCGGGACTTAGACAAAATTCATAGAATATGTATTCAAGTATTACTACTTAGCGTGTTTTTTAGTAGTGTTTGTTTAATACACTGCCACGCGTCGAAGATGGACTCAGGCGGGAAGATTTGAAATTCGAAGACGGTTTCATAACCGTTCAACAACAGATGGCTTCGCTGGAAGTTCTGATGAGAAACGTGGCAGCAGATTAGTATAGGACCGTTAAGGTCGAAACTAGTATAAATAGGAGTCTTAGTGTTAGGATTCTGTGTGTTCATTTTGTACAAATCACTCACATATTTACTCAAGTATCAAGCGTTAAGAGAAAGAGTTCGCTGAGAAAATGTACGTATGACACCACCATTTTAATACATGTGTATTATCTTCTTGTTTTTATCTTTCAGAATTACTGCATTTCGTTTACTTCTTGCCATTTACGTTTCTGCATCTTTACTTTAACGTCATTTACTTTCGAATTACTTTCATGCTATTTACTTTCAAAGTCTTTTATATTTCTGCAATTTAAGATTCTTTACGTTTCAATTGTCCATTTAATTTTTTATGTCATGTCACTTCGTTGAAGTCACATTTATATGTAACAAAGTGATTGTCAAGACTATTTGTTCTGTTAATCGAACAACGCTTATTGAAGAAGACAAATAATGAATATGGTTCGAACAAACATTGATAACAATCTTCTTGGCTATGTGTCCTAGGATCAATCTAGTCGATCCTGCAAGTAACCAAATCATATTTATTATAGTTTGGAAGACTAGCGGTTGTTTACCGGAAATCACCGTAAACAAATTGGCACGCCCAGTGGGACAGTGTCAAGCAGATTGTTTTAATCAATTGCTTTATTTTTGTCTAGACAATATCAAGATCTTGTATGAACCTTAGGAACGGTAAATTAAAGAACAGTGCACAACCGATTCCCAAACGAAGGTACAACAGGAAAATGGTCGTTACGGCCAGTGCAGGGGGTAATCAAGATCCCCCACAAGGTTCAGGATCAGGAGCGGCAAATTCGACTTCTACTCAAGAACCACGAGATGCAACGGGTCCAAATGGATCGAGACCTGCAGATAATTCCCAGACTATGCCTGAAAATAATACAGCACCCTCAGGGACTGTTCCAGTTTCAGTGTCGACAACCGCACCCTCATCCACAAGCGCAGAGGACGTATTGTTTGCCTCGACAAATGCTGCAAACAATTTATTTGGTCAAGGCACGAACTCCGCTTTCGAATGGAGACCAAATAATCCATACGGAATGCCATACCCATATGGAACAGGCGTACGAGGGACAGGACATATATATGCCCCAACTAACAATGCGACATTTTCACCAAATGTTAGTTCAGTGGGTCGAAGCGCACATAACACTGGTTTCTCTACCCAGATGCCTCACTTTACCACAAATAACCAAGCGGCATTTCGACAAGAAATGGATGCAAGCAACCATGATATGGTAGGGGTTTTGGCCAGAGAATTGACTTCGGTTTTAAGCCCACTAATGGCAAATGTTACTACTACGAATAGAGAAAACATGGAGACTTTCCAAAAGATATCATCTCAGATGAATTGAATCGCAGAATTCATGGGAGTAACGCCACCTAAAAGGAAAGACAAACAGCCTTCGAATCAAGAAGAGAGGCCCATTTTAGAACGTGTACAAGACATAGTTCCATCATCTAGGACGGCTACTAGGGATGTAGGCCCCTCACGAAGAACAGAGGTGTTCGAAGGAACTCCAATAATTAACTTAGAAGCATCAAATCAAAGAACTGTCCCCGTCCGACAAGAAACGGAGGAGGAGCAACCCAGATTAAGGATTGTGGGTAGGAACGAACACCCAGATGAGATTGTTCAAAGAGTCAGAAGAGAAAATCTGGCTACAGAAAATAACTTAACTGCCATGATAGAAAGGGTTATGGCCAACAATGGCCTTAGTACTGGACTTCGACGTCCAAACTATACATCCCCTATATCAGATTATATCATGCAAACAGAATTGCCTAGGGGCACTAAGGTACTCAAATTTACAAAATTTTCAGGCGAAACGAACGAGTCAACGGTGGAACATATTGCTAGATATTTGACGGAAGCAGGAGACTTAGCGGGAAATGAGGATTTAAGGATCAAATATTTCCCTAGTTCACTGACAAAAAATGCCTTCATTTGGTTTACTACTTTGCCACCAAATTCGATAGATGCATGGGCATACTTGGAAAGACTTTTCCATGAGCAATTCTACATGGGCCAAACTAAGATAAGTTTGAAAGAATTGGCCAGTGTTAAAAGAAAATTCATAGAAACAATTGATGATTATTTAAATAGGTTTCGTCTGTTGAAGTCAAGGTGTTTTACAACAGTCCCAGAGCACGAACTTGTTGAAATGGCTGCAGGTGGTCTAGATTATTCAATAAGAAAGAAACTAGATACCCAATACCTTAGGGACATGGCCCAATTAGCAGATAGGGTTCGACAAGTCGAACGCCTGAAGGCAGAAAAAGCTAGGGCAAATAAAAGTTATAAGAAAGAAAGAGTGGCATACGTCGAAGCCAAGGATGCTGAGAATGAGTCTTTCGATGACTCATATAGCCCTGAAGAAGTTGAAATAGACTTGGCTGAATTGAAAGAAGCGCCACCTTATGCTTGCAAACTGCTAAATCCTGCCAATGGAAAAAATCCAGTAGAAAACGATAAGAATGATAGGTTCCCTAAGAAAACTTATACATTCGACATTACCAAGTGTGATGAAATATTTGATTTATTGGTAAAAGATGGCCAAATGATACTACCTCCAAATTCAAAAATTCCTCCATTGGAACAACGGAAGAAAAGAGGTTTTTGTAAATATCATGGGTTTTTAGGCCATAAAACTTCTCAATGTTTTCTTTTCAGGGATCTAATTCAAAATGCTCTCAATGATGGAAGGTTGAAGTTTGCTGACAAGACCAAGAGTCATATGAGGGTCGATACCAATCCCCTAAACATTGCTGACGCCAGCCTCTGCGAGGTAGAAGATATCAACATGGTGGAGGTTTCTGAAATCGAGGTTGTGGAGACTAAAGCAATGTTCAATGGAAAGCAGGCTACTGAAAGCCTAAATAGTGACATAATCTTCAATACTGATGTTGAAGAGTCTTCCAAGGCAGAAATAACTGAAGCCTCGAAGGAAGAAAACAGCGAGGCCACTGAAGACCTCAGGATGAAACTCCAGAAAATCCAGATCTCTGAAGTCCCTCCAGCAGCGGTTAACATGGTTAGCGCCAGACGACCAGTGTCTGAATTTGGCGAACTAGAGACATGGATGACAAGGAAAAATGGGGGCATCAAAGTTCCTCCAAGAACCGAAAGCCTCAAAGAATATCTCTGGAATTGCCACGAGAGAAACGGTGGTAAGCAATGGATGTGTCCAAGGTGTTCGATCATGCTGAATCGAAGGGTCGAAGCCAACTTCGAAAGGGTTCGACGCGAAAGGTGGGAACACCCAGGAAGAGAGCCAAATCCCCTACTACAACTGTACCCAAAGATGGAGGAAAGCTTGGTAGGATTTTTGGTCAGATGCCACAAAGAAAACACTGAAGTTGCTCTCTGCCCAAGATGTGGGGCAGTCTATGACGAAATGCTAGCACGATCATTCGAACGTGTGCATTACTACATGAGTCAAGAAACTCAGGGGTTGCGTCCCAACCTGTACGGTTTCGACATTTGGACTCCAACAAAGAGGCCTGATAGCCCACATCCTAGGACTCGAAGGGTGACGTTCAAAGTCCCTGCAAATGCACCCAGGGACAGGTGGGTACAAGCTGATGCAAGAACCAACAAATGGCGAAGTTGGGACCAAGGTGGTAGAACTGCAATGGCATATAGGAAACAATTTCAAAGATCAAATCGAGAGGTGTATCGGTTGGAGAATTATAAAGGAAAAAATCCTATGTCTCGGTCCCAGTGGAGAAGGCATCAGAGAATAAAAAAGGCTCAGAAGGAATACAGGCCAAGAGAAGCTGGAGACTCTAGTAGCAACCAAGTCCCATACCAGGGGGCAAAGTCGAACAAACCTCCGGTGGAACGCAGACTATTCGAAGCTGAAAAACTCTTGGATGAAGAAGACAAGATGCGTTCAAATTCTTGGAAAGAAGAGGATAGAATGACAAATGATTTTGACTCTGATGGAGTGTCATCTATAAACTTGAATTGCAATGTTGTCTCGGTACTCCCTCACGAGTTTAATCAGGAAACTGAAGTAGAAGACTGTGAAAAGGCTGATATCGAAGAAATGGCAAAACACAGACCCGTGTGTTACTATGTGCTGAATAACGGTGCAGTAGAAGAACAGAATGCTTTCTTCGAAAGGCCTGATGAGGGTATGCGAAATCATTTGAAGCCACTCTATATCAGGGCTAAGATTGAGAACGTGGGCATAAATAAAGTCCTAGTTGATGGGGGAGCAGCAGTGAACCTAATGCCTCAATACATGCTAAAAAGAATTGGTATGTTCGATACGGATATAAGGCCACATAACATGGTTTTATCTAACTACGAAGGCAAAATAGGACAAACTCTGGGAGTTGTTCAAGTCAATTTGACAGTAGGCTCAGTTACCAGGCCAACCATGTTCATGGTTATACCAGCAAAAGCAAACTACAACCTTTTGCTTGGTAGGGAATGGATTCATGGAGTAGCAGTTGTACCCTCAACCATGCATCAGAGGGTGACAATTTGGAGAGAAGATGGTATAGTGGAGAATATCGAAGGTGATCAGAGTTATTACATGGCTGAGGTCAACCAGGTGAACAAAAACAATTTCGACAGGAACTTGGCAAACATAGGCCCTTGTCATGCTGCTGAAGAGATGTATACCCCAAACAAAAATGCAATGTACTATTTGACTTTACACCCAAACGGATTCCAATGGGATAGGGAGATCATGGATGTGTGGTGGTCGTTTTCTTTACCTCCCCGTTTCACTTGGGAGGACGGCACGCTAAACCCTTCACGCGAAATTTGGAAGGAGAATGCGCCCGTGGTGGGATGAATTTTATTTCAGTTTTTCCTACGATATCACACGAACTTTCTTATTGGTCCTACGAGTAGGAAAGGGAAAAAAAGATCTCAACTAAACCCTAGGAGTTTGCTAAGTGTGGGGATTTCACCTAGACTAGAAATTCTGGAGTCCGGGAGGTCGGTTATACATAGGGAAGTGTTTAAACACCCTACATATCTGTAGTACTCTACAGGAACCTTCTATGTGTCATTGTGATTGTGTTTATTGCTAAAGATTGGGAAAGTTTCTCCTTTGTGTTAGGAGAAGGAATTTAATTGATTTGAAAAGACAGACAGACAGACAAACTGACTATTTTTGGCATTTTATTAGCTCGCTGAGATTCCTTGTGAACCTCATGCCTACATATCCCTAGTGGAAGTCAGAGCTTAATGTAGTTCGGGAAACTAACTAGGGAAATTAATTATTTTTGGTGCCTTGCTTGAAGCTCAAGGTTGAAGCTTGGAATTAAATCTCTGTTTACAGTAAAGAGACATGAAATCATCTTTACAGAGAGGTATTTGTACTATTCTACCACAAACATTTTAAAAGAGTGACAGAATAACTGAATTCATTTCATTCAAGAGGGGGACCTTACTTGTGTATGTGCAAGTATACCAGTCAAATGCCTCTTCAATGAAAGAAAGATGCTCATCCAAATTAGGGAAAGTTACCACATGTCTGGGTTTTACTGCCAGCTCATGCCTTTCAAAATCCTAAATGGGAGACTTGATTAAAATTGAAATTGAAATGGAAATGTTTGTTTGTTTGAATGTGGTAGAGTAGTAAAAATATCTCTCTATAGAGATAAGCTATGTCTATCTATTGTATAAAAGATTTGACTTTAGCTGGCTTGTATGAGGCCCAAGCTTGAGGCTTTTTGATTGATTAATTAATTATTATTGACTCTGGGAGATGACTCCACTGGGAATTAATTACAGGGTATTTTTGTGTTCTGTACAAAGCCCAGAATTGAGGCTGACTCTTATTTAGGGATACTCTATTTGTGTGCCTTGTACAAAGCCCAAGGTTGTGGCTAACTGTTGATAATTGAATGAATGACTCTATTTTATGTGCCTTGTACAAAGCCCAAGGTTGTGGCTAACTCTAGCTAGGGAAAACATTATTTTCTGCCTTGTACAAAGCCCAAGGTTGTGGCAGACTCTTAAATAAATGAATTGAGTATGGATGACTCTATGGGGAAAAGATCCTAGGTGTTAGGAATCTTTGACACATGAAAATATGGTTTATCTGCCTTGTACAAAGCCCAAGGTTGTGGCTACTGAGTGATGAAGAACTCACTGGGGAGACTCTATTATCTGCCTTGTACAATGCCCAAGGTTGAGGCTGACTTTTGACAGGGGAGTTTTATTGTTTGGGTGCCTTGTATGAAGCCCAAGGTTGAGGCTAACTGTTTTTGTTGGTTTTGACTCTACTGAGGAGATTTTATTTATTAAAAGACTGTTTTTCTTTGGAAGCTAACCCTTTCCAGGGATTTTGACTCAGCTGGTGAATTTGTCTGTTAAAAGACTGACTTTATCATGTTTTTGGAGGCTGACCCTTTCCAGGGGTTTTGACTCTTTTTGGGGAAATTATCTCCTAAGAGAAATGAATCTTTATTTTTTTGACATTTTTTATTAATTGACTTTGGAGGCTAACCCTTTCCAGGGGTTTATATTAAAAATGAAAGAATGTGTGGAAGCTAACCCTTTCCAGGGATTTATTGAAATGGAGGTTGATTTTAATTGACTTTGGAGGCTAACCCTTTCCAGGGGTTTTGTTGAAAATGAATGGCAGAAAGATTATCTAATGGAGACTTCTTGTTTAAAGCCCAAGATGAAGGCTGACTCAATGCTGAGGATGACCCAAAGCATGGATCCTAGACTCTGCTAAGGAAGATTGATGAAGATAAGGGTGACAGAGACTGTCCATGTCTCTCATTCCAAAAGGTGTACTCAATGCAAAATTGAGACAAACTTAGCTTGTTTAAAGTCTGGTTTAAATTGGAAGAAACTCACCAGGGTAGGCTAAAAGGTGGCTAAAGACCTGTTCCTATGTTTATAAGAAACCTGATGGGTCCTTGTATACAAGCTCAAGAGGAAGCTGGAAATGCTTTTAAGAAGCCTGTGGGTCCTTGTACAAAGCCCAAGAGGAGGCTAATCGAGGGTCCTTGTTATAGCACAAGAGGAAGCTATGTAGTTTTGAACTTATTTTGGCTCTAAGCAAATGGGTAAGAGGTTTCACCGGGAATAATTCCTCTTTGGGTGGATGTGTCCTATTTATTTGGATTCTAAGGTTTTTACCAAGATGTTTCACCGGGAATAATTCATCTTGGGGGTTTGAACTACAGATCTCTAATTAGGAAAGAGCCTTCACCGGGAAGACATTCTCAATCCTAGGCCATATTCCTATAATATATATATATAGTTTAACTGTCCTAGGGTTTATACTCAAACGTAGTTCTAAACTAATATATGCACAATTTATATTTGACAGTAATTTAAATAAAGACTGTAAATTGAAAGCTTGTAAAGCCTAACCTGGATGGAGTGAAGGCCATTGAAGAAGTATGTACAGAGCCTCAACAGTAATTTTTGTTGTTTTGTTGATGACAGTTGAATATATGATAAACAGTTAATGGTTTTTGAAAACAGAAGAAGTGAAGATGGACAAAGGTCACATAGGTATCTGAAGAGTTTCACCGGGAATAATGCCCTTCAAATACCAGAAGAATGTTTTGAAAACAGAAAGAAGATTTTGAAAATACAGTTTTGAAAACAAGCTAAGAAGAGAAGGTTTTTGGGACTTACACTCTATTAGAGGCCCAGTACTTTACAGTACTGGTTATAAAAAACAGTTGAAAATGATTTGTGATTTTTGAAATGATTACTGTTGTGAAAACAGTTGATTGGTGATTTGAAATGATTACTGTTATGAAAAACAGTTTTATGAGTTTTAGGCTTACCTCGAAGAATGAGAAATTAGATTTCTGAGTTTGAGGTATTACCTTGATCCTCAAGTGATATGCTTGGAATAAATTAGGATCTCAACAGATATTAAGCATCCACACCAGTAAAATAGAAACGTCGGATAAGCTCACAGCTTACAACATTCTATGATCTTCCAGTAATTGTTTAAGGACTTCTAAAGCAAATGGAAGACCAAACAAACAGACAAATCCAAAAGACAACAGAGAAATAATCTCTAAGTTTTGGATGAAGTGAGAAAATTCAAGTAATATGCAACAGTTATCAAATAAAAATTTAAATGATTAACTATACAAAATAATATGAAAATATCAAACTTAAACAAAATTAATCTAAGAAAAGATATTTTTTTTGTAGTTTTATGAAAGAAGAAAAATAATTTAGAAACATAAATATAAGTATGTATCTAATATATTTTTTTGAGTTTTTAATAAAGATTATAAAAGAAAATTAAAATCCTATATTAAAAATATAAAAAAACTAAATCATTTTTATGAAAGATAATTTTCTAAAAGAAATAGTTTAAAAAAATATTAAAAATATAAAAAAACTAAATCATTTTTATGAAAGATAATTTTCTAAAAGAAATAGTTTTAAAAAAACTTAATATTTGGGGCCAGAGGGGGTTTAATTGGGATGAGGGGTAAGGCCCATTATGCTGAAAGCTGAATTAAAAATAAAAAGAGGAGAGTGGACCGGACCGGGTCGGGTCAGGATGACCCGGATCCGCCTCCCCTTTAGTAACTTAACTGGGTTTTGAAAACCCTAGATCAAAGGAAAGACTTTCTCTCCCTCTTGGCCTCATGTTTTTCGTTCTCTCACTAGAACAACAACAACACAACATTTCCTCTCTTTCATTGTTTTCCTCGCCGGACAACAACAAAGGGAGTTCTCACTTGGTTCCATTTCCTGCGAAACAACAATAACGACGGCAGGCTCCTCTCTCGGTGCTCATCCTTCAAGCTCTCGCGAGTTTTCTTTGTGAACAAAGACAACAACAACGCTCTCCATCTCTCTCTTGATGAACAACAGCGACAACAATGTTTTCTTTTTCGCAATGGACAACAACAACATAAGCTCTTACTTTCGCTATGCTAACAGTTCTCACTCTCGGTGAAACAACCATAAAAGCATCTGGTCTCTTTTGATTGAAAACAAACACAAGGTTTGTACTTCAATTTCGTTTTTCTTTCTTGTTACGACATAGCAATAATTCGTTTATAGTCTCTGTATTTTTGGTTTTCAAACAACATACAAGAATGATATCTGCAGAAGCGAATAAAAGCAAATATTTAAGAGTAAGGTGGAGATGACTTACCTACGGTGAGGAGGTTTTTGCCGGATTAACGTTGAGGTACGTCTTTAACTACTCCTGCTACCAAAAATCTGCAAGCTTGCTATTGCTACGAATTCTTGCTGCTACTGCTTCAGAATTGTTGTTGCTGAACCGCTTCTTAATGGTTTTTGTTGATGTTGTTCTGAACCGTGCTTTGCTGAATTTTTGCTTTTGAATTGTTGGTGTTGAATGATTTAGAACCGCAACTTGTTGTGTACCGAAGTGATTCAATTGTTGCTGCTTCTTCCTTTCAATTTGCAGGTTTGAAAGGGAGTTTGGATGTTGCAGGAACTTTGGATGTTAGGGATGCTCAAAGGTTGAGCTTGCTGGAAGTTGAAGACTTGAAGATGAAGTTTCAAGTTTGTTGAAGGATGCTAGTAAGTGAGGTATGAAACACTTACTTCTCTTCTCTCTTTTTTTTTTATCTTGTAGATGAAGTTCTTACTACTTCTACAAGACCTTTTTTATGTGAAAGAAGCTTTGAAGTGTGAGAACTTTGTGTGTGTTCTCCGATTTTTTTTCATGTCATAATTGGTTTGCCTTTCTTCTATATATAGAGGAAAAAATGAAGGATAATTTTGGTCATTTTGGAACCAAAGCTTAGTCCTTAAGCTCACTTAGTTACTAAGTTGTCATCATTGCAAAGAATATTCTTTCCCAAAATAATCATTGCAAAAGTTTCTTTCATGCTAAGTTTGCTTAATGGCAAAGCTCCACAAGTTTGTGCACATGGGAGAATATGCACATGGGATGGAAATATATTCTTCATAACTCTTGTAGTTCCACGACACATGTGCATAAGTTCATGTCATAACAAGTTAGTAAGCTTCTAAGTGTAGTATGACATGAAAATATTTCTTTGACTTTTTGACATCTTTGACTTGATTTGGGCTTTTGGGCCCTTCTTGAATTATTTTTGTTGATCTTTTGCTAATTCCACCCTTTTTGTTTCTTTTTCATGTGACATGAGGAATTTGGACTTGAAGAATGGAAGCTTGAAGATTTGAAGAATTCAAGAAGCTTTGCATTTTCGCTTGTTGTAATTCCAATTCATTCCACCTTAGAATTGTATGAATTTGGACATTGTATTCTTGAGAATCAATGGAACTTTAAATGTTGTAACATCTTGAATTTTGAATGAAGTCCACCTTGTAATTCATTTGGAAATTGGAACTTTTTTCATGTAAAGAACTCCATTTGTAAAAATGCTTGAATTTCCTTTTAGAATTCTTGGAATGAAATTGTATGAAACTTGAATATTTCTTGAATGGAATTTGAATTCCTTTGAAATGTTGAAAACTTGGATGATCCCTTTTGAAAAGGAAATGGTGGAATATCCATGTAGTGAAAATTTGAATTTAAAGACTTGAAACATATTCTTGCATCATGAATTCGGATAGCACATTGCATTTGGATTTATGGCTTTGATTAATCATTTGAAATGATTTTTTCCAACAAATGGGCTAAAAGGACATTTCTTGCAATTTTGGTGAAATTTCCTTGAATTGTTTTAAACTTGTACCTTCTTCCAAGCAATCCATTTGAACGAATTTCTTCACCATGATGAATCCATAGGCCAAAAGTCATCAAATAAATTCCAAACAATCCTCTTGAATCCATAAATTGGAAATGGCATACTCTGTTTGAAAAAACCTCCACGGACATGAAATTATTTGCAAAGAATGAGTGAATGAATGAAATCTTGATCACGGCTTCCAAACCGATCAAGAAACATTTTTAAATTTGACGCCTAGGATGTGACATCTCAGGGGGGTCAAAAATTAGGGTATGACAGGATGGTCCACCAGATCCAGCAACATCGGAGAATTATCCAGCAGTACGGCCAACGGGCTGGGACGATGACATTAATCATGTCTGAGTCTGCGTTCTTCGAAAAGATTTCGGCCTATGTGGCCGAGAACAAAAGAAAAACGGCTCTCGAAGCCGAACTATCAAATACAAAGATAGATACAGTCCTAACCAAAGAAGGAATATCAGAATTGGAAATGCGTACGAGTTTCGAACTCCCTGAAGATACGGGTCCAGTTGAAGAAATCCTAGGAGAAGAGCTAAGTCAAAGGTTAGATGCAATATACGAAGAACCGTTGGGATTTGAAAAAGACCCGATGGCGTCGAACATAAAGATGTTGGCCCAAGATCCACTTGAAGAAGTCAATCTTGGAGACAATGATCAAAAGAGAATAACATATATCAGCGCGAAACTAGAACCAGAATTGAAAGCAACGGTCATCAAAATGTTGAAAGACAATAGAGATTGTTTTGCTTGGGATTATGATGAGATGCCTGGTCTCGAAAGAGACTTAGTCGAATTGAAATTACCAATAAAAGAAGGGAAGAAGCCAATAAAACAAACTCCCAGAAGATTCGCGCCAGAGATTCACTCGAAGATTAAAGCAGAGGTCGAAAGACTCTTACGGTGCAAATTTATCCGAACTACAATGTATGTTCAGTGGATTGCTAATATAGTACCTGTAATTAAAAAGAATGGCTCATTAAGAGTATGCATAGACTTTCGCGACCTTAATGCAGCTACTCCGAAAGACGAGTATCCCATGCCTATAGCAGAAATGCTAGTAGACTCGGCCGCAGGTTTTGAGTATTTGAGCATGTTGGATGGATATTCGGGATACAATCAAATTTTTATAGCAGAAGATGATGTATCCAAGACAGCATTTCGTTGCCTAGGAGCAATAGGCACTTACGAATGGGTTGTGATGCCTTTTGGTTTAAAAAACGCAGGGGCAACCTATCAAAGAGCAATGAATTCTATATTTCACGACTTCATAGAAACATTCATGCAAGTGTATATAGATGACATTGTGGTAAAATCTACCTCGGGTATGAGTCATCTCGATCATCTGAGCCAATCATTCGAAAGAATGAGGAAATATGGCTTGAAGATGAACCCCCTTAAATGTGCTTTCTTTGTGCAGGCAGGCGATTTCTTGGGTTTCGTAGTCCACGAAAAAGGGATAGAAATCAACCAAAACAAGACAAAAGCCATTATGGAGACCAAGTCTCCCTCCACGAAGAAAGAATTACAATCATTGTTGGGTAAGATAAATTTCTTAAGAAGATTTATCTCTAACTTAAGTGGACGCACGCAAGCTTTCTCACCTCTACTTCGGCTTAAGCAAGGAAAATTCGAATGGCGTGCTGAACATCAAGAAGCTTTCGATCAGATAAAGCAATACTTGACTTGTCCACCAATTCTATCTCCCCCAAATGGGAAGAAGCACATGCGCCTATATATTTCAGCATCAGATAAAACAATAGGCAGCATGCTTGCCCAAGAGGATGAGAATGGCATCGAAAGAGCCATTTATTATTTAAGTAGAGTACTCAATGATGCAGAGACTAGATATACTGATATAGAAAAACTCTGCCTTTGTTTGTATTTCTCCTGTATCAAACTCAAGTATTATATAAAGCCAGTTGATGTTTACGTTTCATCTCATTATGATGTTATTAAACATATGTTATCTAAGCCAATACTACATAGTCGAATTGGCAAATGGGCTTTAGCCCTTACTGAATATTCATTAATATTTCAGCCTCTCAAGGCAATGAAAGGTCAGATTGTGTCAGACTTCATTGTCGACCATGCGGTGGTTGAGAATCATCAGCATTGTGTAGATTTGAAACCTTGGAAGTTATATTTCGATGGTTCAACGCATAGAGAGGGAACTGGTATTGGAATGTTGATAATTTCTCCTGATGGAATTCCAACAAAGCTCAAGTATAAAATCGAAGGTCCATCATGCTCCAATAATGAAGCTGAATACGAGGCTTTAATTGCTGGACTTGAGGCTTTGTTAGAATTGGGGGCAACCAGAGTCGAAATTAAAGGAGACTCCGAATTGGTCATCAAACAATTGACAAAGGAGTACAAGTGCATCAAAGAGAATTTGATCATGTATTTTATCATCGCAAATAGGTTGCTCAAGAAATTCGAATACGTGGAATTAAAACATGTACCAAGGGTGAATAACCAGGAAGCAAACGACTTGGCTCAATTAGCTTCGGGATATAAAGTATCAAAAGAAAAGTTGGAAGAGTTGATTGAAGTAAGAGGAAGAGCAATGTTTACTAAACTTTCGCCAAGTAATCTGGAAGATTCACAATTGGGTTATGCCAATAAAGAACAATTCGAGGTACTAAATATAGATTCATTGGCTGACACAGACTGGAGGAATCCAATTATTAACTATCTGAAAAATCCTTCGACGGATACAGACAGAAAAATCAAGTATAGAGCCCTGTCATATTTTCTGATGGGAAATGAATTGTTCAAGAAAACTCCTGAAGGGGTATTGTTGAAATGCTTGGGAGAAGCAGAAGCATACTTGGCTCTGTCGAACGTACATAGTGGGGCATGTGGTGCACATCAAGCAGGGCACAAAATGAAATGGCTCTTGTTTCGTTATGGGATGTATTGGCCTTCGATGCTAAAGGATTGCATAGAGTTCGCGAAGGGGTGCCAAGAGTGCCAAGAACATGCAGGTATCCAACACGCTCCAGCAAACGAACTAAGTACAATAGTAAAACCATGGCCTTTCAGGGGATGGGCACTAGATTTGATTGGAGAGATTCAGCCCAAGTCATCCAAAGGGCAAAGATACATTTTGGTAGGAATAGACTATTTCACAAAATGGGTTGAAGCAATACCACTGGCAAATGTGGATCAAGAGGCGGTGATTGAGTTTATTCAGAAACACATTATATATAGATTTGGAATCCCAGAAAGTATAACAACTGATCAGGGATCAGCCTTTACTGGACGAAAAATGCAAGATTTTGCCAGAGAAATAGGTTTCAAGTTATTTACTTCTACACCTTATTATGCCCAAGCAAATGGACAGGTCGAAGCAGCAAACAAAATAATAATTGGCCTTATCAAGAAGCATGTAGGAAAGAGACCCAAGAATTGGCATAAGACTTTAGATCAAGCACTTTGGGCTTGTCGAACATCTCCAAAAGAAGCTACGAATACAACTCCTTTCCAGCTGACGTTTGGACATGACGCAGTACTTCCAATTGAGATATGTTTGCAATCAGTAAGGATACAAAGACAAGCAGACATTCCTCCCAACGTATACTGGGAGTTAATGATGAATAAGTTAGTAGATTTGGACGAAGACAGACTTCGAGCACTGGAAATGATAAAAAGACAAAAGGAAAGAGTGTCCAGAGCTTATAATAAAAAGGTGAAAGGTAAAACTTTTGTTAATAATGACTTAGTCTGGAAAGTTATTTTACCTATAGATCGAAAGAATCAGGCACTTGGCAAATGGTCCCCACATTGGGAAGGACCTTTTCGAATCTTAAAAGTATTCTCGAACAATGCTTATGAAATTGAAGAATTAGCAGAAGATCATAGGATCTTGAGAGTAAACGGGAAATATTTGAAGAGATATAAACCAAGTATGCACGAAGTAAGGATTGCAAAGACGTAGATTGTAACACCCCTTTCTATACCCCAAAATATTTAACAAATAATCAGAGAATAACATGCATATAATTCAAAAGGGCGTCACATTGATGCTTTTAGAAGAACTAAAAACCTTAAAAAAAAACTGACAGCATTTATCTATACAGCACAATACTCCTGGTCATTTTTAATAACACTCAATATCAAATCACAATTTAACCTGAATATGCATTCACAGCGGAAATATATGATACTCATGTGATTTATAATGATTCATGTCCCATACCATGATCATACATCGACTAATAAATCTCAATTCAACATAAACATAATCAAAATGGTTTGGCTTATAAACCTCTCAAAAGACATGTAACTAATAAATAAGTTCACCAGTCATAGCATAATACATACGCAAATATAACATGAGTTCAATACACCTAGTCTACCCAGTGTTACATGACCAGAGCATCGACTCACTACCTAGCCTCCAATAACCAAGGAAGAACCTCCGGCTAGGTTACACGCGGCTACTAAACTCCAGAACCTGCATGTCGCCAAACGAGGGCAACATTAAAACAGAAGGGTGAGAATACGAACCATTATGAAGAAAGTATAACAGAATACAATGGTTACATTAATACTTCAAGTAATTAGTCATAGTATGTAAAAGGGAATATATAATAGAATTCAACACATAATTCACATGTTATCGAGTATACACAAGCTTAAATAGTATAATATTTCAATTCTACTATTATATTCCCAATTAAGTACACAATCATAATTCTCACATATTCACACATCGAATCAAATATGTATTCAAACTTCACTCGTTTCAATTATCAACTCATACACATATCACAACTACATCAACTTCACATACTCAATTATCGTATAATTTTAATGTGACTCAATGCAAGATATGTGACGCTATGCATGTGGTACCGAATTGTGAACCCAAAGTTTCACCGCTTTCCGATTCAATATCTAGAATCCAAGCCACGCTTCCGATCCGGACAAGACCAAAGCCCACCAAACGTAAACATATAGTTTACCGCTTCCGATTCACTTTAGAATCTAAGCCTCGCTTATGTTTCAAAGCAAACCACCTTTGTTTCAAGGCATCCATGATATGAATGTATGTACAATGTTAATCAACCATATGCAATTAAGATCATCTCTACCATCTTAATATTTAGCATATCACAATAATTCACTCAATGAATTATCCACAATTATTGTACACAAGATTCTCATCACATAAGAATTATTCACATATAATAGCCAACACATTCAAATCCACCATTTTAATTAACACTAATAATTATCACTATCATATGCTAACTCAAAATTTATTAATTATATAGAATTCACTCTTTTCATAATAAACTAAGAAGCCATTTGAATCATGCCTCCTAACTACTCATAGAAGTTTTCAACCTTAGAATAAACATAGAAACATATCTATTTACTAATTATATCTATTTACTCATTTGCATATATGTTCATCACATTTTTCCATCAATGAGGGTGATGGTATTCAAGTCCTTATTTGAACAAAATGGTTAGTAGCAATAATGTTTCTTATCACTAAATATATATATTGACAGTCACGTTTTCTTTATAAAAAAAAATCATATATATAGCTAATAGAAGTAGTCATTCTATCAATAAACTATAAAATAGTGTTTTCACATCTTCATTTACCTATTAGCCTAAGTATGTATATACTTATCATATATGTCCATTTAGTGAATTGTGAGAGTAGCTCACATGTTCATTTAGTCAACTAGCAGTAACATTTCTACATAAAAGAAAATATCACATAGTGACCCCACATTTCTACTTGGCCAATGGCATTCATGGTGGCTTATGCATTGGATAGCAAGGGGGTGTTCACGTTTTTTCCTTCTTTTTTTTTTTTTAATTGAACAACCATGTACAGTGGCACTTATTTTACTAAGATTTATTCTTACTCTACACTTTCATTTGTCAATGATACATCATAGAACATGTTCTTTCAAAGGCAAGTGGAAGTTTACGTTTTTCTTTGTGCCAAAAGTAAAATTCACAGCAGCATTTCTATCCTATAAGATATAATGGTACCTAATATTTCATTCAGCCAATAGCAACTAAACAACAACAAGTTCCTTCAGCCACACAAGATATGGCTCACGTTACTACTTGTAATTAGCTAGCTAACAGTAGCGGTTTTTCATTTGATAAAAGTATTAAACCAAGTGGCCATGTGACTGAAGCTAATCACTGTAGCGCATATATATAAGATGAAACGGCAGGTTTTGCTAGCGTAACACGGTTACAGCTTGCCACCATTCAGTGTCACTCATCACTACTTCATTTCCATTTTCATTTTTAGAACTATAGGGAACACAGAGGTATTAATTCCTGTATTAAACTTTGGTTTCAAATCCCAATTTCCTACAGATTTTAATATGCTAAACAGAAATTAAAACACTTTTTTTTTATAAGATTCAACTATGAAAATATAAATATGTTAATCTACCAATTGCCCCATTATACTAACCCATAATGATTAGGGATTCTCCCCTTACCTCTTGATTTCTCCTCCAAAACCCTAGTTCCTCTTCTTGTTCCTCTCCTCCACTTCAATTCTTCAAACCAGAAAATGAAAAAAATAAGTATCCTCTACCTTATTTCCCTTCTTACTATCTTTATTTATTATATTGGGCTTCAAATGAATAACACCTCCCAATTGCTTATAACCCCAACAAATAGGCCCAATTGATAAAATAGAGTAGTCAAATAAATGATTATGCTCCAACAAATAATATTATTACCCTTAATATTATTTTCCGATTAATCCAATTAAATCCGACTTTATCTCAAATAAATAAAATCCAATAATAATATTATTTCTAATATTATTTCTCTACATACTCCACTTTATTAATTCTCCGATTAACCGAATAAATTCCAACTTCACTTAATAATCCGAACATGTTTCTCAATAACACCGACGATCCAATTAATTATCAAACTTCGTCCAAATTAAATAAATAAATCCTTATTTAATTTAATTAGTCAAATAATAAAATTCGGGTTGTTACATAGATACCCAGGGTACTACGAAAAGCCAAAATGGTCAGGCACCAAAATGGCTTCACAATCAGGAAGAATTTTGGAAAGAAAAATCAAAGAAGACATCAAAATATTCTTTTTCATTTCAAGCATGGGAGTACATTCATTACAAAAAGATCCAAAGAATAGGATCTGAAGTTACAAAAAGAAGGAAGGCATAAATACATATAAAAAGATTAAACCTAAGGTAAAAACTTGCTAGTCAATCCTTTGGTTTAAATTGTCCAAAGACAACACGGGAGAAGGTTCAGCCTCGAACATATCCATGGCTCCAGAATTACGCATCCTTCTCACTACGCCTTTCTTAAGAAAAATGTAGCTAAGGAGTCTCCCGTACGGAAGACAAGTCACAACTCCTCGACGGTCAACACCGGCAGAGACAGCTTTAACAAGTCCCTTGAAGATCATCAAAGGGATGTTAATTTTCTTCCCTCGAAGACCACAGAGGATAAACTCCAAGTCTTCAACCATGATGTTGTTTTCGTCAATCCGCCGAGGTTGGAAGTTCCCCACGAGCATCTGGTGCCAGATCCTGATGACTTTGGCACTAAAGCGGTCGTTGTCCATAAGAGTTCTCAGCATGAGATGAGTAGTCATGCTGAAACTGTTGTCATCAAAAGTTTCACCAGAGTTATTGCATCTTATCAGATTGGCAATAGTGGTGGGAGTAATGCTGAGACGAGCGTGTCGAATAACAGAATCAATGGTGGTCCTACCTTCAGGATCTATGCGTAAAGACGCATTCATCCAGAATTCTGCCACCATGTTGGGGTAAATAGCACCCTCCAGGACTTCCTCAAAGTAGAAGTCTAGTTCCTGGTTAACAAACAGGGTTTCGATGGTGATGAAATGGCGAACAAGTTCATCCTCAGAGAGTCTGAACTCGCCTCTAATGAGGGCTTTGATGTCGTTAAAGAAGAGAGGTTCAACCATTGTAAGGTGAGAAAGTTGTTCTGAAAGAGAAGTTGTGTGTTTTCTTTTTTCTGTGTTTAGTTTGGAGAGAAAACGCATGAATGGGAAATAAAGGTGATATTGGACCCTTTATATAGAAGGGGAATACTGAAGGGTGGGTTTTAATTGCCAATGAGTGATTGGACTGCGGTTGGTTTTCCAAAGAAAGAAGTTATGGCTTCCGCCGTTTCCCGCCCTTGGAAGTTGAGAAGTAATCATTAAACTGATGCACGCACGTCTGAAAAGCGACGTTTTGGAGAAAGTGACGTCAATTTTAATAATGATTATGGCTAGAAGAAGTGGAAACGTCAAGTCTAGAGGCAAGAGTGCTGCGAAGGATGTTCAGGTTTTACATGTTGCATTTAATAAAAGCACTGTAGGAAATCTAAAGATATATCTTGACAAGAAATTGAAAGATTTGCTAAATCAACAATGGCAAATATGATAGAGATAAAAGGGAGTCAAGCGTACAAATATTATATGTCTACAGTGGCCTCGATTACAAAATAAAGGTGCAATAAGTAACAAGATCGAAAACATTTAGTTGAAATCCTCAGGGAGATCCTTTTTGATCTTCAAATATTGAGTCTCCCATGAAGACATGCGAAGTTCGATTAGTGCCCGGTGTTTCTTCAACCTTTCGATTTCTGGCACTAACTTTTGTGCAGCCTCGAAATGTTTCATTCCTGACTGCACCACTTCGAGCAAGTCTTGTTGATTAGACTTTTGTAGGACTGCTTGACAACTTTCAGCCTCCTTTATCTTGCTCTCGAGTACTTTGATTTCTTGTTTCCAAGAGCCGATTTTCTTCTCATAATCATCAATGGCCTTCTGATTTTCTGAATGTTTGAGCCTGAGGGCCTCACCTTGTTTCGTTGCGTCCATAGCAAAATTCCATGAAGAGTCATGAGAGGCCTTTGTCTCAGATAACTCTTTTTCGACATTTTGCCTTCGAAGGATGTTAGCTTGGAGTTGCTCGAGTAGAGAGCCCAGCAGAACAATTACCTCTGAAACTTCTGTGGAAACTTGAAGCAAATCTACTTTCTTTAGAAGTTGATTTAAGTTGTGGCTCTTAATAGGGTCCCGGTTGAGAACATCTACAAGATTGACCCCAAAGAATCTTTCTTTTATTTGTCGAAGAAGACTGGGAATATCTTCCTTGTCACTAGAGTCTGCAGTAACAGCTGTTGAGACATTAAGCTCCGGAGGCGAAGGAGTATTCACATTCATAATGGCCTTTAAGAAACTGAGAGGATCAGTTTGCTTAAGTTGTTCAAGCTCTGAAGGAGTAAGCTTTGCAGGGGCAGGCGTCGAAGTTGTCTCAGGAATGGTTTTTGCGTCAAGAGTTGAAGTTCCATGAGAAACTGGTTTTTCAGGCTGAGAAATCTCTTCCATAGCATCTTTCTCCGACGCGGAATCTTCGTTGTCATGTGATTGCTGGTTCACATTATCGCTGCCTGAGAATGGATGATCCTCTTCCAAATTTTTGCCTTGATGGGTAGGTGGGGATTCGTCAGTAGAGTGGCTTTCTTCGACTGGTTCATTAGGCAATATGGTAGCAATTGGCCTAACGTCTTCAAAGACTGGTGAAAGAACACGAGTTTGATTTTGAGAGGTACCTATGTTAAACAGAGCAAAGTTATTCAAAAAAAAAAAAACTTTTGAGGAGTTTAGTTAACGAAAGTTAAAGTTTGACAACTACCATAAAGTTTGTCAACATCAATGGTGAGGCCAGGGTCTTTAAAACCGGAAGTAGCAGTGCCAGCATCATCCTGCAATAACAAGGTAAAGTGTCAGTACAATTATTTAGTTAAAATCACAAGATAATATGTGGGACAAACCCAAAGTACCTTGGGTGGAATATTGTCTGGACTTGAATTATGGCTTTCCACAACGAAAGCATTACTAGCAGCTTTCAAAGGAGACTCTTCAGAGGACGCTTTATCACCAGGAGAAACAGCTTTGGAAGGACTTGCCTTTCTCCCTTTTCTCGAAGGGGTAACAGCTTTGTATTTTTTCTTCTGTCCTTGTCTAGTTTGAGGAGGGGATTTATCTTCGCCATCCGAACCAGTGGTCGAAGAAGCTTTACGCTTCGAACCCGTTGGGGGTTTCGAACTCTGGCAAGTGGAAAATGAGAAAGATGAGTACTAATCACATATTGTACAAGATTGAGAGTATGAGATAAGTATGTACCGTGGGCTTCTTATCAGTGACGAGGGAGTCACTCCCACTTGGTTTATTGCTTTTAGATGTCCCAGAGTCTTTTGGGGCAGAAGCTTCCTTAATCTTCCTCCTTCGTGCAACAGCTGTAGTTGAGACTGAAATCAGTATATCAATAAAGAAAAGATAAGTCAGTCGAAAAGATTGCCTTAATCCAGACCTTCAGGTATTGGAGTCAGGACACGAACATGTTTAAGATCTATATGAAGATGTCCTTTGAAAGTATCCAAGGTATGCTTAGTCGGAACCACTCGTTCAGCGCGTTTTTTGGTACTCTCTTGAAGAATTTTGAGAGCATTCCCACACACGAACCAGTCTGGGAAAGGAGGACTTAGAGCCACACCAAAATCAGCACTTGGTAGTGGGGGGAATTTTGGAGGATTGAGTTTGAAAGCCACTTCATAACGTAGTTCTGGTCGAACATACGAGGGCAATTTCAACTTATTTAGTTTGGCGGAAAACTTTTCGCGCAAAGTAACTGCAGCCTCACGAACAGTCCGACTAAGATCATCAGGCCTATAGATAGTTTCAAAGAATTTTTGAAAAGCTTGGATTTCTTTAATATGAGTGGAAGTACCTTTTTGGAAGTTCTCCTGCACATCATTGAAAGCTGCAGTTAGTTCCTGAGCAAGGCTATCAGCATCAAAAATTTGAGAGCTATAATACTCTGTCCACCATTGATGAAAATCTGGTGTAGAGTAAAAAGAAGGTTCAAAAGGAATAGGAGAAAGATTGGTGACGTCAACGTATTTGTCGATTTTTTGTTCACATTCCTCTTCAGTCAAATACAAAGTGTGGAAACACATATGGTTCCTTTTCTCATATAAGCACTTGGGTGTTATTTGAGTTAGCCCAAATTGTCTTGAGACCAAATTCGGTTGATAGCACATGAGGATACATTGACCCTTTGATGGTCGAAGACGGTGGGAAAACAATCTTGGAGTCAGAAAGGCTTCCCAAATTTCCATAGATTCGGTTTGTTGATCCTGAGATGTTGGTGGAAATTTTCGAGTAAACCATTCAGGACCTATTGTTCTGTGTACAAATGGGGCCATAGAAGGATCGAACTGGTCACGCCGAGCAAACATCATCGAATACGCCAGGAAATGTTCATGAAGCTTTCCCATTTCTTCTTTTGGAGTTAGGTAAGCTAACCTGGTCCCCTCTATAGTTCGATTTTTGATTATGCTATCCTCCTCATTGACATCTCCTCGAAAGGGAAGATGAGTTTCGAATGTAGCATTAAGCCACAGTTGCAATAGCCAGAAAGGACCAGCGTAAAGTAAACTACCAGATTTGAAATTCTTGGTAAGGTTTGCAGCTTCACTAAGGTTTTCATAAAGAGACCCTAGAAGTAGTTGGCTGAGGTTGAGCTTTTTCCCAGAATGCAATTGATTAGCCATGCAAAGGTACCTTTTCGCAACTTGAATAGACCTTGAACAGAAGGCACATCGTGAAAGCCATAATGCTAGAAAAGCAATATGCTCTTCATCAGATACTGTCGCTTCAGTGGTAGTATGATGCTTCTGGATGAATGCCGTATAAGTGACTTGCGAATCGTTAAAACCAATAGTGTCATTATCCATTTCATTGGGGTCGAAGGTTTCACCAGTTGGTCGAAGTCCTGTAATAGCGGCCACGTCGAAAAGCGTGGGGGTAACCATTCCACATGGGAGATGGAAGGTGTTGTGAGAAGCATCCCAAAAATGAACCGCTGCTACTAACATGGGTTGGTTGTATTCTAAACCCGTTCTTGACAGTTGAATCAAATCGTATATTCCTAATGTTTTCCAGAAGGATCCTTTTTGTTTCTCTACCCTTTCTAGCCAGGCATAGTACAAGTCAGGATCTTTGGCTAAAGGGATTGACCTAAACACTTTTACAGAATTGGTCATATAGTTTAACCTAATTTTGTTTAAAGCTAAAGGGATTGCGGTTGAAGTTTCCTCAATATTAGCAGATTTGCCTAAAGGAGAGCGACCGTCTTCATCTATCTTAACTTTGCTAACTAATGGTCTAGTCTTGTAGTAAGCAGGGAAAAACTTATTCATAGATTGGATACTTTCACTCAGTAGCGGACCCATAAAGGCAAGAGTTTTTTCAGAAAGTTCAAAGGGAATGATTACCTGGGAAGCGTAAATAGCGCGTATTTCTTCAGTGTTAGGGTTTGGAATGAACTCTCGTTCCCCAGAACGTGTTGTTGATTGGAGCTTTAAAGCGGGTTGAAGAACATTTGAAGAGGAAGCCATGAAGAAATTTTTTGATTAAAAGAACAAGATTCTAAAAAGAGTGAAGATGTTTCAATTTTTTGGTGAAGAAGATGAATGAAAGGCGGTATAGAGACACAAGATCAAGTATTTAAAGGTTTAACGGAAACCTTTTTAAATCTTTTAGGTAAAGCCCGAGAGACACGTGGCGGCTGGTGATTTAATCCAACGGCGGTCGAATGAGTTAGCTTCACTCCTAGTATGTAGGAGTAATGATCAGGAAGTAAGGTTAAAACGTGGGAATGTAAGTTATGAGAAGACATCTTTGAAAATGACAAGACGTTTCGGAAACAGTGTTATCAGTGATTATGACGCTAGTCAGCAGTCTTGGAACTTTCAAGGATCATAAAAGCGAAATCTTATAATGACAAGAAACGCCTATTTCTGTTGATTCTCGAAACAGGCATTTATTGGGGGCAATTTGTTAGCTGAAGATTTCGTTTTATGTTGTTTATCCTTCGAAGGAGTTGAGAATCGAAGGAAAGAATGGCTACTGATGGTCATGCTTCGAAAAATAAAGACTTCTAAGTTCGATGAAGATAAGTGAACGCTGAAAGATTAATGAAAGCATATGTCTTCGGGACTTAGACAAAATTCATAGAATATGTATTCAAGTATTACTACTTAGCGTGTTTTTTAGTAGTGTTTGTTTAATACACTGCCACGCGTCGAAGATGGACTCAGGCGGGAAGATTTGAAATTCGAAGACGGTTTCATAACCGTTCAACAACAGATGGCTTCGCTGGAAGTTCTGATGAGAAACGTGGCAGCAGATTAGTATAGGACCGTTAAGGTCGAAACTAGTATAAATAGGAGTCTTAGTGTTAGGATTCTGTGTGTTCATTTTGTACAAATCACTCACATATTTACTCAAGTATCAAGCGTTAAGAGAAAGAGTTCGCTGAGAAAATGTACGTATGACACCACCATTTTAATACATGTGTATTATCTTCTTGTTTTTATCTTTCAGAATTACTGCATTTCGTTTACTTCTTGCCATTTACGTTTCTGCATCTTTACTTTAACGTCATTTACTTTCGAATTACTTTCATGCTATTTACTTTCAAAGTCTTTTATATTTCTGCAATTTAAGATTCTTTACGTTTCAATTGTCCATTTAATTTTTTATGTCATGTCACTTCGTTGAAGTCACATTTATATGTAACAAAGTGATTGTCAAGACTATTTGTTCTGTTAATCGAACAACGCTTATTGAAGAAGACAAATAATGAATATGGTTCGAACAAACATTGATAACAATCTTCTTGGCTATGTGTCCTAGGATCAATCTAGTCGATCCTGCAAGTAACCAAATCATATTTATTATAGTTTGGAAGACTAGCGGTTGTTTACCGGAAATCACCATAAACAGCCCCCTCAGAGGGAACCAGGTGCTGGATCCTTACAGGTGCAGACTTGATCGGATGGCTGTCGAGGACGTACATTACAACTGTTATGCTGAGCGCCGGGAGACAATTCCCTTTGATGAGATATCAATGTATTCTGGATGGTTGGCCACCAGCTCGACCATCATTTTATGGTATCTTCCGCAGCGCGTCATGCGTCAAATTGGCTATGCACAAACAATACCTCGCGACCCTATAGTCTCCACTCCTATCACCATGACTCATCGGTAGTTAGATGAGGTCTTTGCAGACTGAGCATCACATGGTTCCTAAGGAGGCTCGGGCGACGAGAGTTGAGAGCGAATGGAGCTGTGTCGAGGGGTACATCATCTGGTACTACATAGTGTCACACCCGTACATGATGCCCGCTGCACTTGGAGATCCGCCCAGTCCAGCCCACGAGGAGATTATGCAGGCTCATCAGGCCGAGATGCACCACACTCACGATCTCCTTCCTCGTTGTCGTGAGATAGCTGACACAGGACTGGGAGTCATTGCAGATGGTCCATTCCCTGAGGGGTCTGCGCAGAGGCGTGTGGTGGATACTATGATTAGGCTGGCACATGAGGCATTTATATACCGTAGAAATCGTGGTGGAGAGTGTTAGGTGCCAAATTGTGTTAATATCAAGTTTAATTTGTGGCACCTTTCGACCGATTTTATCAAGTATTCGTATAATTCCCTATAGTTTTATTTAACTATTTTTAGTTTATAATTTTAGCTTTTATTTCATGTTAATATGTGTTTTAGTTATGATTTTGCAGGTCTTGGCAAATTTTGGAAGCTTTGAGCTTGTTTTGGCCAAGATTGAAGTCTGGTGGGCAGAGCTTAGCGCGCGTCGCACCCTAGGTTTAGATATTTTGTGAAGCTTCCAGCAGAGAATTGCGTGTGTTGCGCGCTTGGGCGGTTTGATCTGCAAGTGACATGGCACGATGCGCGCTAGAGGGCGCGACGCGCCCTGGGCAGAAAACATAATTGCTATATAAAGAGCAAATCAGATATTTTGAGGGAGATTCATCCTTTTTAGAGCTCATTACACCATTTTCTACTGTAACAAACTGAGAAGTGAAGAATCAAAGCTTTGATCGTCGATTAATCGTCGTAGATGCTTGTAATTCTTAATCCTTACCTTATTGAGCAAGCTATCATGTCTATGGATAGCTAAATCTCTTTTGTATCAAGATAAGATGTAATCTTCCTTTACTTTTGTATGTTTTTCTTGTGAATATATGTGTATGAACAAGTGATGATCAATATAAATGGTTTAGTTTGTTTATTAAAGCTTTTCTATGGTATAAATGTTTGAGACATCAATGTTTGTACCTTGACCTAATTTTATCATCTATCAAACTATAAATTGCAGACATGGATTTAGCGTTTGATATTTACGTTTTATCGGTTTATAAAATGTTATTTGTATTGTTTAAGCGGTGGAGAAATCGACGATTAAACAATACGGTAAATCTAGCTATATCATTGCGGACACGGACGGTATAGACGTCGATACGTAATTAAATTGATCGTTTACAAGTTCATATATATATATATATATATATATATATATATATATATATATATATATATATATATATATATATATATATATATATATATATATATATATATATATATAGGAGGGATCAAATTACACCCGAAGAGTTACACCACGAGTTACACTCGTTTAATAACTACATTTCGAATAAATATTTTTTAAATTCAACCGTTGGATTGAAACTTAATATCATATAGATCATACCTATAAAGTTTGGGCTTAATCTATAATGATTTACTATGTCATTGAATTATATCAAAATTAACGTTATATGAAAGCTCATTTTGACGTTAATTTATGGATATCTCGATGGTATAGCAAATCATTATAGATTAAGCTCAAACTTTATAGGTATGATCTATATGATATTATGTTTCAATCAAACGGTTGAATTTAAAAAATATTTATCCGAAATGTAGTTATTGGACGAGTGTAACTCATGGTGTAACTCTTCGAGTGTAATTTGATCCCTCCTCATATATTCCGTAGATGTACCTACGAAACACTTTGACTATATTCCGTAGATGCATTTACAGAAAGAAACAGTTTTTTTTTCAAAATCTGAGTGGTTCCGGAAGTGCATATACAAAAGCTGTGGATAAAATTGAAATTTTACGTGATGCCTAAGAAATCCGTGAGATAGATTGAAAAATTGTTTTAATGTTTTGCCGTATAATTAGGGATGGATTCTGTGTTATAATATGAAAATTTTAATTCTATACCGATAGTTTTAGAGACTAAACTATCGCTCTATATATTTAACTAATTTTAATAATATAAAATGATTAAAATTAATAGGTAACATGTTATGTATACATTTTGAAACACTCACATTTTAAAGTCATAAAATTTCTTTTAAGTAATGTATCACGTCATCCTTCATCAAGGAAAATTAGTCGAAGAGATTAAAAAATTTAAGAAACTGAATTTTTTTATTTAAAAAAACTAAAAATAAAAATTGATATATTTAGAAAGGTGAAACCGATTTAATTTTATAAAATAAAAAATAATGGAGTAATCTGTTTTCTAAATATAGATACCATCCATAGTAAGCGTAGATGAAACAAGTAGAGAAGTAATGTTTGTCGTGGGCAAGAAATCAAGATTCCAATACTATACCGAATTGCTACTTCTTTTACCGTACTCTGGAAATTGCATTCATTATCTCTATATGCAAGTGTAAGTTGTTGCTTTGCAGTATCAAAAGTAAAAATAAATAAATACAAGAGATCAAGTTCTATGTTGTTTTTGTAGGAAAGAGATAGTGATAGTGAATATTGGAAGAAACCGTCCATATCATGGCTACATATTTATATTTACTAGATGTATGGCCCGTGCGTTGCACGGGTTTTGATTATAATTTTTAATTTAATTATATTTATATATTTATTATCATATGATTAAATGTGCTTTAACATTATGTTAAATATAAAAAAATTATTTAACATTTTGAGAATCTTTAATAATTTATGTATAAAAAATTTTCATTTATGTTTTTCTAATTTAAAAGATATGTCATGTTTACGTGAATAATACAATATTATAAAAAGTGTTATATTAAATTATTTGTATAGATTATTTGTGATTAATCATTAAATTTAATTCATAATACATATAAGAGTAGATTAATCTAAATTTTAATTATTTATTCAGTGTTTAATCTATAATTTACAAAATGTAAGAAATTTTTTATTCGATGTCAAATCTAAAAAAAGTTTTAAATCAAATTCTCCAGATATATTTTTTTAAATCATATTATATTTTTTGTTTGTTTATTGTAGTAGAAGATATATGATGTGACCTAATTAATGAATCATTTATTTCATGGGATATAGAAAACTATTATTTATTATAAGTTAATCATTGCAATAAATTAATTATTTTCACATCAATAATTAAATTAAAGAAAAAATGAATTTGAAAATGAAAATAAAATTTTAAATAGTTTTTTTTTTTCAATTTCATATGTTATGATGATTCTTAATAATTTAAAAGTTATGTATGAGTTATTTTATTGTTTATATATTTAGAAATCATGTATAACTCGCGTGTTGCATGGGTTTTGTTCATCTGCGAATTTGTATTAGAAAAGTATAAATAAAATGAAGGACACTAAAATAAAAAATAAGAATCTTCATGATAACTATCAAAATATAAACCAACAATATAGTTATACATGAAAAAAACTTTAAAAAAAAAGTCTCATTATTATGTCAATTAAATATCTCATTTCTTAAACATTTAAATCTTCTAATTTTTTAAATAATATTTTACCTTTTATAGTAAAATTGTTCCCTTTTGTGTAAAATTTTGGAATTTAATATTTTTAAAACTAAGTTTTTTTTAATTACTGGAAAACTACCCTACCAAAAATAAATTAAGGAAAAAGAATATTAAAATAAAATAAGATAAAGATATAACATAAACATATTTTAAAACCTTTATTAGTAATTTCTTTTACCTATAGCATATTTCATAAAGAATATTATATGTATCTTTAATATACTTACACATAAAAACATATATTTTTTGTTTTTTTTATTAAAATATCCATTTTTTACACTATAACATTTGTCCCTTAAAATCCTTCTATTAAAATAATTCAATTAAAATAAAAATATGTTGTCATATTTCTCAAACTAAAAATTGTAATATACATATTAATATCATTAAAAAAATAGAGGTTAATATTTGATTCATCTATGTAATAGTGACTTGAGCTTCCTATATTGATATAGATAACATATTAATAGTCTTTTATCTTGCTACAAAATAAATAATCAAGACACGTATAAAGTTAGAAATAGAAGAAAAACTATCATACAATTTTGAAGAGTATAAAAAAAGTGAAGATCTAAAACTAAACTCACATATTTAAACTCACAATGAGCAGAAGTCTGTGGAACACTAAAAATTAATAAAATTATAATAGAAATTTCTTTATTCAAGATCATGCAAAGTTCCTTTAACCATGTTTAGATCTCCAATATAACTCTGTTGAATGAAGAATGTTATCTGAACAAAAAAATAGACTAATGATGATCTTTAATATTCATATCTTTTGTTCCTTAAATGAAACAACATCATATCAATATTTTCATACCTGACTGTCATCTTCTCAATTAAATTCACTTTAATCATGAACTCAATCGCATCTGATCAACAAAAATATATAATATATTTCACATGAAAATAGAATAATTGAATATGAGATTTATTAATAAAATAAACTTATCGAAGAAAACATAGCAAGAAAAACAATACAAAAAACTCGTTGAAGTTATCATGGTAAAAATCATAGAAAATGACGAATTTATGAAATGTGTATCAAAAACATCAAGTAAATACTAATGTTAGTTTATGGCCAATTTTATAAGTGTGGGAGAATACCAAGGAACATAAAATTTATTGGTGTTTTAGTGTAACGTTATTAACGTTTAATTTTGTTATATAATAATTATTAACGTATTTAATATTTGTTTTTAATTCATTATTATCATTGTATTGTACATTAATTACAATTTCAATACCATTAAAATGAGAATTATAGAAAATAGATTAAAAACGGTTGGAATTAAATAAAATAGAATAAAAAATGGTGGGAATTAAAGTTACTTGATGAATAATTTTATAAAATGGACCATTTAATAGATAGTTAAAGAAAAACATTAAATAGAGATAGTCATTTTAAAAATGGAAGAGATATTATACTTAAATATAATATTAACATATTTTTGATTGGCTGTCATATAAAAATAATAAATTTATAAGTGTCTTTAATATAATATTTATGAATCTTAATTTCTATTTTTTATTATGGAAAATAAAAAATGATAGAATAGTTTCACTAAAACACGTAAAATATCAAAGAAATGAAATTATTATTTTTTATAAAAGAAGATAAATATCAAATTAGTTAATCATACATGACATCTAAAAATATTTATACCAATATGTTGTTTAATTTAAAATTAAATTTATTTAATTAAATAGTTTGTTTTAAATAATTTCTTAAAATTGTTGATCCTTTTAATTTTTATTTTTTAATCAATACAACTCTAATTAATAAAATAAAATCATTTTGTAAAATTTATCCCTGATTATTATTATTATTATTTAATTTTATTGTTTTATAGATAAGACTCAATATGATTATTATTATTATTATTATTATTATTATTTATATTTATTATTATTATTATTATTATTATTATTATTATTATTTTAATTATTAATGTTGTGTCAATTTTATAAATAATATATTATTTATTATAAAATCTTATTTATGTTTTTTTTTGTTTTTTTTCTGTTATAAATTATAATTTTTTTATACATATGGCTCATTATTATTATTATTATTATTATTATTATTATTATTATTATTATTATTATTTTAATTGCTATCATTATTTTTTTTAATATTATGTCAATGTAATAAATAATATATTATTATAGTATCTTATTTATGTTTTTTTATTTCGTCTCTATTAAAAGTTAATTTGATTGTTAAAATGATTTTGTATAATTCAATCCTTACTATTATTATTATTATTATTATTATTATTATTATTATTATTATTATTTTAATTTTATTTTTATAACTATGGATCAATATTATTCTTTTTTTGTTTTTTTTCTATTATAAATTATAATTTTTTTATATATATGGCTCATTATTATTATTATTATTTTAATTGTTATCATTATTTATTTTTATTAATATCATGTCAATGTAATAAATAATATATTACTATAGTATCTTATTTATGTTTTTCTATTTCTTCTCTATTAAAAATTAATTTGATGTTTAAAATGATTTTGTATAATTTAATCCTTACTATTATTATTATTATTATTATTATTATTATTTTAATTTTATTTTTATATCTATGGATCAATATTATTATTATTATTATTATTATTATTATTTAAGTTTTTTATTTCTTCTCTTTTTAAAATTAATTTGATTGTTAAAATAATTTTATATAATTTAATCCTTACTATTATTATGATTATTATTTTTATTTTATTTTTTATTGCTATAGCTCAATATTATTAATATTATTATTATTTAATTATTAATATTGTGTCAATTTAATAAATAATATATTACTTATTATAAAATCTTAATTATGTTTTTTTTATTTCTTCTCTATTATAAATTAATTTGATTGTTAAAATGATTTTGTATAATTTAATCCTTACTATTATTTTTTTTATTAGCATGGCTCAATTTTATTAATATAATTTTTTTATTATTAATATTATTAAGATTATTGTTATTTTAATTATTATTATTATTGTTATTGTTATTATTTATTTATTTTTAATATAGGGACAAATTAGTAAAAATGCAATTAGGGTTTGTATTTAGAGTTACTACCAAGGTGACATGTGGCTAGGGTTGCCATCATGACAACCTTGGATTTATATTAAGTAGATTTGTAATATATGGTATATGAATGGAACTGAAAGGCATATGTTACACACCTATGTGACTTGAAAATATGAGGTTAAAATCTTTGCTTTTGTAACTTCTAATAATGAATTTATTCCACTGCGAAACAGAATATCGGTGATATGTGAGCAAACAATTTTTTTAGCGGTAATATGAACCTCCGATATGGTGGAACGGGGTATACTTACATGAGTGAATGAAAAAAAGTACATGTTGTGTTGTGTCGCATGATAAGATTTATATACAATGAGCGGTTAGAATCGCTCCAGCTTGGTCCAATGTAAGGTGCGGGAGACCGTTCAATTGGATCTGACGGTTGATGATGGATAAATTGATCTGATATGATGTGTGATCTTTTAGAGAGGGTTCACCTGTTCGCGTTCTCCTTAGAGGGTATTTTGATTTGGGTCGTTGGAGTTAGGACTGTTTTGTTGGGCCATTTGGTTGACACATAACAACTCCTCCTCGAGTCCTTGCTATCATTTATGAAGCTAGGATTATGATGAAATTTTCTAGATCGACTTTAAGATTGACCTTCTTAGCCGCCTTGATTTGCCTGGACAGGTCCTCATCTTGGAGTCGGGGTTGGAGACATGTTGAGTGAGAATATGTGGCCTCAAAAATATGCACATTAAATGTTTGTCTAATAGCCAAAAAGTTTCACACTTAATTTCCTCCACATGGCCCTAGGTTTTGGGGCATAGGTGATATATTTCTTAGAGTACTTGAGTGTCATGAAAGGATCGAGGCCAAATTTGGTCAATTGCTTGTGATAGTGTATTTCCCCCGATCTTTGGTTGTCTGCTACCTATATATAAAGGTCAAAAGGTGAATTTGATTTTATTTTGTCCTTATTGCTAGTTAAATCCTAAGGATCTTCATATTCCATCTAATGTACTCGACCCCACACTTTTCTACTCTTATTCTTCTAAATCTTTCTTTATATGTTGTGACAACCTTCTTGGTGTTCAGGCGACTTAACCTCCTCGCACATCAGACGATGTCATTCTTGAAAGTAACAATTTTGATTCTCCTGTTACTGCTTTATTTGTCATTCGTCAGAATTCTTGGGGTGATTATCATGGAAAGCTCAAAGGTCGACGTTGTTGCAAAAGGGAGAAGTGTTACTTACAACCTTGATTTTAGAGAAGTTTCTAGGGGATTTGATTTTTCAACTTTGCCTTTAAAAAACCTAGAGTACGTAGGTGTAGCAACCGACCTAAAATTTTAAGGTAAAGAGTCGTCACCATTTATTTTATCCTAAAGGAAAGGAATTAAACGGATTACCCTAGGTTAGAGATTCTATGTTCATGAGTCGGTTAGACGGAAGAAATTTGTTAGACACCCTTCATCTCCCTTTTATTCAAGGGGACCCCTTCTAGGTTTAGGTTTAATAAGTTTTAAATTGAAGATACGGTAAACGTACGTTTACCTATATCTTAAAAAATAGTTTTGTTGTTTTGTTAAGGGAATTAGGTTAAATGTTTATTTTTTATGATTTTACTCGCAAAGGTTTCGAAACCCTATGGGTACCCGCATAAAATGCCCGCAACAAATAGGGTAAAATCCCGTAAAATGAGTATGGACACGGACACAGACACGGATAATTATCCATTAAAATAAGCGGGTATGAGTGCAGACACATATATCTTACTACCCAGTCTACCCCATACTCGCACTACATATTTATATAATGTCATTAATATTATTATATAAAGTGCATATTTATCAATTTAAAAAGAATATCACTATTAAACAATTACACATTCTAATAAAAATGTTTACTTATTTATTAACTCAACAATAACATCCATAATTTTTTTAATATTGTTAAAAAAACTTAAAATTATATGATATTTTGTAATTAATCAATTTAATTTAACTACAACCGCGGGTAAAAGGGTACGAGTATTGAGGTATCTATAAGTAGAGCTTTTAAAATGGGCTCAAACCTTTGGGACGGACCACGAGCCCTATATTTTATCGTGGTTCGGGCCGCAAAAAACCTTTAAAAATACAACCCTATCTTTTTGGGCCAGTCCACCAACCTATGTTTTTCATGGGCCGGATCGGCCAAGCGGGCTTCGGGCTAGCCCATTAAAATTAAAATTTTAAAATAATTTTAGTTAATTTTGGAGAAAAAATATTGAGTTAAGGTATACTTGCATAAGTGTATTTCAATTGAAAAAGAAAAGTTAAAGAGGATGCAAATATGTTTCAAGATGATATGGTTAAAGAAATAGTTGTGAGATAAAGAGAAATTTTGATAAGTATTAGAGATAATATTCAATTTCTCTCCATTTTTACATAGATATCTTCGTGGAATTCGTATATATAGATGTTGATTTGATAAATATTTTAAATATCACTTAACTAAGTTTATCATTACTCTCTACTTATGTTATATAGCTTTTATCCATTACATTCTTTTTATTAATTTAAAACTATAATATTAAAATAAAGAACTGACTGGCCCATCGGACTGGCCCACCGGGCCACATGACCTATTAGTAACTGGGCCGAGCTCATTTTTTACTGGCTATGAAGTAATCGGACCGACCCACTTCAGCCCTTTTATATGTTTTGACCCCCCAGACCGAAGCGAGCTTGGCTAGGCCGGCCTATTTGACAACTCTATCTATAAGATACGGGTACGAGTATGAACATGAGTTCCCACGCGGGTATGGACTCGGGTACGAGGATTTTTGTAAACCGCAGATATGGGGACAAATACTATAGTATCCTGCCCAAACCCGTCCATTGTCATCCCTATCCAACGCATAAAAATCATGTCATATACCTTCATTTTAATATTTTTTATTTTATTATACTCTTTATTATTTATTAATTTATTTACTTTTTTTTTTTTTTGCATAAACTTAATTTATTTACTTTAACTATTTTAACTTTTCCTTTTTATACCATCATAATAAATTAACTTCATTTATTTACTTATGTGGAATTACAAAAAATATCGTACAGTATTTAATTTTATATACTATATTAGAGTGTATTGGGAAATTATTATTTTCTGTTTCGATAAAAACTAAAAAAAGTATAGTGAAAAAAAATTCCAGTACACAAAATCACAATCTAGTTTGATCGAAGGCCTCAAATCATGTCCTTTATAGCAAAGTTATTTCGTTCACCGTACTGGAAATTGCATTCATTACACCACACGAAGCTACCTACTTGTTTCTATGCAAGTGTAAATTGTTGCTTTGCAAATCAAAACTAGATTAAAAATAATAGAAGAAAACAAAGGAGTTGAATTATTTATATTCATATAAAATATATAATGTATAGTATATTAGTATATGAATATGAATGATAGGAATGTAACACATTTCTAGAAAACATGGAGTTCAAGTATTTTCTAACTCTGATGTTCTTATGGGCTTTGTTCAAATCTCTGTCTTTTGTAGCTTCTGATGATGGGTTAATGAGAGTTAGTCTGAAAAGAAGGAATTTAGATGTTCATACTCTTAATTCTGCAAGGATTAAGGAAGTTTTTGATCATGGAGGATTAAGGGGTGTTAGTAGTAATGATTATTTAACAACTGATATAGTTTATCTTAAGAATTATCTTGATGCACAATATTTTGGTGAAATTGGTATTGGATCACCTCCTCAAATGTTCAAGGTTGTGTTTGATACTGGAAGCTCAAATCTTTGGGTTCCATCTTCCAAATGCAGATTATCTGTAAGTTTCACCATGATTTAATTTAATCACTTCTTCAAGCTTATTTTGAATACAAGATATGAATAATTTGAGTATGATTATATGCAGATTGCTTGTTATATTCATTCCAAGTATAGGTCCAAGTTGTCTAGCACTTATACAAAAAATGGTAACTCTTATAGTTGACATGAAATTTTCAATCTAAACTCTAAAGTTCATCTATTTTAATGTTGTTTTTGTTTGGGATAATGTTCAGGAACATCATGCAAGATCCCTTTTAGCCGAGGGTACATTCCCGGCTTCTTCAGCCAAGATAATGTAAAAGTCGGGAATATCATCATTAGAGATCAGGTCAAACAATTTTTTATGCGCTCCAACTATATGTAGGACTGACACTCTACATTAAAGACATGTCTGGTGTCTAACGCGTGTCGGTGTTTGATATGTAGGCGTTTACTGAAATTACAAAGGAAGGATCATTGGAGTTTTTAGCAATGCATTTTGATGGGATTCTTGGACTTGGATTTCAGGATATATCAATTGGACAAGTCACACCAGTGTGGTAATGATTTTTCCTAGATTTTTTTATGAAACCTAAAAACCAATGCTAAGTTGTGTTAATAAATACAGGTATAATATGATTGAACAAGGGTACATGAGTCAAAAGATTTTCTCTCTTTGGTTAAACCAAAACCCAGATTCAAACATAGGTGGTGAGATTGTCTTTGGTGGTATTGATTGGAGACACTTTAGGGGTGACCATACTTATGTTCCAGTTTCTCAACAGGGCTATTGGCAGGTATACTGCATTTATTTATGTATGTGTCACTTTTATCATCAACCATATCAACATTAACTTTTGGTATTTTCATCCTTAGATTGATGTTGGAGACATTCTACTTGAAAACAATTCAACAGGACTATGTCAAGGAGGTTGTGCTGCGATTATCGACTCAGGAACCTCTTTGATCGCTGGTCCAACCGTACGGAATCTTAATATTATACTTCTATATTGTTACTATGGTGTATTTTTCTTACTTAGTGCTTGTTTTCAGAGTGTTGTTACTCAAATTAACCACGCCATTGGAGCAGAAGGATATGTGAGTTATGAATGTAAAAACATCATCCATAACTATGGCGATTTGATATGGGAATTCATAACTTCCGGGGTTTGTTCTCTAGTCCTATCATCCTCGTACTAAAAAATGATATGATTGTGATCTGAATTTTATTTAACCATTGTTTACGTATTTTGTTATTTTTTTCAGTTAAGACCTGAAATTATATGCGTTGACATTGGACTCTGCTCACGTAACGGATCACATAGAATGAAGTACTAGTACAATTTTTGTTTACATTTAATTCTCTTGATAAACATTTCTTTGTTTCAATTCTCTTAACAAAGCTTTAACTTAATCATGCAGTGACGATATTGAAACAGTGCTAGACGATGAAAACTGGGGCGGTTCAAAACAAACTAGAGAAAGTCCATTGTGTACATTATGCGATATGATTGTGTTTTGGATTCAGGTTCAGCTTAAGCAGAGGAACACAAGAGAAAGAATATTAAATTATATTGATGAGGTAATTATTCTATAACTATATACCTTTTCAAATTAAAGACTTAATTAATTAACAAGCTTTATTTTGAATATTTTTCGACATTCTTGTGTAAAAAGCTATGTGAGAAGCTTCCGAATCCGGTGGGACAATCGTTTATAAACTGTGATAATATTCCAACTATGCCGCAAATTATATTTAAGATTGGAAACAGATCATTTCCGCTATCTCCGGATCAGGTTTGAGTTTCATATTTTGTTAATACTAACTATTATTAATTAAGTATATAGATATAGATGTTTAATATTTTTGGATTTGATTTTCAGTATATTCTAAGAGTTGAAGAAGGGTGTTCAAGTGTGTGTTATGGAGGTTTTGTTGGTATAGATGTGCCTGCTCCACAGGGTCCTCTATGGTAATGAATGATTATTGATTTATGATATGGTTGATATTTGCATATGGTTTTGATTTGATGGTGTATGATAATGATGATGGTTGAATATTATTGCAGGGTTCTTGGAGATATATTTCTGGGGGCATACCATACAGTTTTTGATTATGGAAATCTTCGTGTAGGATTTGCTGAAGCTGCATAGTCATAAAAATATAACAACGGTTTTTATATGGCAATGATGAAAAATAGGTCAAAAATTAAATAAAAAAAGCAATGCACCAGCCGGTAATCGAACCCGGGTCTGTACCGTGGCAGGGTACTATTCTACCACTAGACCACTGGTGCTGTTGTTTTTGTAGTTTTAATTGTAATTTATTTATTGAATATTTGTTCTTTTAAGTTATCCATAATAGTTATAGTTTGAGTTGTTAAGTAGAGTTGTTAGCAGTGAAAATATAAAATGCCAAAGAAAAAAGGCATTGGAAATGGGAGTTATACTCACTTTTGTACTTCAATTCATGTGTTCTTTTTTTCCTTCTTATAAATATGTAAGATAGACTAAGAATCCTTTTATCACTTCCCTTGTTTCATTGTTTTTTTATTTATCACAACTATAGTTTGGTGTGAAAATTATTGGACTAGTGCACATTTAAAAACATTGTGGAACAATTATATGATGTATAAGTTTAAGACTTTAACGGGTCATGATATTTATGGCATTATTAAGTTTTTTTTAGTGAATTTTTTATAAAATCTAACTTGGTATAATCCATAATTAATGTAATAAAAAGAATCCATAATTAAAGGAATAATGCTCACCCAACTCGAAGAGTTGTTTTTTCTGTAAAAATGTTATACCTTTTTCATTATTATTTTTTACTTTATTTATGAGGTAATAGACATATAATTCTGATTACATGAATTAATATAAACCAAAAAAACAACAAAAAAAAATTAGTGCTGCTACAAATGTAAATAATTGTGGTTAATTGAATTAATAAATTAAGAGTTACAAATAAAGAAAATGTAAATAATTGTGGTTAATTGAATTATTAAATTAGGAACTACAAAATAAAGAAAATTAATGGAGGTGGACGACCACTTAAAGTGCAGTTTTCCTTGTAATTGCTCATTAAATACGTAAAACAATAGTAATTCATGTTTTTTTATTTGTCATCATCTTCTCTTTTTCCTTGATGAGGATTTTTGCCTCTCTCTCATGAATTTATTTTGATTCTTTCTATACTTTTTATATTTCAGTTTTTATTTGCAAAATAAACACATTATTTACCAAGTCATGACCTTGAAAGCTTGTGATTGATTGAAACTTGTCAACACACTTAAAATTTAAAACAACACACAAATATAAGTGTTAGCCTCCAAACAAACCAAATATCACACAATCACATTATTACAAATCCAAACAAATAAAAGAGTAAACATAGCATGCGTCCCACTCTTCCTCAAACGGGTTAATACAATTGACTATTTTTGACATCGAGTCTTTTCCATCATAGTTGTTACAATTTGATTAAGGAATCCTTATCTTTCTCGGCATGTGCCCATGCCATAGGTCTCCATAGTCTATGAATTGCGTCACTAACGCCCTTGATAATTATGTCATCGTCATACTTTCCCTCTTAAGAGAATTCAATATAAAATTGAAATCGTCTTCACCTACATCAAAAAGAGATAAGTCTTTCGCATTAAAGATAGCAATTACACCATACTCATCGGGTAGTTCAAGTTTATAAACATTTTCATTGATCCTTTCAAGAAATTGGAAGAGTCCATGACCCCTTTGTTGAAGTTTGGATTTTCATTAAGATGGACAACTTTCTTTCCTTATATGTATTGATGGAACTCAATCACCGGTGTCAACAAGAGGCTTCGCAGAAGCATGACCAGAAGAAGATGCTTTAACCATTTGAACTGCTGAACATCTAGTTCATAAACCATTACTTCAGGTGCAAGAAGGAGAAGCAATGAAGGAGGTTTTCAGCTTGCAGCAAGTTTCTCATTGAGCTTTCTCATACCATCCTTAAGCAGAAGAACTTGATTCTTCAGAGCTAGAATCCATTCAATTTTCAAAGTTACGCCAAATGTCATTCCTTTCATAAGGATCGTAGAGACAAAGTTGCAACCACAAAGCATACAAAGAATTAGGGGTGACAATATAGGCCCGGCCCGTTGGGCCTGCCCGTTTTGCATGCATTTTAATGCGGGCCCCGCCAAGGATTTAGGCCCTCATCCTCTAATTTGTCTGTTTCGTCCCATTTTAATGTGGGTCCGCCAAGTTAATTTTTATGTTTTTAGGCTTTAAAAATGTAGTGTCTGCGGGCTTTCTCCGCCCGCTCTCACTTTTTGCAGGGTGGACCTATGTTTCAGGCCCGCATCCTCCACTAAGCCTGCCATGCCCCGTCCCGTTTTTTGCGAGCTTTTGCAGGGCATGCCTAAATGGGACGAGCACGCCCGTTTGCCACCTCTAAAAAGCACTCATATACCTAGATCAAATCAAAAGCTCTAATTCTAGTTGTTGGAAAAAACCGACACAGAAAATCAAAGAACACAATAACAACACAAAGACATAACGTGGAAACACCAAAAATCGGAGGAAAAAACACGGTCGTTGCCAAATGACAGAGAATAATACTATGTGAAAATTGATACATGCACATAATTTACCCTCAAGCCTTTAATACACCCACACCCCAAAACAAACATTTAACTACATCTTACAAATATTTAATTTTGAACCATTTTTTAATCAATTTGTTATTTTTTATTTTTATCAATTTAAATTTGAACACTTCTTAAAATAAATTAATTTGGATCTCTAGTTTATTTTTTGGTTTTAGATCTTCACTTATTATTAAATAATAAAATGCTGAGTTAATACAAAGATAAATTCTTTAGTACTCATAAGTTTAGTTGGATATCAGTATCTTTAGTGTAAATTATTTTAAAATTTAAATTTATTATATTTGATTAGTTGAGGGTACCTGTATTAAACTAAATTCAAGAATATCGTGTTTTAAGATGATGTGGCTTAATGAGTCTCACAAAAAACTCAAAAATGAGTTGGAACATTGAAGATGCTATAATAATATGGTAAACACTCCGGTACCCTTGAGTTTAGTTGGGTACCGATACCCTTGTCAAATCAAATTATATTATTCAAACACACTTCACTTTTTACATTTATTTTATTTAAAATAAAGTCAAATTTTAAATCAATTTGTACTCAAAGGTACCCAATTTCTTATCATGTCATGGGTACCTAAAAATTTACTAATATAAAATACCACGTCAGATAAAAGTGTCTAGTTGGCATTTCGGAGCCAAATAGATCTGATTGATGACGCAATATCTAATTTATCCAAAATAAAATTGATCTCCTCGCGGAGAAAAGTATCAGAAAACAAAAAGAATCCAGAAGTTTCTTTCCGCAACACCCAAATCAACACTCATAAATACATACAAATATACGTTTCTTAACGCCCACGTCGTGAATCACCACCCCTATATACATCTTTCAATTCACTCTCGTGAAATCACTACTGCAAAACAGAAAGAGAAGAAAATTTGAAGAAAACTGAAACTAAATCATGGAATCAAACCCCGGAAGAGGAATTTCAAGAGGAATGCTTCCATTACTAGCTCTCCACACCTTCGCCGAATATTACCGATCCGACTCAAAACCTCCCGTCACCGCCGCCCTCATCGCCGCCAACACTCTCATCTATCTCCGACCAAATTTCCTCCGTCACCTCATTCCTCCCATCGATCAAATCTGGTTCAACCCTCACCTCATCCTCAAGGTACTTCAATTTCAATCAATTCATATTTCATCGATTTAATTTATCAATTAACCTAAAAATTAACCTAATCGCGATTAATTCTTGTTTATTTTCTTTCGCAGAACAAGGATTTACAACGATTCTTCTTATCGCCGTTCTACCATATCAACGATTCTCACCTCGTTTACAACATGATATCTCTTCTCTGGAAAGGTATTCAATTGGAAAATTCCATGGGAAGTGTTGAGTTTGCTTCTACGGTTGCTTCTCTTCTCGCTTTATCTCAGAGTATAACCCTAATTTTGTCCAAATCGTTGTTTGTTTTCTTCGATTATGAAAGATCTTACTTCAACGAATATTCTGTTGGTTTCTCCGGCGTTTTATTTGCTATGAAAGTAGTTCTCAATTCGCTATCGGATGATTACAGTAATGTTTACGGTGTTTTGGTTCCGTCGCGTTACGCGGCTTGGGCTGAGTTGTTTCTGATTCAAATGTTTGTGCCAGGTGTGTCGTTTCTTGGTCATCTTAGTGGTATACTTGCAGGACTGGTTTATGTGAGGTTGAGACGGAATTATTCTGGTTCGAATCCGTTGAGTGTTGTTTTTAGGGGGTTTAGTTCTTTGTTGAAATGGCCTGTGAGGTTTTTTGGGAATTTGTTTGGGTTTAGGAGGGGACGGATTTCTGGTAGGGGGACTGTTGGACGGTCGGGGAGGAATGCGAATGCGAGGTCTGCTCGGCCGGCTGTTGATTGGAGATGCCATGCTTGTACTTATGACAATTCTGGTTTGTTGAGTGTTTGTGAGATGTGTGGGACTAGCAGGGTTTCTTCTTCTTCGCAACGGGATGGTCGGGATTATTATGATTCTGATGGTCTTTCAATGGATGAACTGCGCCGCAGGAGAATAGAAAGATTTGGTAGGTGATGGTGAAGGTAGAGTTGTAACAATAATACAACTGGATGTAGAAATTAGATAGATTTTACTTGGCTGGATATATGTTTGTTATGCAATGTAACTATGAGCTGATTTTGCAAAGAGTTATTATGTTAATCTAGTGAATTACATCTTTTAGTACATGGAACAATGAATCCTTTTCTTGCAAGATTGGTTTAGCATTTTCATCCATGGTGGTTAACAAGATTTGTTTTATTGTTAACTATCCCATCAGTCACTAAAATATATTTTTTTAATATACTGGGTTTTGTACAGGAATACTATGCATAACCAAACCCCGATCAAACCCCAAACATCTTCATCTTTTTTTTTTAAACTTTTCTTCTTCTTCTTCTTACATTGGCAATGGTAGAGGGACAAACATGGTCGATGAAAAGAATGAGCAATTGAGAGTATTATCACTAGACATTCAAGCAAGGCAAATAATCTTGCGCCACTTATTCTTACACTGCCATTAATATTCTTCAAATTATTGTTTCAACAAATTAATTTTAAAAAACAGTTCCTCAAGATCTTCACACTTAGTGCTATTTTATGCTTCTCACTTGTTTGTGGGAATACCTCACTTAGAAATATTTTCTTTCGTTCAATCCAGCAATCGATGCAAAAAGTAGTTTTTCATAGTAACTTTTGGTTTCGGTTGGTTCAACTGTTGGACGTGCTTTGAAGAGTGTTGTTCAAGGAATTTTATTGAAAAAGCTCCACAAGTTTTTTACTGATCTCTGTTAGTTCTTTCAATGGGATGGGTTTATGAATCATGATGCAAAATCTGAGACATGGGCTTCATGAATGTTGGGTTTGAATGCATGGTTTTATGGCTATTGCTTTGGCAACGTCGTTTTATGGCTACTGCTTTGGCTGCATCGTTTGAATGCTGGGTTTTTGAGATTAGAAGATGGTAAATGCTGAGTTTTATGTATGTAGGGTTTTTGAGATTAGAAAATGGTAAATTTAAGTTTATGAAGTTTTTTACATGAATATTGACCCTTCAAAAACAAATGGAAATGGATCTATTGTGGGTTGTGTATTTTCTGAGTTTGTTCTAGTTGTCAAGAACAACTTGTTTTTTTTTGGATTTTTGGATTTTGAGGAAGAAGATGATTAACACTAATCAAAACCACAAAAGAAAAATATTAGTGATAGATTTTTCCATTGTTAAATCAGTCATAAAATTGGTCTAAATTATGTGGCATCTTACCTCAACACTACATTAAAATATTTAAATGTTGTTTTTAAAAATTAAAGGAGTAAATTGGACTCCTAGTAAAAAATAAGAGATAAAAAGCATATTTAACCAACTATTTATTGTGATAATTGTTTATGTATAAATTATTTTTCTAACTATTTATTGACAATAAAGATATTTTTTATTTAAAATTTCAAGTTTGACATATGGATAATTCTTACTTATTGTTTTTATCCACGCACCAAATTCTAAAGTGGTAGAATGAAATAAACCTAAAACCAACATTAGTTAAAATAAAGCATATAAAGGATTTAATACAGTGTGATCCCCTTATCTTACTGAGTTAAGTGCAATTTTAAGTTTATTAATTTTTGTGTTTTGGTGATTGACTGAATTTTCTACCAAAGGGTGGAAGACTGGTCACCTTTTTTTGTAATCATTCATAAAGATTAGGGTTGAATCCCTCCATAAATGATTTTGGTTTTGTCTTCATAATTTCTTCAAGCATTCTCTCAAAGTGAGTATCTATATTAGAGCAAGGGTTCCAATAAGTGGAGACGGTTTACAACCTGCTAAGTCAGAAAAAATGGCTACACAAAAGGGAATAAAAGTTGTCAATGACTCACAAATTGTGGAAGCAAGACGAAGTCGAGAACCAAATATCTTAGTACCAGGTTGAAGGTGTATGAAATTAATTAGTATTGTACTAAGAGGGACTTCCATTTTGATACATCAATAACACAATGATTTACATTTTTCATATTTTAGTAAGTCATACTGGTGCTTTCATTGACTTCATGGCTATTGAAACATGTTTGAAAACCATTAAAAACCAACTTGCTAAACTACCTACGAGAGACGGTCACCATTCTGTTTCAACATCAGCTGCATCAACTTACTGACACAGTAATGTCACAAAACACTTCCATCTTGGAATTGACCACCTCGTTGGTACGCATGAAGTCTCTTCTCACATATGTGGCACAAAATCCCGTCACCCAAGGTCCGACTCAAGTTTGAGAGCAATCGTTTCATGTTCAGAACACGTGTCTTGAGTTTCCTTGATTTGATGACATTGACGTGTTAGCATTGATTTTAAGGTCAATTAATTTTGATTATTACTATACATTAGAACTAGTAGAAGACCCGTGCGTCCGCACGGGTAATTCAAATTTTAAGATAAGTAATGTATTACAGACGCATAAAAAAATTAAAAATTCGAATGAGAAATGTTCATTTAAGATTAACAAAACATAATATAGATGAAATCAATCTATATATATTAGCTATGTAAAAAAACATGGAAATGCAATATTTTAGGTAATTCGATAAGGTTAAATTGTTGGTGATATACAATTGTTATTATAAAATCACTAAAGTCACTAATAATTCAATAAGGCTAGGTTTGAGTTGATATTAGGGCCAAAACTTAAATACGACGCAGACCACAGTTTCATTCTAAAGATTTAATTTTGACTAATAAAATTTTGATTTTTAATAGATTCGGTTAATTCAATTTGACGGTTAAATGGGATGAATTTGGCCAATTTAATATTTATTGGACTAAATTCAGAAAAACAACTTTTTCTATATAAGTTCACAAACAAACAAAATTATTTCGTGATAACATTTTTAATATCATTTGACATTAATTTGATCATAATAAAAATTGATAATAATCTGACAACATTATGAATCTCATTTTTATAATGGATTCGGCTCATGGTAATAAAAATAAATAATAAATATTGGTTGATTTTTGGTCTAATTCGATTTTCGATGGATACAAAATAATTTTTTGAAACTGATCAAAGTAATCCTATACTATTCAAATTAAATTCATTTTTGTGCTTCTCTAGACTATTCAAATTAAATTCATTTCTGCGAGAATTTTCATTTCTGTGCTTCTCTAGACTATTCAAATTAAATTCATTTCTGCGAGAATCTAATCCTGAAAAGTCACATTCTTGTCCTCTTTGTGCTTTTCACTTTATTATTCTCTTTGTTCCAAATCCCAACAAAAAAACACAAACTCGTTGCTTCATTAGTTCATTTCACCCGTTACTTGCATTATTACTAAGATATCCTATTAAAAAAACGAAACAACGATATTTCTCTCTCTATTCTCCGCTTCAACTCTTTCGTCAAACTCACTCCGCTACCAAAACTATATCACCAACACATGAGTATGAAATAACCAAACTATATTAAAATTTAAATTAAATTATCCATTGACATGTTTAATATAAGAAAATTACATATGCACTGTCTAATACATGTCCAAAGTTTAACCTGGTTAATTTGCTACCAGTAGGATTTTTTTTTTAACTTCAACACTATAATTTGGTATCTCATTTCCTTCAAGAAGAACCTATACACAATTCTTTATTTAATTTGCAAGTAGCTAGCTTAGAATAAATAAATAATCAAAAACCATAGACTACGATCTTCTCTTTTTCTTGGCTAAGACACCAAACATATCAGTTGGCTCTATGATGAGATCTTTTCTTTTCCTAATAATTCACATCTAACACTAACAATAAGACATTTCCATCAATCTCCTTGGATTTCCACCAACGGTTTCTATAAGTCCTTACAGTAAAACAACACCTAGCAATTATCGTTCTTTCACCTTTTGCTATTTCATTTTTATATAAAATATATATTTAATAAACCAACTTTACAAGCACATCACAAAAAGAAAAGAAGTGAAAGTGTTATCTAAAGGGTTCAATGGGCCAAGATTCTTCAAGAAAAACTGCTTCCTCAAAGCATTCAGCAGCTTCCAATGTTGATGTTCCCAAATCATCTTTGTACACAAGTCCAAGATTGTACCATGCATATGAGTTTGTTCTGTCAAGCCTTAATGCCTCAATGAGAAGGCTTCTAACAATTGAAGATGATGATTAGAGAGTTCATGTGATAAAGCTCCATTGGACCTGCAATAAATGTTTTAGAACAAATTTTAAGAGTACTTTGGGCTCCAGGCAGAGCTTAACAAAAGAAAAGTCTAATATTAATAATATAATAGCTTTGTGATTCCTTAAATAATAGACATGTTGGCATTTTTGGTAAATCATGCACATTTCAAAAGATTATTTTCAAGAGATTGATAAAAAGAAAATAACATTTTGTTGCAAGGGATACGCCTGCATCTTCTAAGGTGTGTATCTTCTAAGGTGTGTATCTTCACCACTGACTTCAAACCATTTTTATGGCTTCTCTTTGGTGCTTAGCTCATGGATTTTAAACATGATAAGTATTTTATATGCAGAAGGAGACTGCACAACTCTATTACACTGACTAACTTTTAGGAGTTCCCTCCGTTTCTATCGACTTTTTGCTTTCTTTGTTGAGGATTTCTTATCTACCAGCCTCTTGTACATATATATCTTTTCCTCTCAGTATAATCAAAATATGGAGTATACGTAAACATACAAAGTGACCAATTATTATAGATAGCATAGGAGATTTAGACTCACCAGTATTTAAAGCTCAGATAGAATGAGAGTTCATAATAAACATAGGCGGCAGCACCATAAGCAGCATCTTTAAGAAGAAATGCAGAAGTAATTTCTGTCACTGAAGTCGGACAATTGTTCATGGTCTCTTGAAGAAGAGAAACCACAACAGGAGCTAGAAGCTAAATTAACAATAAAGATCGCGCACACATATTAGTCTATAGTCAGTATAGTCATTGAAACATCTCAGAGAAAATACAAGAAAACCTGTGATGTTTAAATTTCACTTACATGGCTATTATTTTCAAACAATACAATGTACAGAGCTTCAGCACAAGGCCTCAATTTTTTTGTCCACGGGATCATATCTTACTCGTGGTGAAAAGACTCAAGGTTACAGCACCACTCCTCCAAATCACTTGCGGTCAGAACAAAATACCTGTTGGAATCTAACAACACTGTTTAGTCTAGAAATAAATAGAGAGCATAATCATGAAGATATTTATAACTATCTATTGAAGGGTGATTTTGTAAATTTCAAAACTTACAGTTAACATTTTAAGATATCTTCTCAATCAATTATATGTAAACATAATAATATTTCAAAACTAACCTTCAACATTTAACACACTCTTACATGACAGTAACGTTACTGAAATGCACACTCATAGATTTTCCATATGTTGAAGTTGAAAGCAATGAATTAGCTTTTTCACAGTAGTTCGGTTTTACACAGCATATTACACAAAAGAACTATTCGATCATTGGAGAGAAGGGAGGTTACAACACCACCAACTGCACTGGAAATATTTTTCTTCATCATCAATACACAGTCAAACCTCCATTTCTCAAAATCATCCTTCATCATCAACAATACACCGATACCATGGACAACATAAATTTCACACCCAAATAAAAATACAGCAAACAAATACCAACAAAATCTGAAACAAAATAGAAAGAGAGGAAGAAACCCAAAATTGTGTGACTTTGCCACCACATCAATAATAGTTTCGTAAGTGAAAGCCAGATATGATAATAATTATTGCTTACCTCAGGGGGGATTTTCATCTCATAATCTCATTTCCCAGTGAAGCAATAGCCAAAACCAAGAACCCTTCTGGCCAGTCTACAGTAGTAAAACCATATATTGCAGCCTCTGCTGCAGCATCAATAAAAACAATGGCTTTGCCAAACTGTTTGTCGAGAACACACAAGTGATTAGACAATAGTCACAATGGTCCATCATGATTTAACAGATTTCAGTTTTATTTGAATATACCATGTAACCTGGAATCGGTAGTGAACATATAGCTGGCAACAAACAGCTCTGCATAGCTGAACCAAAAGAAAAAATGCAACTCCATTAAACTAAAAACTTGCTACGTAATACACACAAACATGCCATATCAGTTCATAACAGTCCAAGCCAATACACATATACATGATTCAAAATCTAAACATGTCCTACATTTTGTATTCGAACTGATCTAACTAACCAATTTGCAAGCCAAGATTTAATACCTCCAATTGACATTCACATGCAGTTTTAGAAGCATTCACAACCGATGCATCAGAAAACCAATACATCTCAGCATAAACACACAAAAAACTTTGATGCATGAGCTGCCTTCGACATAGCATGATGAAACGTTGATCACCGTATCACACACCTGCTTGCTGAACCATATCAACCTATATCGAACCATACCAACCTGCACAATTAGAAATAAGGCAAGCATCAGAGCAGAATCATGGAAGTTGCATAATCTCTAACCCAATCAAAGTGGAAAGTACATTCCATCCAAGTATCAAATTAACTAAAATGGAACCACTCAATCATTTCGGTTCAGACATGAATTTCTAAATAATCTCAAACCTTGAATCTCACACCTACACAAAGCATCAAAACCAATTTCAATTATGCAGAAACTTCAATAGAAAACAATCACACAGGGTATGTGATACATTGACAAACTAAAACAATTGCATCATAGAAAAAATACCAGTACTGTAAACATCCAATGCCATAACAAATCAAAACTTGATTCAAGGCAAAACCATTTCACACAATGCATTCAAGCAGATTAAACATCAAAAGTGGTTTATATAAGATCTTAGTAAAAAGAGGGAGTTAACAACCATAATAAAGACCTAAACGAACGACGTGAGAATCAAGAAAAGACATACTTCTCATATTTGTGGTACTTCTCTAGTAAAGAAAGCAGGCGCTTATCACGTAAATGCTTGTCCAAGACCTATAAATGTATCAGGAATTATGAATATTTGTTAAAAGCATAAACAAAATTACATATCAAAATATAGATTTGAAAACATTTACAGCTCAACTATTTGCATGACATCATGATTGAAAACATTCACACCTCAAAATATAGATTTGAAAACATTCACACCTCAACTATCCACAGGTTTAAATATCTCTTCCACCCACCTATTATAACAAAAACCGAAGCTTTTAGAAAATGAAGATATGATACTTTTAAAATGTATCATCATTTCATACCTGAACATGTCTGACCAAGAATAGAGAAATATTTGTTCAAAACCCATGGTAATCATCTGATCTGCTTCATCAAGTACCTAGTAAAAAGAGGCACAACGTTAGCAAAATACTTTTGCAGATAAGAAAACTAATGTGATTCTTCATCAACCCGCGACGGTGTTTACGAAATCGAACTTTCCACTGAGACATTTAGAATGCAGAAGCCCTTAATAGAAAAAAGAATCTAAGACCTTGTGAAAGTAAGAAACTCACCATTTTCTGAAACAACATTATCTATAGCAAAAGCATGGATCTGTAACAATCAGTAAAGAGCGGAAATCAACAACAATAATAAGCGGAAATCAAAAATGTCTCAGTAGAAAGAAAAAAAGCCATAAAATCGAAATCACACGAACCAGAAGAATCGAAGAAACCCAAACCTTAACAAACTCGGCATCCCACGCATTGAGTTCATCTCTAGATTGTTTTTCATCAGAACTCTCTTCCTTCAACGTGTTTCTTATATAAAGTATCTTTCTCGTAACATTGGGAAGAGGAATTGCGATGTCGGCACATTTAGGGTTTGGATTGGAAAAGGGGAGGCAGGGTTCGAAGCGGAGAGGGGGAGGCAGGGATGAGGGAGAAAGGACTGATTTAGGTTTGAAGAAGGAAGAGAGAAAGCGGGTGAGAGAGAGAGAGAGAGAACGACAAGCAGAGAGGGAGAGAAAAAGTGTGGGAAATGGAAAAGTTTTTTGAAAAAGTTTTTGGATTTTGAAAGGTTTGAGGAAAAACCTAATGATTAATAGGTATATTAAGAAATAGTGAAAAGGTATATGGAAAGATAGTGCCATTTGGAGGAATGAAGAAATGTGATTGGTGGAAATAAAACTTTGATTTAGCAAATTACAATAAAGGGCTTTTGTAAGAGTAAATAATTTTTTCATTAAGGGCAATTTAGGGAGTTTGGTGGTATGTTTTATTCTTAGTTAGGTAGTTGATTGGAGCATATCACTAGAGCTGTCAAAATGGGCTAGCTCATATGGGCCCGCCCGCCCGACCCGAAAAATTATAGGGCTTGGGGCTTCAAATTAGAGCCCATATTTTTAAGGGCTTTTTTAGCCCAGCCCTAAAAAGCCCGTTACCCATATGGACCATGGGTAGCCCATGAGGCCCGCACAAGTATAAATTTCAAAAAATTATATTAGTTATTATACTGTGTCACTCTAAAATAAAACATTGATTATTCTCACTTCACTAAATTTTGTTTCTATTATATTCAATCTTTCTCTTTTAAATATTATACATTAATATAATCAACATTATTTCCTCGTATTTTATTAGTTTCTCTTATATTAAATATTTGAGTATTATTTTCTACAATTTAAACATGTAGTATATTTAAAAACACATTATAGTATTTATAAAAGATGATATAGTACTTAAAAATGTATTATGTTTAAAATAATATAATTTTTTATTTAATTTTTAATAAATATAATGGATTTTTTATTTTAATTTTTTTATTAAAAAAAGCCCGTTTAGGGCCGGGTAGCCCGAAGCCCATCTAGGGCCGGGCTCGGGTAGTAAGTTTGAGGCCCATATTACAATAGGGCTTTTTTGGCCCAGCCCTAAAAAGTTCAGGCCCATTAAAGCCGGCCCTAAATGGGTCGGGTAGCCCATTTTGACATCTCTACATATCACCACCACAACATAAATAAATAAGATAGTGGTGTCGTGGTTTCAATTGATACAACAAAATTTTCCATTCCAGTCTGAAAAGCGTTCAATAGGCCTTAGAGTTGGAGTTTGAGTCTTTTTATCTGAGAGGCCCAACTTTAAAATAATTTAAAATAGAAAATAGAACATATTGTATTTTAAATTTAATTCAAATAAATTTTTCTCATACAAGCTAGTTAGAAACATAAGAGAAAGATTAAATAGAGAAGATATACTTATAATAGAGATAATAGGGGAGAAAGAAAAGTTAGATCGAGGAATATGACTGTGATTATTGTTGATAAAAAGTGGAAGAAGGATATTGTGGATGTGAAAAGAGTAAGAGATTTAATCATAGCCTTGAAATTTGTAGTGAAACAAATGTTATTAGTGCTTACGTACCTCATGTTAGGTTAATATAACACCTTCAGATAAAACTTTGGGAGGATTTAAAAGGCCTATTTCGGGAGGAGATACGTTTTTTTAGGAGGGGGTCTAAGTGGTCATGTAGGGAGCGTAACAAGAAGTTTTGAGAGCGTGCACGAGGGTATCGTTTAGGGAGGTCAATGCGGATTGTAAATCCATCTTGGAGTTTTTTTCGACTTTGGATCTTACTATAATAAATATTTGGTTGAGGAAAACAGATGAGCATCTTATCACATATAAAAGCGGGATGACATGTCCTCAGATAAATTTCTTTTTTATTAGAAATTCAAATAGAAGATTTGTTTGGATTGTATAGTTATTTTGGGAGATAGCTTGACCTCCCAACATGGAGTATTGATTATGGATGTAAGAATAAATGGGGTAGAAAAGAGAAGAAGTCACATGGGATCACCACAGATCAAGTAGTGGCATTTGAAGGATAAAAAACAAGAAATTTCCCAACACGTGATCTTGGAGGGATGGTTTGGACAACCACAAAGAAGTGCAATGATATGTGGAATAAGATGGTCCCAGAGATTATAAGTCCCTATCTTTTTACCTTAATTTGCGATGTTCTCACATAACACATCCAAGAGCTAGCACCGAGATGCATGCTTTTTACATATAATATATTCCTACTTGGAGAGTCAAAAGACAATTTAAATGAGAGGTTGGAGACTTAAAGAAAAGATTTAGAAACATATGGTTTTTGCCTAAGCAGAAGTAAAATATGGTATATGGAATGTAAGTTCAACAAACAAAGAAGATTATCTAATCTAGAGGTGAAACCTAGAGAATATATATATATATATATATATATATATATATATATATATATATATATATATATATATATATATATATATATATATATATATATATATATATATATATATATATATATATATATATAATGTAAATAAGATAAGATAAACATGAAACATAATCATGAAACAAACAAAGAAGATTATCCTTTGATTTTTTTTCTGCTTTTTTATATTCTAAATTTAGGCAATCTCAAAATATATTTTATTTTTGTCTATATTACTTAAAATTTTAAGACTTACTCTTAGGATGTATCATTTGCAGGACTCAAGCATTTATCATCACAAATAAGTAACTATTTTCTACGTCTGCAATTTGCATTGCAAACCTTGTTTTTCAAGAACACATCAAAACATATAGAAGTGGACTAACTTGTTGTCTTGAGATAAACTCAAGTTAAAATCACTCATCTCATGCCAATAAAACTTAACCAACCAAGTTGCATAATGCAAATAAGTTATCGGAGGGTCTTAAATTTTTAGAGATTATATATATAATTACGATTTAAGTGTGACAAATCAAATGAGTTATATTTTGTTATAATTTAACCATAACAAATATTTTATGAGGTTGTTTTTAACTACAGTTTAAACGTGTTAAATATTAGACGAAGTTAAATACACATATAAGTCACGCTCATATATTATATTAGAATTCGAATTAGGTTTACCTCAAAATTTAAACCGACATGTAAGACAAAAATTGTCAATTTATTTTACAACGTGTAACCCTTAACCCATGAAGTGTAAGCTATGCAGCCTATGCTTATATAAAAATCCAAGGTTGTTGAATAAGCTGATCAGAGTCTATGATCAATAGTATGAATATGATAGTGCCCAAATATAATAAACAAAAAGCAAACACAGAAAAGACTAAAATTAGCTCATTATTTTTCAGAGTACAAGTAGTCTTACCCTCTTAGGAATGATATGCAACGTTGAATTAATTAATAAATCTCTTGGAATCACCTACAAATTTATCTAACCAACTGTACATGAGTTCATACAACCCTGTTCTATTATTAAAACGATAAGTACCATCAGTAGTCACCACTAGCCATGAACATCCACATATGACAAAAAAATAGGGTAGTTCCATAAATATTAACATTGAAGTTCCACCCAAATTCCTCACCATCTCCTAAGTTATGGTCATTGGTCACCTAGATCATCATCATTGGATTTGCAATGTTTAATTCAAGTTTTTCCCAAGTGCTAGACTGTTTTTGATGCTTACATGTTTGGTGCATGAAACAATGGTGCATAATCCAATTACAAGAAACAGGACCGTGAGATGTTTTACCTTAGATAAATATTGCATTTCCAATTATGGTGAGGGAAATGCAATAATTCTAGAGAGATACTATAAATTGAAGTAAAGAGAGAAATGATTTAAAGCATTAAAGACAATAACTAAAAAGGGCCATTTCATTCTATCATAAACAAAATTAATGTTCCTTATGTCTCACACTCTTTCCAATTTTTATTTGTCTCAAATTATTTGTCTATTTAAAATATCAATGTAATATTTATTATTTCTTTCCACTAACTTACCCTTATTTATTGTATTTTAATCCATTTAAGTACTCCACTACCTATTATTAATAGGGTTATTTTAATAAATAAGACTCATTTTATCATTGAAATTAACATAACTAATCATTTTCTTAAAAAGTGTAAAAATCTAAAAAGAACATCTATTGTGAGACGGATGGAGTAGCATGTCGATTATACCAAATGCCATACATAGTCTCAGTTATTGTCACTTTTAAAATTTGTCTCCTCCAGCCCTTTTTCCTAGTTTCCATGCTCAACCAATGATTTTCATGATGCCAAGCAGATGGTCTTCTCTGATAACCCATCCACTGCAGAATTCCAGTCCATATTTTTCTTGTTATGTGACAATCAAAATATAGGTGCTCCAAATTCTCCTGTTCTTAGTAGAAAGCACACATTAGATCAGTCACAATGCCAAATTTCTTAATTCTTTCATTAGTATTGATTCTCCCCATGAAGGACAGCCACAGATGAAAAAAAGCCCTTGGCCTTGCAAAGTTCTTGTAGATCATTTTCTTCCATGGCACATGCGGTTTCCCCCCTCTAAGGCTGCTATATATTTTGGCAGCTTTGTATACCCCAGATTGGAGTACCTCATTCCAATATTGTGTATGTACAATAGTGTTTCTGCAGTTAACCAAACTCTTAAGCTCTTAAGTAATTAAATATTAATTTGAAGTATATATGTATAATATTAAAAATTAAAAATATAAATTTAATTATAATATAAGAAATAAAATATTGTGAAATATGATAACTCGTTGTGTAATTTTTAACTGAAACAGTACAAATATTAATATAATTTTTATAATTTTTAATGATACGGTACAAACTGACTACATCAAGTCGATAGTAGTTTTTTTAGAGTCTGACTTAAAAAGCCCGAATGTTAATTTTAAAGCGCAAGCTCTATATAATTTTAACCTCCTTAAAACATTTCTTATTTTGTTAATTATAATTTTAAATTATTTATAATGTTAAACTTTAAATTTTACCCGATCTCAGTCTTTAAAGAGTAGCAGGTTACCTGGGTAATTTAATTATTATATATTAAAAAGTAAAATAAAGAATCTCATAATATTTATTATATAAAGTATATTACTTTATATATATATATATATTTAAATAATATATTGTTTTTAAAAGACAAGATAACATATGTTTAAATATAATATAACATATTTTAAATATAATATAAATTAAATATACAAATATCCAATATAGAACAAACTAATAGAATACAAAAAAGAATTAAAATAAAACATTAAATATTAATTTAAGTATATAAATATACAATATTAAAAATAAAAAAATTAATTATAATATAAAAGATAAAATATTGTGAAGTACGACATATCATTGTATAGTAGATAGTAGATTTTTCAGAATTGGATTAAAAAACCTTACAATATTTAAATTTAAATTTTAAAGAGAAAGTTCTATACCTTTTAGGTATTATTGTATTTTTAATTTTTATGAAGATTTTTTAATTTTGAATTATATAATAATTTAAATATTTAATTTTAAAACAATAATAATAATAATAATAAATTAAATTAATTTAAAAAACTAATTGAAATATTTTAAAAAAAGAATATAACACATTATTTATATTTACATAATAAAATAAATTATTGAACACTCAATTTTAATTCAATCAAATCTTATTTGTGACTATTTTATCTTATCCAAATCAATATATTTTATAAGATTTTAATTCTGTTTTTGGTAGAACTCAAATAACCAACTCATGTACACTGTATAGAATTAAAAAATAATAATATAGATTGAAAATAGATAAATACTCCTTGTAGTTATGGAAAGAAAATAAAATATATATGAAGCTGTCCCAATCAGAATAATCCACGGTGACAGAGATTTTAAGGTCGGTGGAAGGAATAAGCCGCAGCGTTTTGAATCTTAGCCTACATACAGACACGTCACGACAACAGTAATAATTCCCACACTCACACTCTTTCACTCTATTTATACTCCTTTCATTCCTAGTAACAATATTACTATCTTCTTGTGATAGCGATTTTGGACGCGTTTTCATCAATTTTCTTCCGCCCAAACTTGAGCATCACATAAGGTTAGTAACCATCTCAATTTTCATCTTACTTTCAATCTTTTATTTCATTCAAATTGATTCAATTCAACTATTCTATTCAAATTACTTTCTCAAATCATATCATTTCAAATTTTATTCATATAATTGATTCACTAAACGAATAATCACATGACGAATCGAGTATTTTTTTAGACTCAAGTTTGAATTTTTCTAGATTAGATTCAAAGATCGAATCAAATTTATTATAAAAATTTTAATCTGTATTTAAATTATTTAAATATTATGAAAATTTTAATCATGAAAAAGAAAAAAGTTTTTTCTTAAATTCGACTTGAATTTATCTAGACAAGATTCATAATAATTGATTCAGTTTAAATATCGAATCAATATCATTATGAAATTTTTAGTTCGTAATCAAATTGTTTAAATTTCTTAAATATCTTGATAGAGTTGTTTAAATTCAACTAATTTGCTTGAATCACATGATTTAAAAATTATTTTTTATAATAAATATTTTTTTATTAAAAAAACTTTTAATTATTAAATAAAAGTATAAATTGATTAAAGTAAAATTTATTCTAAATTAAATTATTTAAAAGATAAGCATGAATACAAAATACTATGTATAATCAACTGCCAATCTTGAATAAATTTATTAAGAAACCATACAATTATAGAATATGCATAAACTATTTCAATATTTTATAATCATTTGGTTTAGTGGTTAATTTAGTTTTAACTTTACTGCCTAGGTTTATAATCAATTCAAGTTGGTTTAGTGATTAATAATTTTGTTTTAACTTTATCTCCTAAATAATCTATATATAAAAATCTGTCGCTGTTTATAGTCAGAATCGTCTCATAAAACAAATGAGTCTTATATATTTCATTTAGCTAACAAACTAAATTCAGTTTTATGTTCATTGTATTTTTTCTTACTTTAATCGAAAATTAGAGTACTCTTTTAATTTTAATTAAAAAAGAAAAACAAAAATTGATGTTTTTTTTCAAAAATTAAAGTACCCTTTCGATTCTTCTTCTAACCAAAAGTTAAAACATTTACTTTCAATTCTTAATTAAAAAAAAAAAACGAATCAAAAATTGATTTTTTTAATTAAAATTAAAGTATTTTTTCATTTCTTATTTAAACCAAAAATCAAAGTACTTTTTCAATCCTTAATTAAAAATAAAAGCAAGTCAAAAATTGATATTTTTTCCCGAAAATTGAAGTACTCTTTCAATTCTTATTTTAACCAAAAATTAGAACATTCTTATAATTCTTATTGAAAAAAGAAAAGCTCGTTTGCTTGAAAGTGATAATATTTGGTTTTTCTTTAATACAAGTAAACAAAATTTTTGGAAATAAATTGAAAAAAGAAAAAACTATTCAAGGAAATTTTCTTTTCATTGTTTATTATAAACAAATTTTATCTTTTTAAATTTATTAAATAAATAATATATTTGATTTTTAAAATAAATTTTAAAATAATGTACCAATTAATATTAATTTTAAATAATGTTAATTAATTCATTTAGAGATAATATTACAATTAGTCTTTTTTACTCAAAAAAAATATATAGAGAGAGATTTATATGATGAGAAAAAGGGATATGCATTGAAAGTGTAAAAATATTTTACACCGTCAACCAATCACAATCATATATCTAATTAAAGCACAATTTTAATTTAAAAAAATTAATATGACATGGCAAATGTAAGTCTTTTGATTGGATATATGTGTAAAGTTTGTTTACAGTGTCAGTGCACTAACTTGAAACTCTTATATGATAAGTACTACATTTTTTTTGGGTAAGTTAATATGGTATTAAGTAACAATTAAAATAATTAAAATCTAATAAACGATAATTAAAATAAAATCATAAAATAATACAGCCAGCCTGGTTTCATCTGGCATCACCATTCATCATTTCTCTCCAATATGGTTAATCAGTTACAAACAATTAATTTAAAATTTCTAAATATAGTAAAAAAAAATTAAACTCAAAATATTTATTTCTTTTTGCTCGTATTGTAAATGAATCTTATTATGCTGTAATGTAACATTTAATTTATTTTATTTAATTTAATTTATTGTTTCAGTCTTACATATATATCTGTATGCCACCTATGTAAAATGTAACAACTAACTACTTAGTTTGTGTGATCCTTTATGTACCAACCCCATTGTCACTTTTAAACTATCAATTGATCTTCAATTGATCATCATTAATTCTTGCAGGACCGTCACGAATTTAGTTGATTGTGTCAGATTTTAATCCGACAAAATGGCAACGTCCAATGTGACATGTCCTGCACCTATGAAGGCAACGTCTAATGGCGCGTTCCAACATGAAAATCCACTTGATTACGCAGTTCCTCTTATCATCCTTCAGATATGTGTGGTTGTTACATTCACTAGGTTTATTGCTTTCCTTTGTAAACCCCTCAAACAACCTCGAGTCATCGCAGAAATCATCGTAAGTTATTGCATTCGTACATTGATAATTTGACCGATTGATTAATATTTGAATGTAGCAAATATAACTTACTAACTGTTTGTGAAAATGTTTGAATGCAGGGAGGAATATTACTCGGCCCGTCTGCGATTGGACGGAGCCAGAAATTTCTAGACACAGTTTTTCCAAAGAGAAGCTTAACAGTCCTAGACACACTAGCAAACATTGGTCTTTTGTTCTTCTTGTTCCTAGTTGGTCTTGAACTCGACATGCGTTCGATCAAGAAAACAGGTCACAAAGCCTTAGCAATTGCGCTATGTGGAATCACGGTTCCGTTCGTGCTTGGCATTGGAACATCCTTTGTTCTTAGAGCCACAATCTCCAAAGGTGCAGAGGCTGTCCCGTTTCTTGTCTTCATGGGCGTTGCTCTCTCGATTACTGCATTTCCTGTTCTCGCTCGAATCCTAGCTGAGCTCAAACTCCTGACTACTGATGTCGGTCGTATAGCAATGTCAGCTGCTGCTGTCAATGATGTTGCAGCATGGATACTTCTTGCTCTTGCCATATCATTATCAGGCGACGACACGTCCCCGTTGATTTCTCTTTGGGTTATGCTCACCGGTGCAGCCTTTATTCTCTTTGCTGTTTTCGCTATAAGACCGTTGCTAGCATACATGGCGAAGCGTTCCCCCGAGGGTGAACCTGTCAAGGAGCTTTACATTTGTATCACACTGACATTGGTTTTGGCTTGTAGTTTTGTTACTGATACTATTGGAATTCATGCACTATTCGGTGCTTTTGTTGTTGGTATTATTATGCCGAAAGACGGTCCTTTCGCCGGTGTTTTGATCGAGAAAATCGAAGATCTTGTGTCTGGAATTTTCTTGCCACTTTATTTTGTTTCTAGTGGTTTGAAAACAGACGTGGCAACTATTAAAGGAGGGGTTTCTTGGGCACTATTAGCACTTGTTATATTCAATGCTTGCTTTGGAAAAATCGTTGGCACAGTTGTGGTATCATTATTATGCAAGGTGCCTTTTAGAGAATCACTTGCACTTGGATTTCTTATGAACACCAAAGGATTGGTAGAGCTCATTGTTCTCAACATCGGAAAGGATCGCAAGGTACTTATCAATCTATCTATCTTTCATAATTAAGATATCTCATAAGTTGTTTTCTTAAAGTTTTAGTCTGATATGTGTCTGAAACGTGCTTATACAAGTAGATAAGACCAGATACGTCAATTCAACGTTGATGTGTGCAATGTAATTGTTATCGAATATTTTGTTTGATTACTATACATTTGAGTTTCAATCTTATGCAGGTACTAAATGACCAAGCATTTGCAATTTGTGTTCTTATGGCTTTATTCACAACCTTCATCACCACTCCAATTGTTATGGCAGTGTATAAACCAGCTAGAAGAGGTGCACCTTACAAGCACAAAACAATTCAACGCAAAGATCGCGATTCAGAGCTCAGAGTGCTGGCGTGTTTCCACAGCACGCGCAACATCCCTACATTGATCAACCTCGTAGAATCCTCCAGAGGAACGCGAAAGCGCGGAAGACTTTGTATCTACGCAATGCACTTGATGGAACTCTCGGAGAGATCTTCAGCTATTTCCATGGTTCACAAGGCCCGTAACGATGGCATACCGTTTTGGAATAGAACAGAGAATGATAAAGATCAAATGGTCATCGCTTTCCAAACCTACGAAAAATTGAGCAGTGTCAATGTCCGTCCCATGACAGCAATCTCAGCTCTCAACAACATTCACGAAGATATTTGCACTAGTGCACATCAAAAACGCGTTGCGATAATAATCCTCCCATTCCATAAACACCAACGCGTCGACGGAACAATGGAATCATTAGGACATTCATTCCATGTAATCAACCAGCTTGTGCTGAGTCACGCGCCGTGTTCCGTTGGAATTCTAGTCGATCGTGGTCTTGGAGGAACAAGCCAGGTTCAAGCTAGCGATGTTTCTTTTAACGTTGTCGTAGTATTCTTCGGAGGACCAGACGATAACGAAGCGCTTGCTTACGGTTTGAGAATAGCCGAACATCCTGGCATTGTACTAACTGTTGTTAAATTTATGTCTCCACCCGGAACAACATTATCATTCGGCGCAAAGTTAGTCGGTGTTGCATCGGATAAAAGCAGAACAATAGTAATCGACGATAGCGAAGGTAGTAACCATGGTGGTAACAAAAACCAAGATGAACAATACTGGACCGAGTTTTTAAATGCAAAAAGCAGCAATGAGGAATCAATTAAGTATGAAGAAAAGCTGGTTGAAAGCAAAAGTGATATTGAGACAGCATTGAAGGAATTAAGCAGAAGCAATTTGATATTGGTTGGTAGAATGCCACCAGTTGCACCTTTGGTTAGTACAAGTGATTGTCCTGAGCTTGGTCCAATTGGAAGCTATTTGAGTTCTTCTAGTTTCTCCAATTCTGCATCAGTATTGGTTATTCAACAGTATAATCCTTCAACTGATATGCATCCTTTGGTTATGGAGGAATTTGATTGTCCTGAAGTGCCTGACACGCCTAGGAATTAGTTTATGATTAATGTGCATGTTGTTATCAAATTATGGGATATAAATAAGCAAATAATTAAATTTGTAGTTGATAATGTAACTTGTGTATCCCATAGAATAAAGATGAAATGTGACTTTGGTAGTTTTGTCCATATTATTTGTAATTGTTTTTCTATTGGAAGCAATTTAAATTGTTCAATTTATTAGCCCTCTCCTTATTATTCTGTAAAGTAGAACACAAACCATTAAAATTTATAGCATCTGCTACACTTGGAAAAATAATGGACATTAAAAAAAAAATGATAGTATAACAAGTTCCTACATAACCAAATAATTTACTCAACTTCAATCTCTGACTATTTACCGTCTATTTACCGTCGGACTTATTGAGAAAACAATAATATACTTACGAAATTATTGGTCATTGAAACTAAATGATGCATTACGAGCATATAAGATTATGTACAAGACTCATTGGATTGTCTCTCTTTCAGAAAAGCTTGTCATCTTCTGGACAAATTATAACACACAACTTTTTGAGTGTGAAGAATTTTAAATTTGGATCTAAAGGTAGCCAATATAAAAAGAAAGTTGTAGTTGAATGAAAAGAAATGAGGTTGAACACCTAGAGTTTTCTAGAAAATAAAAATAAACGGTTAAATTGTGTCACGATCAGACAATTTTGAAAAGATAGTTTTAATTGTTTAACTAAATATGATTTGAAGAACAATAATCAAAATTTATATAGTTTCGATGATAGCAATATAATTAAGCAACTCTTGTAGGATTTTGAGATAGTATATGCCCATATCCCTTCACTTGTAGTTTCTAACAAAAACATTAAGTTATATACAATGGAAATTATCACGAACCTTCAAAGTCTTCAAAACATCTTCACACGGCTTTACCTTTTCCTTCATTCCTGCCTTGAGTTACGTGAAAATTCAACAATATAATGGGGTGAGATAATAATCTCGATGGATTCTCTTATCTTATGGGTCTACTAATTTCTAAAGGGATGTCAAACGATATCGTAACTTAAGCATGTCAACTTTATAATATTACACAATAAAATGAGGCTTAAGTATTTGAGGGGCTTTTTCGTCTCGTGTGGAAGCATAAGAACTTGAGTTCACATAACTCAATGAATCACTATTCGGGAATACAATCACAGAGTAACTTTCCTCAGGTGATCCCATGTCTAGGACTATGGACATGGGTCACACAGTAACTTTATTTTATTTTTTTAAAATTAAATTTGCAGCGGTTTTGAATCGCCACCATTTAAAAAATAAATAAATTTTAAGTGTTGTCGCCACACGGGGGTGGCGACTTGGTCTCTATTTTAGGTGTAGTCGCCACCTAGAATGACGACAATGTGTAAATTGAATGAAAAAAATATCATTTCTGTAAATTTTTTTAAAACAGTGGTTAGTTACGTAATTTTTTTGAAAATAGAGGTTATTCTAAACAATTTCCTAAATTTGATATCGACAAAAAAATGTTATTTTTATGAAAAAGTTCAATTTTGATTATGAAAATTGAATTTTATGAATTAAGGGTATTATAGTCAAATTAATGGTTAAGTGGGTGGGGGTTCAGCTGTCGGGTGCAGATAGATCTTCCAGAATATATCGCGGGCCTTGGGCTTACCATATTTGGACTCTGGTCTCTTTACAAAAGACAAACGACTGGCCCATAACACCAAAACCGCGGCGCCAAAAGATTTCCAGAAGTTTCCAAAACTAGAACGTTCGTCAATGGCGGTTTCCGGCCTTTCGACTTCCACACTCCCCTCCTTCTATCTCCGCTCTACAACCATTCACCGATCCAAAACTTCCACTGTCCCCCGCTCCTTCCTCTCCCATCCTCCTCCTTTCCCTAACTTCACTCTCTCCAATCCACACTCTCAAATCGCCGTTGTCTCTTCCGATTCCAAGACCACTTCGTTTGACCTAAGTGCCCCAGATTTGGATAATAGCAGCGGAGGCGGAAATATTAAAAGTAACGGAGACGATTTTGGCGGTGGAGGAGGCGGTGGTGAAGGAGGAGGCGGAGACGATAGTAGCAAAGGAGAGGAAGGATCGAGCGGAGATAAAAGGAAGATGGGTTTGTCAATGTCTCAGAAATTGACTCTAGGTTATGCTATACTCGTCGGAGGTATATATCTCTGAAATGCTAACCCTAGATTATAATCCCTTACAAACTTTCTTTGATTTGGTTTGTATATTCTTTCAATTGGATTTTATTTAAGTGAATGAATTTTTTCGTGAACAAACTGTTTGATTCATTTCAATTTATTTAGTTAATTATATAACTTGAAATTCACATTTGTAGTTTTGCAAATTTATTACCACACATTTGTAAATTTTCAAATTGTTGTGATAAGTGGTGGAATGAAATGGAATCCATACCACTCCATTTTACTCTGTACCATCTGATTTTTAATGATCCAAACAATGAAATACCATTCCATCACGTGCTGCTCTCCATCTGATTCCATCAATCCAATCAAAACCTAAGGCTTTGTTGCATTTTTGGTTTTTGTTTTTATTGCATTTTTTCTGTTTTAGATTAGTGGTTTTTACTAGTTTAATTTTACATCTCTTTTCTTTTACGGATTTATACTAGTTTAATTTTACTAGCTTTTCTGTGTTATGACATCTATATAATGATATTTTATCGGTTTTGACAGCGGGTGGTGTAATGGGCTTTCTGAAGAGTGGCAGCCAGAAGTCACTTTTGGCTGGGGGTTTCTCTTCTGCTCTGCTGTTTTATGTTTTCACCGAGCTACCCGGAAGACCTGTTCTTGCATCATCTGTGGGTCTTGGTGAGTAACTTCTGAACAAGATATCCTCATTATTGATTAAAATCTCTCAGACTTAACCGGTTTCATAGTAAGTAAATTAGGTCTAAGAAAAACATCATAACAGTTTGAAATCCTCATTATTGATTAAAATCTCTCAGAAGAAGCTACTTTACTATTAGTAGATATATGATGCACTTTCTCTCTAATTTATTGGTTAAAACCTGTATGAACAAGGATGAATTAGTACTTTTGGTAAAAATCTTGTGGCATGCATTTCTTAAGGCTGAAACATTGCCATGGCCAAATCCTGGAGTTCTTTTGGATATGAATTGTTATGCATTATTTGGTTATTCCTGAACTCTATACTTCATATTAAGAGTTAATAACTACTAGTAGTTTCTTATTCATATTTTAAGGTTTTATAGAACCTACATAAGTCCAAAATCGAATTAAGTTGCAAGTTGTTCATATAGTTATGGATGAGATGCTGATGATGATGATGACGACACCATTCCATTGTTACACAATTATGATTAGAAATTGTAGTTTCTCACATGAGTTTCTTTGCTTTGAAGTTTGTGGCAATTCCAAATCCCATTTTATAACACAGATGGCTTTAGCACTGAAATCTATTGTGGAGTTTCTCAAACTCGGTTCCGGAATTCTATTTTAATATAATATGCAACAAACTCTAATGAGTTTTCCGTGTTTAGTTAGTTTACTCTCCTGCAAGTTTGATAATATTGTGATCAAATACAATTGATATTTACAGTTTGATGACATTGTTTCCTTCTCTTAATATAGGTATATCTGCTGCGCTTCTTACGGCGATGGGTTCTCGTTTCAAGAAATCAGGGAAGGTCTTTCCAGCAGGTGTTGTGTCCCTTGTGTCACTCATAATGACTGGTGGTTACTTGCATGGAATTATGCGTAGTAGTTCGCACTAGAATGTAAATAAAATGAAAACAGTGAGATATCCTGTAAACTGCGCTGAATATGACTCCCTCTTTGTTGTGAATCTTGTGGTTTGTACTGTAGATCTGAGGTTTATGTTTGTCATACAGATAAACATTTGTTGTGAAATAAAAGTGATGAATGTGAACCTTCGTTTGGCTGGCTGTTCAACACGCATTGCTCTTTTTTTGTTCCTGGTTGTGTTTGAAGCTATAGAGTTGTGCTTTTAGAATTGTTATGTGAATGCAGAAACCCATCGAAATTTTACTTTTACAACGTTAGTTTTTTTTAATTATCAATTTTATAAGTTTTATCCTGTTTGTAACTTTTGAATTTAATCTGATTTTTAATATAAGAAAATTTTATTTTTTTATTTATTAGATAAGTAATATATCTGGCTTAAATGTATTTATTATTAAATACTTTTGAAAATTAAGTTTTTTTTATATTAAAGGCTAGAGGGAGTATATATGTATAAAATTTAAGAGGAAGTATATATGTATAATGATATTGTATGTGTTTTTTTTTTTTTTGATCAAATGATATTGTATGTGTTGAAATATATGAATATTTATTTGTATAGTATAAAATACGTGTTAAATGGATATTTAAAAAAATAGAGTTAAGTTACACATCACAATATCAACTCTTAATTAAATTGTTATCGCAATCAATACATAAACTTGCATCGTGGGGTGGTTTTTAACCATTTTTTTTTTTTGTTGTTGCTAGAAATCACCCTCAAAACCGTTTTTTTTTTTTTAAATTTAAGTAGTTATCCATATTGATTTGCTTTTTGTTTTGTTTGTTTTTAAGTTTTTATTGTCTTGTGCGGTGTTTGTTGGTTTTCCGTCTTAGTATGATGTTTGTTGGTTTCTCGTCTTAGTATGATGTTTGTTGGTTTTTTCGTCTTAGTATGGTGTTTGTTGGTTCAGATTGACATATTCACTTTAAATCATTGCAAATCTGAGGAAGACTTGGGCGTCAATGTTGCAAATTCAGAAGTATGAATATTCTGGTGACTTTTATTTTGTCATATTTGTAGGCACTTTTATGTTGCTGTATGCTATTAACCTAGGTGTTGTAAGATTGTTTTAGCGATCTTGAATTTGTAATGATCGATGTATTTTTCAATTTGAATGACTCTTTTTTAGTAAAAAAAAATTGAATTATGTTTGGAAGTAAAAAAAAACGTAAATTCTTATTGAATATGTATCATATCCTATATGATATAATCACGTAATTATGAGAATGTATCATATCATATATATCATATATGATATAATCACGTAATTATGAGAATGTTAGGTCGTTGGTTGTAAGTAACACGTAGTACTGAAATACAATGTCAAAAGAGTAAGAGTTCTTGCGCCGCTTTTTGATTGTAATGAAAACTAAGAGTTTCCACATTTTCATAAAAGAGTGTGAGTGTGGGTAAAAGAGTTAGTTCATAAGAGTATAATTTGTCTTGAAAGTTGGAATATGTAAATTCATGCGCTTGTAGGTACTGCAATTGATCATTTGAATGATCGTGATTATTTTAATGATAATTCTAATGTTCGATAAAATTATGATGATTGATATTTTTTCAGTTGTCTCGTGTGATGTTATTAATCTTGAAGTTATCTTCAGTCTCATCAGGAAGAAGATTCAAGGTTTGAGTGAAGTGCTAAAGTCAAAGATAATGTAGAAAGGAATTTGAAGCTCCAAAATTGTAAAAGAGAGGAAGTGTAAAAATTCGTCTAGTCGATTTTGCACTTAGCAAAAAGTTTGAGTGACCAGAGTATTGTAAAAGTGTTTGAGTAACTTATAAGTTATTAAGATAATTCTCACACACTCACCAAATATTTTTTAAGGACCATCTCATTTTGATAAAATCACTATTTTTTTCCAAATAACTAGTAGGTTACTAGACCAATTAATTACTTATGATTGAAAATTATACTGAATAATCGATTATCAATTATATATAGTTGATTATCTCATTTGTAACACCTCATAATCGATTATTTCGGTTGATAATCAATTAGTAACAACCCAATTTGAAATCTTTGCTTTTTAACACTACATAATCAATTATGTGATGTCCATAATCGATTACAAGCATTAAAAAATCTAGGCTTAAATGCACTTTAAGTCCCTCTATTTTAGTTTTTCTAAACTTTTGGCCCTCCTATTTAAAATCTCAGCTTTTTAGTCCCCCTATTAAACTTTGACCGGGTTTTTTTTTGTCCCTCCTCATTTTTGAGTATGTGGCAATTGAGAAAGCTGATCTGGCGGAAAATAATTGCTGCCACGTCATTTGTTTGAAATTAAAAACTTAAAAAAATACTTATATTAATTCTAAAATAATTTATTTAATAACTTAAATAGTAATATGGATTAAAATTTATATGAAAATTCAAAAACCAAAACCATTTCCCCTGATTTCTCAGAAGAGCATATCTCTAATTGTTTCGTGTTCTTCAGCTACGCTCTTCACCTTCAAAATTTCGTCGTTCTTAAATTCCACCATTAGCGTTTGAAATCCAACCATTTTCTCAAACAATCATGTCCCGGTTTTCTCAAGGAAGCAATCGCAGCAAATCGTCGTTCATCCGTGACGAATGTAGATGTGGGTTGGATGCACCACTGATGACGGCATGGATCGATGCTAATCCAGGACGCCGTTTCTATGGGTGTGGAATGTACAAGGTATCAAAGCTTTGTAAGCCTTGTAATTCATCTCATTCGAATTTATTTCCGTTTGATTGAAAAGTCATATTTTTTCTGCATTTTTTGTAGATCCAGGGACACAAAATGTGCAATCATTTTGTTTGGTACGATGAAGAGTTGACTCCAAGAGCAAAAGAGTTGATTTCTTCACTGAATGAAAGCTTAATTATAGAGAAGAATAAAGTTAATGAATGCAAGTTGAAAGAGGAACAATTGACAATGAAGATGAATTTTGTGAAAATGCAGTTGAAGTTTACAATTGGGATGGGCATTGTGTTGTTAATGGGACTAGTTGCAACAAGTGTAATGAAGTAGGAATGAAGCTGAAAGTGTAATGGTGTTATGGTGTTAATGGGATTATTGCATTGTGTTGTTATGGTGTTGTTGTTTAGTTTAATAGGATTTTGAAACAACTTTGTTGTGGTGTTGTTGTTTAGTTGCTTAGGTTTTTGAAATAACCCTACTGTAAAACAAGGATTATGAATGAAAAAATGTTGTTCCAATTTTGTGTCAACTATTAAGATTGGCTTTTGGTTGTATATTATGATGTGCATAGGGTGGGGTGGCTGCCATCACTTTACTGAGTTAAAAGTACCCGGTTCACCACTTAAAAACTAGTTAACTTTAGTGAATAACATGTACTTTAATGTGCTAAAGTGATAATGTCATTTTGCATGAAAATTTAATGTGCTAATATGCTAATGTGCTAATAACATGTACTTTGAAAACTTAAAAACTAGTTAACTTCAGTGAATAACATGTACTTTGAGGCACTCTTCAAGGAATTTAATGTGCTAATGTCAGCCTAAAATTTACAGTTGTGTATTATAGTCCCGTGTTTTCCTCATCCACATCATGTACCACATCATTTGACAAACTCATAAATAATTCACCAAAGGAAACCTTGTCCAAATACTGGTTTGAACTCTTTTCTTCCTTAAATTCTCCCCAGTCTTTTTTGGTCTTATCAAGTACACTGAGCTTTGATTTCTTGATTTGTTCAAGGACAGCATCCACAGCAGAAGGTGCAGGGGCTTTGGCTCTTTCAATTGATGATTGGCTTTTGGTTGTATAATAATTCTGTTATCATTATCAAACATTTGCCAAACAACAAAATAACTTGCAGAACATACATTTGCCAATATCAATAACTTTCAATGTTACAGAACTTGCAAAACATACATTTGACAATATCAACATTATGTTTTCATTTTAAACATCAAAATAGAAGTTGGAATTACATTTGCCAAACATAAAAATAACTTGGGCATTATCAAAATAGCAGTATTGTCATAATTGAAACTAGGGATTACATACAATTGTCATCAGAATGACATCAAAATAACTTGGCATTACAACTGCCATACTATTGTTGAGATTGTTGTGTTGGCTGAGGTGCTTGAGACGAGTTGTCAACTTCCGATGCATTTGTATTTGTACTCTTCTTCTTCATCTTTCCACACTTTGCCTTCTTGTTATTTCCACCTTTTGGGATGGCCCGGTCAGCAACCCTCTTTCCCTTACAACTTCTTTTATTGTGACCCATTGCTCCACACTTATGGCAAGTAACTGTTGGCAGCTTTCTAGGAAGAACATGTGGGTTTCTAGGCTCATCATTGACCTTGTTTCGCATCTTTTTGGGTCGTCCAATTGCCCTTCTCATAACTGGTGGGTTGATTGATACTTGGTCATCAAGAGGCCACATTTGTGGCCCATTGGTAGGTAAGATTATATGTGAGTATGTCTCCTTGAAAGTAGTCTTCCTGTACACAGAGAATGACATGAAACAATACATATGTTATGCATATAATGACAACTAACAATACACATGTTAAGCATATAATGGATATATGTTGGAACAAACCTGTAATATTCAGAGACATATTCTTCTGGATTTTTATTGCTTTGCCATATGCAAGTTATGGCATGATAACATGGGATTCCAGTTAAATCTCATTTCCTACATGCACATGTCTGTTGTTTTAGATTGACGATATGTGTTTCGTTTCCATTTGTCACACCATATATGGCCAAATCATCATCACCATGCCAGGTAGGTGTCCAGTTCTCTGCAACCTTCTTGTTCTTTTCAATCACCAACTGTATTCTCGGGCAAATATCACCATTATACTTACTTAATGCATCTCTTTGACTAGTAATCCTCTTAGTTAAATAATGCTTAATCCCTTCTAACATAGTGATGATTGGTTTATCTCTATATTCTAGAATTGCCCTATTAAAAGCCTCACACATGTTATTTACCTGTAGGTCACATTTAGAATAAGTCCTGAAGTGTGATCTGCTCCAATATCGTGCCGGGATATCTTTCATTTCCTTCCAAGCAACTTCATTCAACCTTTTCATCCTTAGCATTGCCCTCTCCCATGTTGCAACGGTTGTAGCCCTTGTTGCACTCCACATAACCTCTTTCAATTCCAACCCAGGATATTTCTTCTTCCAGTTTCCATATAGATGTTTCACACAAAGGCGTTGTTCCACATGAGAACTCACACTCTGAACTGCTGGTACAAGGCCCTGACATCGATATACATTGATAGCAAAACAATATCAAAAGAATATTGAGTAAAACTTATACATTGATATCAAAAGAATGTTACATTTAGAGGTTACCTTTTGTTGGTCTGAGATGAAAGCATAGGCCCTATGGTTTATGCTTTCTAGGTCTTCCATTGGAATGTTGATGAACCACTCCCAAGAGTCTTTTGTCTCAGCCTCCACAACAGCATAAGCAATAGGATATATCTTGTTATTTCTATCCATCCCCACAGCTGCCATCAGTTGTCCACCAAAGTCGCCTTTCAAAAAACAAGCATCCAAACCGATAAGTGGCCTACAATATTTTGCAAATCCAGACTTACGCGCATCTAAGCACACATAAATCCTCTCAAACATAGGGCCTTCATTAGAATCAGCACATTGCACCACAACATTACTATTAGGGTTTGACTTTAGTAACTCTAGTGCATAACGCCTTAAATGGGTGAATTGGTCCATTCCAGCACCTTGGATTAAATCCATAGCCCTTCTTTTGGCCCTATATGCTTGATCATGAGACAACTTCACTCCCCATCTCTCAACAGCTTCAGCAATCAATCCCACTAGTTTCATGTTAGGGCTATGTCTTAGAATATCTGCAAATTTATTGGCAAGCCATGTTGTCTTTGCCTGCCTATTATATGGAGTTCTATGGCATGTGTGTTCATCAATTAAACTTGCAACTTGCCAGAATTGGTTCCCTACCCGTTTAGTGATTCTCATGTACATTTTACTACCATCGATACATTTTACTACCATCCTCTTTCCATCATTTTTCTGTAGAGCAACATTTTTCTTCATCTTCATTGCATACTCCTTCAAAGCATCCCTAACCATCTCTTTATTGTTAAACATCATACCTAGTTGAAACTTGAATATCTCTCCACTTTTATAAGCCGGAAACTTCTCATGTTCCTCATCATCATCACTATCAGGAGGTGTAAGCAGCACATCAGAGTCATCATCAACATCAGAATTGTTCACCTTAGCACCTAAGTTCTCAAAAGGTATGACTGTTGTCCAATCTAAGTCAACAATCTCATCACTACACTCATACTCAGTGTCACTAAAACTGTCCAAGTCACCTTCACTTCCGACATAGTCAGCATCATCATCATTTACGTCTTCACTCCCTACTGGTACTTCATCCTCGACATTTTAATTTTCAACTTGAACATCATCATCCGTGATGGGAGCACAATCATCATTAACTTCCACTTCCTCATCATCCGAGTTTGGAGCACAATCATCATTAATTTCAACTTCTATTTCCTCATCAATCACATCAGGAATACCAATGGAATGCTCTACATACACATCAACCAATTCATATCCAGAGACATCCGCAACAAATTTTACCACATCAGCGTCACAATTAAGCGGTCTAAGGCCACGAGAAAAGCTAAACTTGGGGTTCCAGTACCACATACACTTGATATTCATATACCCCTCACTTCTTATCAAACCTTCCAACTGCATATATGAAATATAATCCACATCCCACTCCCAATTCATTTCAGAGACTTGTCCATTAACGTACCATTTAACAGGTTTGTCAACTAATTGTCCCCTATGATGAATTCTTAATCTAATGGTTTGAGTCTGAGATGGTCTGAAAAACAAATTACAATACATGTTCAGTTCAGAAATTAGCATATACCCTAAACCCATACAAACAAATTTTCACATACCTCAAACAAAATTTCACTTCTTTGTTTTTCCATATCTGAGGAGGGTTATTCATCTTTGGACCAATGGTGGATTTCTTCACGTCAATCCAATGGTAGATTCAGACCAAGCTTCAAATATGTAAATCCTTCACGTATCAATGGAAAGAGATTATGAACGCACACGATAGAGAGAGATTAAGAACAAAGGGTGAGAATGAAATTCAGAAATTTATTTGGGAACGAAGGATGAGAATGAAGAACGCGAAATGAAATTCTGAAACTGATTTGGGAACAATTATTTTACTTATATGTTTTCATTTTTAATTGATTAAGTTAATATATTATTATTAAATAAATGATTTTGATATAATTCAAAATTAAATAAATTATTTCAAAATTAATATAAGTGTTTTTTTAAGTTTTTAATTTCAAACAAATGACGTGGCAACAATTATTTTCCGTCAGATCAGCTTTCTCAATTGCCACATACTCAAAAATGAGGAGGGACCAAAAAAAACCCGGTCAAAGTTTAATAGGGGGACTAAAAAGCTGAGATTTTAAATAGGGGACCAAAAGTTTAGAAAAACTAAAATAGGGGGACTTAAAGTGCATTTAAGCCAAAAGTCTATTGATCATTTTCCTTTTTGAGTTACATTCTCTCCTATGAAAAGGAGAACGTCTTGTCGCTATTTCTCACACTATAATTCAATTTTTAATCATTTTCTCTCATTTTCGTTGGACATAAGACTCTAACCACCAGAGAGAGGGGTTGTGTTGGTGAGAAAAATCATTTTTAAAATAAAATCTTTTGCAAAGTTGGAGTTTAAAAGTCTTTTGTAAAACCAGCGGAAATAAGAAAATGGAAATCCAGAGAAAATAAATAATTGGAAAGTAAAGAGTTAACGTGAGACAATAACATCAAAGATTTATAAAAGTTTGATATAATGAAATGACATACTCTTCTTTCCAAAAAGTTTTTTTTCAAGAGTTTTCAATATGATAATGAGAGCTTTTAACATGATTTGCCTTTGAACCTCCTCTTACACGGATTTGATTTTTTCAATTGCTAACTTTTCAACCAACAACGGAGTTTTAACTACGGAGACCTCCATAACCAACATGATTTTTCCAAAATAGAAAGTTTTGCTTTCTAACCACTCTCAATCATCGAGAGACTACTCTAATCGATTTTATACCTTATAAAATGAAGTAATCGATTATCCTTTATGTATAATTGATTATCCTTTTGTAAAACATACTTCTAATTGATTAAACAATTTCATAATTAATTGACTAGGCTTTTAAAACATTTTAGGTGATTTTCATAAAAGAATAAAGGTTTTTCAAATGGTTGAAAGTTTGTGTGTGACCTGCCTTAGTAAAGTCGAGAGTTAGTCTTGTGCCTTTATAAACACTAATCACTCAACACATATACGACAAACTTTCACATTTTCTTTGTTTCTCAACTTTGAAACTTTTGGTTTCTTGTCACATTATCTTTGAAGTTAACACTTCTAGAACCTTGAATATTCTTCTGATGAGGCTTAAGATAACTCTTCATGATAATCTCCATCATCAGACAAACCATTTGATCCTAAATTTTTGCTGACTTCACCAAAAGTCGCTTAACATAAGATGTTGTCTCCCACAGTTAGACATAAATAACCATATGATATTCAAATAGATGCATTTCTTATCCCTACAGATTTATCTATAGATTCTTCATCCTCAACATTGAAGTCAACATGTTTTATGATTTTCGAAACCAAATAACCATATGATATTCAAATCGTTTTCTTTTTTCTCTCTCACCATCATGTGATGGATCAGAGCACGACCCAATTTGTCTCGATTCTACTAATCAATGACTAATTTATTTTGTCTCTGTTTTTCTTATAATAATTTTGTCCTTTTCATTTTTTTTTCTAAACCAAGCCGAATATTTAGTTTTTGTTTGAATATGAAGTGATTGATTATGAAGTGAGAAATATTAATTTTGAAAGTATTTATTAATTATACCGTAACAAACTGATTTTAAAAGTATTGACAATTAAAAGTGTTTTTTTTTAGTTTACATTTTGTACACACATTTAAGTAAAAATGTATTAACCAATTTTTTAGTATGTTTGAAAAATCGCTTGTCTCTCTCGCCACAAAACCAAACACAGCCCTAACGTTTGTGCAGAAGAAAAAAATAAAACAAATGAGCGGTGGGGTGTATATATAAAATAAAACATGTGCTAAAAGTAACCTATTCATTATTCCTTGAAATTTAGTTTACAAAGGTTAGAATAGAAGAACAGAAGAAAAGAAGTAAAAAGACCCGCCGAAACATAAACCCTGCCCTGAACGCATAAACCTCACCGCGGCACCAAAAATGGTGAAGCTCTACCTCCGCTACGAGCCGGCGGCCTCCTTCGGTGTCATAGCCTCCGTCGATTCCAACATCTCATATGACAGCTCCGGCAAGCATCTTCTCTCTCCCGCTCTCGAGAAAATCGGAGTCTGGCACGTCCGCCAAGGTATCTGCACCAAAACCCTAACTCCTTCCGTTCCATGTCGCGGTCCTTCCCTCGCCGTCACTTCCATAGCCTCCTCCCCTTCCATACTGGTAATCACGTCACGAACATCTCTCTCTCTTTCTCTCTATTGTGAAGTGAATTTGTTATTTATTTCCTCTAACTGTTTAGGTTGTTGTTGTTGTTGTAGATTGCTGGAGGTTATGGTGATGGTAGCATAAGGATTTGGGATTCTGAAAAGGGGACTTGTGAGACTACTTTGAATGGACATAAAGGAGCTGTCACTGCTCTTCGTTACAATAAGGCTGGCTCGTTACTTGCTTCTGGTAGTAAAGATAATGATGTTATTCTGTGGGATGTTGTTGGAGAAACCGGTCTCTTTCGCCTTCGTGGTCATCGCGATCAGGTTTGGTGTTCGCTCTTAAGTTCAAATGCAGAGTTTAGTTTTCAGTTTAGGCCTGTTTGGATAAATAACTTAAATGCTTATATCATAAGCACTCATCATATATTACTAACTGTTTATGTATAAGTAAGAAGTTATTTCTATAACAAGAGATAAAATAAGTTTAATTTTTTTTTTCATAAGCTAACTTCGAGAGCTTATGTCATAAGTTGTTTCTATTAGCTCTTTCAAACCGTCTTACAGATGGTTATGCCAGTATATAAACTCAAATAAGTCAATTTAAATGAATGTTTAATTAAGTTTTTGTTAAATTAGTTTTGTTCATTTGTGGCAGGTAACTGATGTTGTATTTGTGGGTTCTGGGAAAAAATTAGTTAGTTCATCCAAAGACAAGTTTTTGAGAGTGTGGGATATTGATACCCAGCATTGTATGCAAATTATTGGGGGGCATCATAGTGAAATATGGTCATTGGATGTTGATCCTGCTGAGAGGTATCTTGTTACTGGTTCAGCGGACAAGGAACTTCGTTTTTATACAATTAAGCAAGATTCTGTGGACAGGGAGAGCATAAATGATGGTGGAGATTCTTCTGTTTCAAATAAATGGGAAGTTTTGACGCATTTTGGTGAGATTCAGCGGCAGAATAAAGATAGAGTTGCTACTGTCCAGTTCAACAAGGCTGGGAATCTGCTAGCATGTCATGTTGCGGGAAAGATGGTAGAAATATTCCGTGTATTGGATGATGCTGAAGCAAAGCGTAAAGCCAAACGTAGGGTTAACCGCAAAAAAGAGAAAAAGCATGGTAAAGAAGAGGCTATAGAGGGAGCTGAAAATGGAGTTGAGAGTAATGAGAACAAAGAGGATAATTCTACTGTGACTGATGGACCCGTAGAAAAAAGTAAAATAACAGTTACCGTGCCTGATGTTTTTAAATTGTTGCATACTATTAGAGCTAGCAAAAAGATATGCTCCATTTCTTTCTGTCCCGTCACTCCAAAGAATTCATTCGGAACTTTAGCATTGTCCTTAAACAATAACCTAATTGAGTTCTACTCCATTGAAAACAGTGAAACCAAAAAAACACTTGATATTGATCTTCAGGGGCACCGCTCTGATGTTCGAAGTGTCACACTTAGTTCTGACAGCACTTTTCTAATGTCAACCAGTCATAATGCAGTAAAGATCTGGAACCCAAGTACTGGTTCCTGCTTAAGGACCATTGATTCTGGATACGGGCTTTGCAGTTTAATTCTTCCCACTAACAAGTATGGACTTGTTGGAACTAAAGATGGAAGCTTAGAAATTATTGACATCGGAAGTGGTACTCGTGTTGAAGTTATTGAAGCTCATGGAGGCTCTGTGCGGACAATTGCTGCCCTGCCGAATAAACTTGGCTTTGTCACAGGAAGTGCAGATCATGAAGTTAAATTTTGGGACTACCAAATTAAGCAAAAACCTGGTCAAGTGTGTTCTTCATATCATTCCCTATTTTATAAAGTTTTTTTTTTAATTTTTTATTTTATAATAAGGGAATACAATAACTTACTTTTTCAATTCATATACTCCACATATAAAACATAGGTAGAAGTATGGAAGATCTTTTGTATATAGTTTTTTTACTTGGAGACTCTTCTGCAATAGTTTTTCTGTTTTATATTTGTTCTCTAGAACTAGAGTTGGTATGTAAACATATAAGTAGAAATTTAAAACTCTTGGCCACGGGACAAAACTTGAGACAGACACTCCGACACGGATAAAGTCTAAAACATCTGACACTGACACACTGCTACATATATGATAGTATTTAACCTTCATTTATCCATCTACTATTAAAAGAGCTAAAAAATATTCTACAACAACAACCAAGCCTTAAACATGTGTTGAAACAATGTTAATGATAGACTAAGACAATAAATTTGATTAAAATATTTTAGCTTTTAAAAAGCTAAAATATTTTAATCAAATTTAATGTCTGCAGTCTTTCATTAACATTGTTTCAACACGTTTTAAGCTAAACTCATGTTTAACCCTTTTAGATGTTTGTGAGATTTGTATAAAACTATATAAGGTGTGTTGAAGGAAATACTTTTTATTTTTATTTTTTTAAACACTTGTTTGAATTGTCCGACATGTGTCGTATGAGTGTCGGACACTATTCAAAGAGTGTCGAAGCAAAGAAAAAACCATTTTTTTGAGACAATTGTCTGAGTTTTCCGACACGTGTCATATGGGTGTTATACACCGCAGCACGCCACCTCCTAGAGGTTCTGTGCTTCATAGTTCTTCAGTCTTCACTATTTGGGTGTGAGGGAACTTCAGCATTAAGGCATTCTTACTTAATATGTGGAAATATATCTATCAATCAACCATTTGTTTATTTTAATAACACTAATCGTTCTGTTTCAGGCTACTAAGCAACTCACTGTGTCAAATGTCAAGACTATGAGAATGAATGATGATGTTCTTGTGGTTGCAATTAGTCCTGATGCCAAATATATTGCTGTTGCCCTGTTAGATAGTACTGTAAAGGTCAGATTTATTAACCCTATCTTGTTTGCCTTTTGTGTCTGTGTAAGTGTTTTCGGGTTCCTCGTTCCTAATTTCTAGTATTTGGTTTGCTAAAATTTCTTAATAAGTTTCACTTTGTTTTTTGTTGTTTTTATTGCCACTTGTCAACCTCAGAGTGTATGGTCTCATTGCAGAAGTATTTTACTGTATTTGGCAATTTGGGAACTTCAGCATTATTTCTATTTTGTAGATTGGGTGAAACTGGGGTAGAGATTAACTGGATTTTGAATCTTGTAGCTCACATTGGATGTTTTTTTGGGAATATAATATGTGATTCAGGATCAGTTGACAACTTTACTGAGTACAGCCTAGTTCGGTTTAGCTTCTAGCTTATAGGAGCTCAATAAAAATAAGTTCATAGTTCTTATGACTTCTTTTATAAATGTATACATACTTATGGAGAAACTAAATGAGAGGCTTTTCTAAACAAAGTTAAAATTAAAACTAAAGCAGAGGATAATGCTTAGCTGTTGTCGTTGTTGTTGTTGTTGTTGTAAAGCAGAGGATACTTTTGATTTATATGAGAAATTATTATTACACGATTCTTTTAATATTTTCTCTGTAAGTGCTTCCTGAGAAGTTTATCCAAGCTGGTTCAATTATATTTCCGGATAATACATCTAATAGGAAATGCCAATTTCTAAAAGTTGGTTCAATTATATTTCCGGATACTACATCTAATAGGAAATGCCAATTTCTAAGTATGGTGGACATCTGTATGTGCTCTATTGAATGTTGACTCTATGTTACATTATTTCTATTATTGTTGATGAGTTATTTATTTTCAGATTCACTTTGTAGACACATTCAAATTCTTCCTTTCATTGTATGGCCACAAGCTTCCTGTTCTGTGTATGGATATCTCATCAGATGGAGATTTAATTGTGACTGGCTCTGCTGATAAAAATATAAAGATCTGGGGTTTGGATTTTGGTGACTGTCATAAATCCATTTTTGCGCATGGTGACAGGTGCTACATAATTCTGTCTTGATAATCATTTTTCTTTTATTTTTTAGTTCTTTTATGCATTAAAGAGTATGAAATAAAGCTGTATTTGAAGTATCTTATGTAATTTACTTTTCAGTGTTATGGCAGTCCAATTTGTCCCCAAGACGCATTATGTGTTTAGTGTTGGAAAAGATCGCGTTGTAAAATATTGGGATGCTGATAAATTTGAGCAGCTGTTAACTCTTGAAGGACATCATGCAGATATTTGGTGTCTCGCTGTCAGTAATCGGGGTGATTTTATTATCACTGGATCTCATGACCGTTCAATCCGCCGTTGGGATCGTACCGAAGAACAATTTTTCATTGAGGTATGCATATCTTGTAGGTTATGGAGCGATACACCATTACTTCTTTAATGCAGATTATAGGGACATTGCTTCTAATAATGGGAAGTTTGAAGGAATGCCCGAAGGATATTGCTTAGAATCAAAATTGAAAATATTTTTTATTGAAAAATGCATCTTTTAAAGTTATTAATGTATTAAATGTTATACTTTTAAATAAATGATTTTTTTTTATTCCTTACGTCCTCAGTTTAGCAAGACTCTTATTGATAATAGGCACACTTCTGCTAAAATGTGTTGGAAAAAAATATTATTTCATTGGTATATGATTAACCATTTTAATTGCAGGAAGAAAAGGAGAAGAGATTAGAGGAAATGTTTGATGCTGATCTTGACAATGCATTTGACAACAAATATGTAACAAAGGAAGAAATACCAGAGGAGGGAGCTGTGGCTGTAGCTGGGAAAAAAACCCAGGAAACCCTTACCGCTACTGACTTAATTATTGAGAGATTAGACATTGCAGAAAATGAGAAAAAGCGCATTTCTGAACATCAGGTTATATTCAATCTTTGTTGGAGGGTTTCTGTTTTCTAAGATGTATTATCTCGTAAATGAATCTGCAGGGCATGTGCAAATAGTTAGATATACATATATACATTTGTCTTCTGTCAGTGTCTGAATGATAGAGAACAAATCTGACCTAAAAGACCGCATTAGCGATTACTTGCCAAACATTAATGAATTTGGTTGATCTTTAACGAGTTGACAGGCAGAATCTGTTCTAGATTAGAAAGTCCTAATCATCTTCTATGAATCCTGAACAAATTGTTCCATAAAGCATTTTGATGCCTGTGAAATTGGAACAATTTGGTTGTTCCATTAAGCATATTGTTAAACCTATTAATTACCTACTGCTATCCCTAAAAATCTAAACTTTTGATTTCCAAAATTAATTTTCAACTTGAAAGTGCTGGCAAACTACTTCAGCTGATGAAATATGCATATGCAATAACTACTGCTCTAAGGGAAGTAGGCTTAGTAACATGGAACATCATTTGAAATCTATCGAAATCCCAAAATTCAGTGAAATTATTTTTTTGCATGTAAAATTACAAAATATCTTCAATTCAACTTGGATGTGCTAGATAATAAAGAGACGAGGAAGACAGTTTTGTATCTTGTTTTGTAAGGTTTAATGTTGCTGTAATTTTTTTGATTTTGCATTTCAGGAGGAGGAAAAAAACAATAAAAATATTGTTTTCCAGGCAAATCCGCTCATGACTGGCCAGTCATCTTCTGATTATGTTCTAAGTGCATTTAAAGATGTTCGCTCAAATGATTTGGAGCAAACATTATTGGTATGTTTGGATTTACATTTTTATTGAAGGTTCTAAATTCTCATGCAGGAATATAACACATATCATTTTACTTTTTTTGGGTCCAGTCTAACAGCACTATGATGAAAATTAATTTGCCTTTGATCTGTAATGTAGCATTCAACTTCATAAAATTTCTCACCTTATGTTAATTATTCTGTAGCACAGTAATAATATATTTACATCTCTTATTTAGCTTGTTTACTTGTCCAGAGCCAAGCATGATTTTGTCCCCACTGTTAAAAACTACATCAACACTACTCTAAAAGAAGTAATTGGTTATACATTTTTAATACTTAATTGATGTGTGTGTGTGTATTGGTTTTACGTTTCAGTTAATACTGAATATGTATGTGAGTGTGTACATTTTAGTTAATGTTGATTTTATTTTCTGTTATGTCAGTTTATGTTGATTTTATCACTTAAAATTTTTTATTGGTTATACATTTCAGTTAGTATTGAATATGCATGTGTGTAAGTCTGAACTGTAAATGTAATTTGCTTAATTTAACACATTCATTATTTTTTGTGTAAGTTGAACACTCTTTAAACACTGATCATATAAGTTAAGTTACAGGGAAGTCTTGATACAATGCTTAAACTTGCAGTCGCCATGATTAGGTTTACGTCATATGTATAAGTTATGCAATAAGCACCTTGCTATGCTAGGTTGTCAAAAGCGGCAGACAGCGCTAATTTCATGGAAAAACAGTTGCTGGTGGCTTCCAGAAAGCCCCCCAGTGCATTGCAGTATAGTTGCACGGCCAGATTGATGGGTGTCTCGGGTCATTATTATAGTTTTGCAATAAAATATTCTAATATCAGCCATTCTGCAATGTGCTTTACCTCTCCCCGTTATGGAGCCAGCCGCTATCTGCTACAGTCCAGGATTGACAACCTAGCTTGTAAATAAATGATATGGCTACCTACATTAAATCTACCCACAATGGACCAGTCCCTTTCTCTAGGCCCTGTTACTAGGCTGTCTTTTTTGTATAAAGACATGGATATCTATGAATTTTTTCTTCATATTATATTTATTATATTGTCTACAATAAGAGCATCAGTGCACCTAGTATTAGTGCAGTGGCCAGAGGTTTAAGAGATGTCAGTGTTCTTACCTTAAAAATATAAGAAAATGTTAGATATTCTTGTTTCATGAAGAAGTGTTCCACCCACTAAAAATCAGAAGCAATCCTTGACCTAATTTTAGTTTTTATAAGAAAGACTGTTTACATCAACTTTATCGTATTTATGCAGGCTTTACCGTTTTCAGATGCTTTGAAACTTCTGTCATACTTGAAAGAATGGACTTCGTATTCTGATAAGGTTACTTGTCCTTTCGAAACTTCACCGTCCTTCAATATGTTGTTGTATTTCTCCTATAATAATAATAATAATAATAATAATAATAATAATAATAATATTAATAATAGCTGGTTTATAAAAACTTGCTTAAAGTATTTTTTGCAAGCTGAGCATTTATCTCATCTATTCCTGACAATTGCAGGTTGAGCTTGTTTGCCGGATAGGCACACTACTATTGCAAACACATTACAATCAGTTGCTTGCAACACCAGCTGCTAGGCCTATCTTAACTGCTTTCGGTGACATTTTCTATGAACAAGTCAAGGTAAATATGCTAAGGTTTTCAGTGCAAGTTTTAAAAAGTATTTTATTCATCTTAGAACTCATACAGTTTGATAATTTTTTTGGCTGGTTTAATTTGATTACGCCTGATTTTTTATTAACCTTTTGTATTAATTTTTCGTTTAATATATTTTATAAATTTTACAATATTTAAAAATAGTACATTTAAGAAACTCCAATTTGATCACATTTCAACCATGATCAGCATCAATACTTCAATGCTGGTCTAGTTTGTAAAACATTGTTTAACATTCAATCTGTTATCACATTTCACCCATGATCAGCATCAATACTTTGATACTGTTCTATTTTTTTAAAACATTGTTACCATTAATCTGTTACCAGGAAGCACGTTTTGAATTTTAAAAAGGTGCTTTATATTGTTATTTTAAAATCTCAGTTGTCTTAGATTATCTAATAATTTATATAGAAATAATTTTTTTATAGTGGGCAATTTTGATAGAGATTTTGTAAAATGTTTTTGGAATGTATAATTTTGTGCATGGTTACATATTTTTTTTTGGATATTTTCTATGGTACTTTTTGATTGACATTGTTTCAACTCTTCGGCATTTGTGGTTGTCTTGTAAAAGATGGCATGTGGCAACGACAGAAGATTTTTTAAATTGAATGTTTCTGTTATTTCCAAATTTTCGCAATCTGTTCTTGACAAACTTGTTTGAACCTTGTGTCAGGGGTGGAAAGATGTCTTTGGTTTTAACCTTGCAGCCATGGATCATATCCAGGTTAGTATAAAAGATTCTTAATCCGTTGCTCAACAGTGATAGTAAAGCTAATTCAATTTTTGAATCATCTTTCAGCAATTGATGGCTTCAAGATCAGATGCTCTTTTCCAAGATGCAAGATCAAAATTGCTTGAGATACGTGCTCAACAATCTAAACGTTTACAAGACAGATCAGATACTGGAGAATTCTTGAGGAAGAAGAAAAAGAAGACATAGTATTTTGTTTTGTTTTGGTCATGATCTTGAGCTGGATCATGTTTTTGATATGGGTATTTCAATCACTGAGCAGAAATCAATCTCAAGCATAGCAGATTTCAGAGCAGAATTGTCATACACCTTCAGTGAAAAGATAATGATAATAGAGGTTTGATCCCCAGAAAGGCATAACTCGTCCACGTGATTCCTTTTGCAAGAAGATTGCTATGTCAATATGCGCTTTATCTTGATCTGAAGTGGGTATCTTCATTGGGAAGCAAGAGTTTCCAAGTATTCTATTGTTACTGATGCAGGTTGCTCAGAAAAGGTTTGTACTTTAAGTTGTTTTATTTGTAATCATTCAAATTTATATAAAAATTTAAGTTAATATTTTTCTCAGGGCTAATTCACCCTGTTGGTGATTAAAATTTTCCTTAGTTTTGCATCTATTATACATCTTTCCCTTGTTTGGTTAATGAATCAACTTTTAATATAATAAAACTAAGACTAAATTACAGTTTTGGTCCCCATGTTTTGGGTTTTTCACGATTTTGGTCCCCCTATTTTCTTTTTAAACAATTTTGGTCCCCCAACCCAATTTTTGACCATGAATAGTACATGTCCGTACATGAACAGTGCATGAACAGTTGCATCAAAATTGGGATGAAGGACCAAAAACTGTTTAAAAAGAAAATAGGGAGATCAAAATCGTGAAAAACTCAAAACAGAGGGACCAAAACTGTAATTTAGCCTAAAACTAATGACTATCAAAATTACTTAAATGGAAAATACAATGGTTAAAACTTTAAAATAGCAAATTTATCTCGGTAATTTGCGTATTTAATGCCTTGGAAATTAAAATATTAAAATTTTTATAAAATATTTTTTTTTAGGAATGATTAATCATTACCCTGAGGCACTGGTTAGCAAGACTCTTACTTAATTAGCCAAACTAAAATAGTCTAAAAATTGTTAATTCCCTAAATATCATTACATATCTTAATTATTACTTATCATTTATTAATTAATTTTCTGCTTACTAATGTTTTTCACTATTACACGTATTGGAATAAATATTTCCAATTTTCCATAGCCCAACTTTTATGTTACAGCATTGAAAACGTTCAAGTTTCTTGAAAATTTATAAAATTTGAATTTTGCTTTTAAACAATCAAAACCTTTCCAATTTCTATGCACTACTTCCAATAGTATATAAATTAGTATGCAATATTTCTTGAAAATTTCTTGTAGGCTCCCTATGAAAAAAAACTTCTAGTGAAAAATCAAAAATATCTCTACTTCAAAAATTCATTTTTGAAGTTTTTTTTTTCTTCAAATTTTTTTTAGAGTTCGGAAAATTACTTTCGAAAACATTAAATGGAGGGTGTTTTCGGAGATGCATTACCGAAAACACCTTTTTCACATTTTTGGATCATTTCGGAGATACATCTTTGGAATATGCCGAAATTGTTTTATTTTTTATGTTTTTTTAAATAAAGTTTAGTCCCATATTTTTAATTAAACGAAAACTCTTGCAGTAAACAGTGCTTGATATAAATAAAATATAACTCGAATAAAATAAGCGACATATAAGCATAAAATACTAACATTATATATACAAGCCGAATAAAATACTAATAGTGTGTGAAAATGTACGTAAATGTCAAGAAATACAAACTGAATACAATAAAGTCCAAGAAAAATAAAACGGAATCTCCTATTGAGTATGCCTAACCCTAACGCCCTGTGACCTCCTCTGCCTGGTATATGTTGCCGCACCGTCCGCGTCACCGACCATCCTCTCCACGACTACAGTCGCCTCTGGACCGCCCTGCGCGATGATATTTTAGTCCAATGCGTCCCGCCCAAGCATCTCTATCCGCTGGCATATCGGTAGGTCATCCTCAGCCTGCTGGTTCTCCAAGATCTCCTCATATTCGACATAGTTGCTCCGGGAGCGTCGGGTGTCATCAGAGGATGTGACACCCGATAGAACCATGTCACGTACCCCTCTACAAAATGCCACTCCTAGGTGGCCTGCATGCGACGATACTCCTCCGAGACAAATGATGCGCCCAGTCCTCAAATATGGCAGTGAACTCCACTCGGGTAACTGTGTCGGGAGCAGCCTCAAACGGTGACCTCGTATCATCTGCACACGTCCAAACTGCCGCATGCACCACTCCGACAAATACCTCACCATGGTGTTTCCCCCGCATGCCAACTAGCCAGAGTATAACGCGATGTAGTCAAATGGGACAACAACAGTGTAGTCACTGAATGACGTCCAACGAATGTCATCGTGAGCTGTGCGGTCGAGGTACCCGCGATATGGTCCCACTGCGTTGTTCCCCTTTGGAGAACGTATCGGGCGGCCCTGGGCAAAGCGTCATCGTACGCAGCATCAATGGCGAAGCCGTGGATACGGGGGAAGTAGGAGATGATCCAGCACTGAAATACAAATACGATAACATAAATAAATGTGAAATAATTAAAAAGAAACGTACCGTCAGGAGTGTGGCAGATCCATTCAACTGCCTGGTCCTCCAGTTGGAGACTTCATTCAGCTTCTGGTAGAGGTATACCAGTATAGCTGACCCCTAGTTCCACTGGTGAATCGTAGTCAGGTCCATGAAGTAGCGGAGATAAGTCACATCGACGTATGTTGCACTCTTGTCCACAAAGAATGCAGTGCCTACCAAAAACATGAACCAGCACCGGAGAGCGCAGACACGGTGATACTCCCTAAAAAGCTCGTTCTCTGCCTGCTCGGACTCGGTCGCCGCCATCAGGTGGTTCTCATACAGCTCTCTCAAGCTGGAGAATCGGATATGGGCCCACTCTTCGTCCTGCACTCAAACTCAACCATGTATGGGTCCATACCCATATATTCGACCATCCATTCGAACGTCTCGACCCTCTGGATCCGGGAATGGTGCAGCAGTCTCCCTCTGATCGGCAGGTGGACCAGACAATGAACATCGTGTAATGTGATCGTCAACTCTCTAACCGGTAAGTGGAAAGAAGACGTCTCCCGATGCCACCGCTCCACGAAAACCCCCTGCATGCCGTGGCTGATAGTGTTAAACCCGATCATGCACAACCCACCGAGCCCGGAAGCAGTCACCACATCATTAAACAAATGCGCCTCTGCTTTAAACAAATCAAAAATCTTCCGCGCATGGTTCACTATTTTTAGCGTCGCCCTTTCCTGTTTCAACAAAAATAAAAACAAAAAAGATTGTTAATTATAATTAGACTGTGTGAAGAAAATGTGAAATAAAAAGCTAAATAAAAAACGGTTAAATAATAAAGTCGGTTTAATTAAAAGAAATACCTCTCCCTCCCAGACACGTTGAGCGACGTGCTCGTGGTAGGAAATCAGCACGGAAGTGTCCGTAGGCCCTCCCGGGTAGCCCTCATCCTCCTCCTCCTTCTCCCCGTGTGGAGGATCAGCATCAGGTATATCCTCGTCCTCTTGGTATCACACCTCATCCTCCTCCTCCTCCTCCTCCCGTACCTCCTCCTGACGGGAAGAAGATACCCGAGCCAGCCGACTCCTTGATCCAGACAAGGAACCAGGCTCATCCATCTGGACGGGTACTCGTAGTCTACCCCGTCCCTGCGTCGATGCCAGCTGCACCGCCCGCTCGCGTCTAGCCGACGATGTCTCTGTCTCTCTGTCCTGTCTAAGTAGTGCAGGCTTGCCTACCATTTTTCTGAAAAATTGAAATCCTTTAGAAATCCATTGAAAAATTGGAAAAAAAAACATTTATGGATGACTTTGGAAGTACATTTCCGAAACTGGTCTGGGAGGTGTTTTCGGAAATGTACTTCCGAAACCCCCCTGCGAACACCATTGTTGCAGAACCTTCCCCCTTTGCCCTAAGTGCTTCAAAATGCAATTTTTCCTATCTAACTATACTCAATGACATATAATAACTTAAATATACTATATTTTACTAATTTCTAACACCCCTAAAATCAAATTCAATCCTAAAGTTCAAGTTTTGAAAACTTACAAATTTGAGGTGTTGTTGGAGGTGCATTAGAAGTGGTCTTTGAATGTTGGAGAGCAATAGAATGTTGTTTTCATGTAGCCTTTGTAGTATGAAATGCAAATGCTTGAGAAATCCATAAAATTTGAAGTTTTAGGGTAAAATGGAAATGGGGGGAGGCTGTTTTATTTAAACACCAAAACGCGCATTTTTTCGGAAATGCATTTTCGAAATCATCTTTTTCAGGTAAAAAATGTGCTTCGGGAATGTATTTCCGAAATAAAGGGGCATTCTAGAAAATTTGCTGCGGGTGACCTAAAAGATTGGGGGTCTATAAAGAAATTCTCTATTTCTTCTCATCTACCACAATTTCTACTCAAATTAGAGGGCAAAAAAATTGAGCCCTAGCCCACTTAATGAGGGGGCCTAAAAATATCTAAGAATAATGAGCCCCAAATATATAGACCCCGAAAATTTAAGGCCCCAAAATTTATAAGAGGGCCTTAGGCCCAAAATTAAAATACAAGCAGTGACCTGACAAATAAATTAATCATTATAGATTTGTAATGGAGTATGCATCATCACTACCAGAAAATATGTGATATTCAATTAACCATTCCTTAAATGCACCATACTTAATATTGAGGATTAAAGCATTCTTCTAGCCTTTTTGTTTCACATACATACCATACCAATGCAAACACTAATCTACCAACATCTAGTTCAAATAATTTTGTTTTATAAATAGATCCTGTAAACACTACTTTATCTACTAAAAAATATAACAATATCTCCATAATTATATTTAGTAATAGGATGTCTAACAACAATATGTATAAAAGTATCTAAAATAGTAATAACATTAGTAAAATACAAACTAAAATGTAATACCAGTATTCAGTCAATAGGCTCATTAATACATACAACCAAAATACCGAACATGACAAAACCATTATATTTATAACAAGGAGATGGATACTAAACTCATATAAAATGGATTTTGTTTGGAAAATGCTACAGTACATATTAAATATTTGGAACAAAATAAGGGCCCTTTATTAGGCCCCAAAAATAATAGATTTATTGAGGGGCTCAAAATTATAGGGCTTAAAAATAATCTCATTAATAGAGGGCTTAATATTGGGCCTATTTGTTAGGAGTAGCTCTAAATTCTTACAATACATCTACCACTATTTCTTCTCCTACGTTATGTTTCTTCCTCTTCATTTTTCCAGATCTGAAGCAAACTCAGTAAGAGTAAAAATATTCTTGATGTATGAACTTTCATTGACAGTAAAGGTATAGTTTTTAAAACGGATAATCTCGATTGTAGAGGAGCACCTTTTGTTAGATTATCAGTAAAGTGGTTTTGTTTTTATTCTGTTGGATAATGATAGATACATCTGTGTTATTCACGGTCAGGATTTCCTGAGCTCATCAGTCTCTCTTTTGTTTCTTTCATATCTCTGCATAGGTTGAAGTGTATGGATTCAAAACTTCAAAAAATGAGCCATGTTATTATTGTCGTTTTTTTTTTCCGCGAGAGATGTTGAGAGTTTTGTTGAGTAAATAGAGAGAGCATCGTTTGAGGGAATATAGTGTGAAATTGAGTGTTGCTATTTTCACATCTGAATCGAGAGCTGCTGCCATGAGAATTAAGTATGTTGTTTTTGTTTCGGTTTGAGTTAAGAGTGGAGAGAATAGAGCAGTTCTCGTTGTTGTTATCGATTGGAAGATGAACAATAAAACAAGAACGATTAGTTTTTTTTCTGGTCTTGGATTGTTGTTGTTTGCTGTTGCGCTAAGATTGAGAGATGAGAGGATCGTTTTTGTCATGAAGATAGAAGCAGAGTTAGAAGAGGGAGGAAGTTAGCGTAATCCAGTGGAGAAAGAGAGAATCGATGAGAAAATAAAAGTTGAAGAAAGAAAATCGTGATTTTGTTGATTGTTTTTTTTGTCAAGATTCTACTTTTTAATTAGTTTGTTAATTGATATTATTTGAATTTAATGTGGACTTTTTCCAAGACCATATGCATGTATGCAGCGGCCACTGATGTTCTAGGGTTCTCAAAATACATTCCTTGATCCGGTCCATCACCACTAGCCTAGCACTCCCACTTTGTCTCTAGGTGTGTAAGCGGCTTAGAAAAATTAATTAAATCGAAAATGCAAACCAAACCAAACAAAAATAAAATCAAATTCTTCTGGTTCAGTTCTAAAACCAAACGAACCAATGAAAACCGATGTAGTTTGGTTCAGTTCTTGGTTTTAGTTTATAGGAACCGCCAAATCGATGAACTGAACCAGTAGATATAATTACGCTTTAATTTTTAATTCCACCCATAATTAAGCCCAAATTTTGTATCGATTCAACCATTCGGCATCTTTGTTTACACTTTCTTCATTTAATAAAATATGAGACAATTTTGATAGGTGAATACATAACTTTCTTATGAAACACAACTTTCTAAATAGACTTACACACGTATTGTATTGTACACATACATGAACGGATGATTATAAAGTTAAGTAATATATGCAAATATAACCTCTAATATTAATAGAAAAAAATTACACCTCACTCAAGTTTGAATTAAGTTTAATTATTATTTAATTATACCAGTTTGTTTACGGGTACCTAATACCTATTATCGGTTTGTGTCTAATTTATGCAGTATGTATTATGTTATTAATTATATAAGTTTTTTACTATAAATTATATTGCAAATATGTTACATATAAAACATTTTGTTATATTGAAAAATTTCTCGCTTAAATTTTTTAAAAGATTAGAAGATTTAAAATTATCACATAATATTATACAACAATGCACGACCCGTGCGAACGCACGAGTCCTTTACTAGTTTGTTAAATGGTAGACACAATAAGAAGGCCAAAAGAGAAAAAGAGAAGAATTTGAACTCCGTTTTGCTTATATTATTACATTACATTGATTAATCTTATTAAATCTAGATACATGTTAATACATTATAATTTCTACACATCTTTGAGCCAAAAAATACTATAATGAATGATGATAATATTACTTGCTACGCAATTATGATAATAATTGTCAACCCTTGCTACACTAAATGATGATGTGAATTAATGTTATTAGTTCTTGCCCAAGTTTTTGCCTACAAAAGTCTGACCAAATTGCCAACCTTTGGGAGCAACTTGCTTTGAGGTAGAGGTCCTTCCATCACTTGTCCTAACTCTGAAGGTCAATGTCTCTTCACATAACATGGCATTAGTCTCCCATTTCTGACCCCAATTTCTCTTCAATTGTGTCCATTTCAGTTTGTCGTCACCCTTTACATGTACTGCTACCACATCACCAGCTCCTCCAACATTCGACACTTTTACTAAGTTGAAGTAAGGATTCCCTGTGATCGTGAATCGAATACCTCCCTTTCTCTTGCACGGTACCCTGGATTTATAGCAACATACAAAATTAAGCACTCTTGATAGATAAAAAAAAGAACAAGTTAAGATACATATCAACATTTACGCATGTATGTTATGTTACCTGCGATATTTGATTGGCACAATGCCAGCTTTGTAGTCGGCAATTTTAAGATAAGCAGGTTTTGCTAAATCAAAATGTTGTCGTGGTGGATTGCACCATCCTCCACTATCACTTGATTGGGCATAATTGGGAGGACAAAGGTCTGTTGCCGTCACAGTAATAGATGGTTTCCCTTCCTTACACCCTGGACAGTCCACACATTTGATTTGATAACATGCGCCACACGTTCTACCTTTTTTATACATAACCGTGCTCAATGCTACTGTGTCTAGGCCATAACCATCTTTAACCACATCATCATATCCACAAGCTCCACCTACATTATCAAACTTGAAATTTATCAATATCTATACATTATAAGAGCTCTTTGGAGGGAGATAGATGTTAATCCCATCATACCAATTTTTTTCAACTTAATCAAATATCATAAGTATTAAAATTATTTAGGTTTAATTAAAGGGGTAGTTTGCATTATTTCATACCATAAGTTCCAACGCCTCCCTCATAGAAAGTAGCAAATGCTTTCTTCCATGGACCAGTTCGAAACTTGCTGCCACTTTTTTTGGGGACATTAATCACATGGTTTGATCCAATAACATTGTGAGCTGCACGTTTCCACGAGGAGTTGATGCCTTTTGCATGCACATTAGGAAATGAAAAAACAACAAGAAAGAGCAATGATGAAGTCATAAAAGCTCCAAAAGGGAATGCCATGATAAGAGATTTCAGAAAAAGATTTTGGTGGATTTTTTCTTCTAGATTTCCTCCTATAATATTGGTTTTGATGAGATTTTATGGTGTAAAATTAGGATATTGCCATAGGAAGATGGAGCTTTTTTCTCGCGGCTAATTAAGTAAAATGGTAATAATTAATATAGAGCCATCCAAAATTAATAATATTGTTATTGTTAGAAATGCTTAAAATGTTATGATTTTGTGCTATTAGTAAATATGAACCAATTTAACAAACAAACAAAAAATTAGAGACAAAAAAAGAAATGAATATAACATTTTCAATTTTATTATTATCTGTGTCTCAAATTAAATGTTGTATTCGAGTCTTTTAAGACCGATTAGAAAAATATGATAAATACAAGACAGAATATTCTAATTATCATAAATATGAAATAAGATAATAATAAATTGAAAATAATATATATAATAATTATTATTATTATAAGATTAAAAAAATTGCATTAGAAAAAAATTGGCGACACATATTTTAAAATAAATAATTTTTAAAATAGGACATTTATATTTATTTTAGGAGAAAGTCAATAATAATTATGCATTCTATATATAAGTTGTTGACATAAAAGCTTTATTAGTCATTTTTTGCTCTCACTCTTTTTTTAAGGTTCTATTTCTTCAAACTTTTTAAAGGCATCTTAAATTTTTGTTAGATTTTCGTTGTCCATAATTAAGATCAGAAGTGTTATGGTTCACTAACCAACTAAACTAAACGATATTTATAGTTTAGCTTCTAAAATTATTTCTATAAATTTTTTTTAATTTGATTGATGTACATGCAGTAATTCACATTATAATTTAATTGTAATAATTATTTAATTTAATAAAACTTTTAATCATCCGTAATTGAGGGCTGCCTTTGACAATAAACCACATGGAATGAGAGTCCATTGAGTTGTGTGGTGATTTTTTTATAAATAACACATTAAAATAAGCATTATTCATTTCACTTAGCACATATTCTCTAGAACCATGTCTGTATGGGCTATTGTGTTTTATGAGCATGAGAAGAAAATGAGTGTTAGCTTAGATTCACATTGGAATTTAAAAAGACCGGTTACAACCATCAACACGAGTTTTCGACAGTTGGGTGGTTGACGTAGAAAGGTGAGAAAAGTATAATATCGTTGCCCATACATAACCCTGATGGATGATAGCCCAGATGATATGTACCTATATTGTTTGCACCGTATTCAAGATGATTTAGATATCTATTGCATGTTTGAAACCCATAAAGGAGAAGTAAACATAAGGGTTGAAGACCCACTTGGTTTGGTTATTGTTGATTAGGTTATTAACATATATGTTATAATTTACTTGATATAACTTTACTTTGTAATCAGAAGTTTTTAATATAAAATATATTTCGTACGGTTTTCTTTGGAGATATTACATAAGATAACTAAAAACTTGACTAAAAAATGAACTGGAAAAACATAATTATCTACACGGGCCTACGACATCTAGACATTTTTACGCATATAGATTTGGCGACAAATCCCACACCTTCTCTTTTCTTTCTCAACATTGTCCATTTCGATTCTAATCGAGTACTATTGGGATGTTCTTTCTTTTTCCTTCGCATAGCCTCATTGTGGCAAATAGTAAATCTTTCATTTTGGGGCTATTTATCTTCTTGTGGAAGTCCAAGGAAGCTTTCCTTGTAGATTTTAAATACATTAAAAACTTTGGACATGTCTGGTAGTGGTATGTGCATGGAGTAGTCCTGGCGTATACTAGAACATGTTGCGATGACGAGCAAGGTAAATGAAAGACCTGAAATTTTTCACAATTGCACCATTGTTTCTTGAGGTCAACGTTGAAAGTACCTATTGGTTGACCATCATTTTGGTTAATTCTTTCATGCACCGTGAAATACAATTTCTCACAATCAAATTGCATTACATTATGAGTGTTGGATTTCCTCACTTCTTCAGCCATTCCTTTATTGCATATATCAGTGAAAACTTGCACAGAAGTCAATATTTTTGTCCATAATCATGCCTTCGTTTGCCAAACAAATATCCCAGCCGATAGTATGTTGATTGGAAGTTTGCAGGTTTCCTTAAGTACTGAGTTCATTACTTCGACCAAGCTGGTTGTCACGTGTCTCCAACGTTGTCCTCCGTTCACTATGCCAAATAAGCTATTTAATAGCACTTTTTTTTTGTTTTTAATAGCACTTAAAAGTGTTACTAACCGCGCCGCTATTGTAAACGTTTTTTGTTTAATAGCACTTTAAAAACGCTATTAAAGTACCGGTTTTTAATAGCATTTTTTCTAAAGCGCTATTGAAGTATGCATTTTGTGTGTGTTTTGATTCGATTTTGACAGCACTTTCAAACTAAGTTCTATTAAAGGGCACATGTTTGATAGCGTTTTCAAACAAAGCGCTAATATATGACTCATGTTTGATAGCACTTTTAAAGAAAGCGCTAATATATGACCCGTGTTTGATAGCACTTTTAAAGAAAGCGCTAATATATGACTCATGTTTGATAGCACTTTCAAAGAAAGCGCTAATATATGGTACACTTTTTTTTTTTACATAAAATCATTCTATTAATCAAAAAGCTACATTTAATTCAATACCAAATAACACTTTAAGTTACTCATTGCATACATATTATGATCCATCAATACGAAATAACAATTTAAACCAAATCCTCTTGTTTACAAATATCATATAACATATAGAGGGTATTTAGTGTACTTAAAAAAAAGAGGGCATTTGCATAGCCAAATTTGTAGATGCATGCATTCCATCTAAGAGTACTTTAATCCAAATTCCAAAACAAAAAGCCATATTCTCTAAATAAAACACCTAAAAAACAAGAAACGACAACAAAATAGCACCAAGTAGTAACCACACTTCAAGAACCAAAAGCGTTGAACCCACGGGTACAATCATTTAGCTAGGCAAAATAACCGCTTCTTGTTTTCCTGTATCATAGAAGAAATATTGATTATGTATTGTACAATAAAAACCAATTCAAGATATATAAAATAATCAAACATTTAATGTGGGTCTAACAAGTCTTCTTCGAATATATGCTCCTTCCATCATCACCAACTCATATCTTAATCTCTCTACCTCATCTTTCGTTTCTCTTCTCTAACAAACTTACAAATTCTTAATTTATAAACCAAATTTAATAACAGCCTCCTACACTCCAATATATATATATATATATATATATATATATATATATATATATATATATATATATATATATATATATATATATGCATATAAAACAAGATTTTCTTGTGATTATTAGTTGCATCATACTTATAAGACATTGATATAAAATACTAGACATCCATTGTTCTTTTTCATGAATGAGTTTTTAATGTATATTAGATAGATGGGTGGTCCCTCCATTTTGAACAAAGTAAAGATTACTATCTATCCTATTTATTCTACTCTATCACTCTTATAAGGCTTAAATTTAAATCTAAACTATACATAATCACATGAAACAACTTTGGTTTGTAATACTGTATAGTACTAGAAAAGGTAAGTAAAACATGATAAATTATTAGTCATCCAAAACATGATAAATTATTAAAGGCTTATGTAAGATGATAAATTATCAAAACAAATAACTTGTTGTATTCTCTATATTAAAACTTTTTTTCTTTCTTAGCATGTTTCATTTCAGCACTTGACAGTTTTAACTTTTCTGCAACTTTATGGTTTTTTTCTCTCTCTAATGGAGCAAATCTTTCAATCTGAAACTGTGAGTTAAGTTCTGTTTGTTTTGGTTTTAGCTTAAAATAGTAATCGATTATTGCTTATTTATGAGTATTTATGAGGTCACTGTTCTTCTGCATTAGAATTAACATTATCCACTCTTGAAGCTATTCCTTTCTTCTTTATGCCGTGAAAGTGAAACTAGTTAAAGTCGAAACTAAGACGTTTCTCGTTTTTTTCTGGCTTTTACGGTTTTTTCCGTGTGCTAGATCTGGAAAATTAAACTACAATAGTTTTGGTTTTTCATCTTTCAATTTGGTATATTTCTTGCCAACAAGCTATTTGTGGAGTGAATTAAGAATTTGTTATGGTTTTCTCTGTGTGGAAAATATTCACAAGATCTTGTAAATTCTAGGAGCTGTCTGGTGTTTTGCAGAAGTTTTGTCGGTTCAGCTAATCTCCATTTTAGGTGCTAACATACCACATATATTGAAACTTGGAAAGAGAATTGACTACTTCGCAGTGAACCCAATTCTAATTCTAGATCAAGTATACAAAGGAGCTAAAGAAAAAGTCAAAAGAACTAAAAATAAACCTGGAGACTTGGAATTAGATTGGTCTTCCGTTATGTCACTAGCAACCAGCTTCGCTCTTCGATCAACAACTTCAACTAAATCTGATCAACCAAGGTCACAAAAAAGTACATGTCAGATTTTATTTTAAGCTCGAAATCAGTCATTTGTTGAGCAAAAAAGGAAAGAGAAAGAAACATTTAGTACATCACTCGACACCCTACAATGAAACAACACTAAGTAACATAAGAACAATTAGCGTAGTTTAACACAGTAACATGCTTGAGTTGCATAAACATAAGAAAATGATGTTGTAATCATTTATACTATAAGATTAGAGAATGTTACTATCAATAACATGATCCTAAAACAATGTACCAAACTGACATCAGTATTGACCACACAAGCGGAAAAAAACACTAAAGTTTACGAGATACATAAGTTTGAGTTGAAAAAAGCACTGAAGTTTACGAGATACATAAGTTTGAGTGGAAGAATAGCATAATATGGTGAACCTGCATAAAATGGTATTGGCTTTTCGATAACCTATACAATGGTACAATTTGCTTTCTATAATGTATAAAGTCTAATGCTATTTTGGAACAAGCCAGAGATAAAACAAACACAAATAATCTAACATAAGGAACAATATAATGTATAGCAGAACATAATTTGCAGGATCATTTTTCTTTCAATTTGGAATAAGGTAAAGGGAATGTATAGATATCTGATGTGTGTTATATATGCTTTCTTTTCTTTACTTAAAAATATGAAATTACAATTATTTAGAAGATAACACAATTAGAACAACAATGAACTCGAAATTCATACTAGAGATTGTTATCTTATATATCAGTATACATCTGTGTTACATACATAGTGTATATAGAATTCCAATGACAAAAGGAACAAAAACACAGTTTGAAATTACAGATGGAAAATTGAAAAGCAACCAACACATTCATCATAGAAAAAGAGAAGACAACCCTTAATTATTTTATCACCCAAGCAATAAAACAGGGGCCCCAACAAGCAAAACACTGGCAATGCAACAGCAACACAGCCCAAAACATTGAAAATCAAGATCATAAACACAAGTTGTTGAAGGATAGAAAAACACTTAGAAAGGGGGGGTTTGAATAAGTGTAGCTTTAAAAACTTGACAGATAAAAATAAATTGCACAGTTATTTTTATCCTGGTTCGTTGTTAACTAAACTACTCCAGTCCACCCCCGCAGAGATGATTTACCTCAACTGAGGATTTAATCCACTAATCGCACGGATTACAATGGTTTTCCACTTAGTCAGCAACTAAGTCTTCCAGAGTCTACTGATCACACACTGATCACTCCAGGAACACTGCTTAGATACCCTCTAAGACTTTTCTAGAGTCTACTGATCCACACGATCACTCTAGTTACAATCTGCTTAGTTCACTCCTAAGACTTCCTAGAGTATTCTGATCCACACGATCACTCTAGTTCCTTACAACTTAATGTAATCAATTCTAAGAGTATTACAATTGCTTCTTAAAAGCGTTAATCACAAACTGTGATATTTCTCTTAACGTTTAAGCTTAATCTCACTAAAATATTACAAAAGCAATGTAGTGAGCTTTGATGAAGATGAAGATTCTGAGTTTAGATTTGAACAGAGTTTCAGCAAGTTGAATATGAGTTGTTTTGGTGCAGAATCGTTAACCTTGCTTCTCATCAGAACTTCATATTTATAGGCGTTGGAGAAGATGACCGTTGAATGCATTTAATGCTTTGCGTGTTCCGTACAGCATCGCATTTAATGTTATACGCTTTTGTCAACTACCTCGAGCCTTGTTCACGCTGTGTCTACTGACGTAGCCTTTAGTAGCTTTTAACGTTCCTTTTGTCAGTCAGCGTAGCTTGCCACTTGTACTTTCTTCTGATCTGATGTTTGTGAATACAACGTTTGAATATCATCAGAGTCAAACAGCTTGGTGCATAGCATCTTCTGATCTTCTGACCTTGAAGTGCTTCTGAGCGTGATACCATCAGAACTTCAGTGCTTCTGTTCTCTTGTTCTTCTGATGCTTCCATAGACCCATGTTCTGATTCTGCTTCGACCATCTTCTGATGTCTTGCCAGACCATGTTCTGATGTTGCATGCTGAACCATTTGAGACAAAGCTTCTGAGCGCTGAATTATGCGTACTCTTTATATATTTCCTGAAAGGGAAATTGCATTGAATTAGAGTACCATATTATCTTAAGCAAAATTCATATTATTGTTATCATCAAAACTAAGATAATTGATCAGAACAAATCTTGTTCTAACAATCTCCCCCTTTTTGATGATGACAAAAACATATATAAATGATATGAATTTGCGATCAGAAAGAACAGACGGCAAAAGACAAATTACACAGCTATAGCATAAGCATATTGTCATACCCCAAAATTTGCCCATGCTATTTTTCATACACAAAACCAAATCAAAAGACAAAGCTCCAAAACACAGTCTCCCACACAGAAGTTCTAAACTAGGGTTTGAATAATTCAGAGGAAAATCATTGAATCAAGGGCTCAAGGTGGTTCCATAGGGTCACTAACATCCCAAAGTATCTCCATATAAAGTGTCAAGTCAAACAGAGCAAATTTAGTCCCTCAAATCCTGATTAGGTCAACAGTAGACTCCCAAGGGCAAAACAGTCATTTCAAGTCAATATACAGTCAAAATTCAAGATATTTGGTCAACAACATCCTCATAATCCTAAAATCATCATTTGAGCAAGGGTTGATCATGATGATGCAAGGAAAGATCAGAGAAGTCAAAAGTCAAGAGTTACTATTTTGGGCATGAACTAAAAAAGTCAACCAAAACTTTGAAAATTCACCAAATATTCATACTTCATCAGAAAAATTCCCACCAAAGCTCATTTTGAAGGGAATTCATTCCCCTATCCAATGGTCTAAGAATCAGAGCTCATAGGTCAATGGTTTAAGAGATATGGCTTCATACATTATAGGTCCTTTTCAAAAGTCAACAAAAAGATACTTTTTTCAAAAGGGCATAAAATAAGAATGGAAAAAGATTTTGATGTGAGACCAAAGACATTGGTTAGAGGACTCTCTAAGGTTTCCAAAATGTCTTAGAACACTTCCATACCTCAAAAATTGAAGGAGATAGACCTTGTCAAAGTTAGGTTATTTTGGAGGGAAAAATGTGAAGGAATCCAAATATTTTTGCAAATGGGCCTAAGAAACTTTGATTCAATTTTGATCCATAATCCATATAGAACCTATAAATTATTTGCCACGAATTTATTTGATTTTAATTAATTTTATAAGAATTTTATTCACTTAAAATTCAATAAAATTAAGGAAAATTAAAAAGATTTGAAAAATTTTGTTTTGAATCAAATCCAAATCACAATCATGCTCATTTATATATATATTTTCGTGCAAAATAAGTGAAAAGAGGAAAGATGGAGATTAGAACCAAATTTGGAAACTTCTTGAACAAAATTCTCAATCAAATTTTCCAAACATGGCAAATCAAGATTCAATGAGATTTTCTACAATTTTGTTGACCTAAAACATTCACATATATATACACAACAAAGCCAGATGCAAAGGGGACGAAATTCTGCAGCTGAGGAACCCTATTCAAGTTCATAAAAGTGCAAGAAATCTCAAAGTTGAATTCTGAGTTGGAGGCCAATTCGTGGTGTTCAATCGATCCTATCACGTTCCTTAAAGATCTCT